>NC_045452.1:8302221-8340760 GCF_002776525.5 Piliocolobus tephrosceles
CCCCCCCCCCCCCTTTCTTTCTCTCTCTCCTTTCCTTCTCTCTTTCCTTTTCCACCCAGGCTGGAGTTCGGTGGGCGCCATCTCGGCTCACTGCAACCTCCTTCTCCCCGGTTCCAGCAATTCTCCTGCCTTAGCCTCCTGTTTGTTTGTTTGTTTTAATAAAGATAGGGTTGCATCTTTTTGGCCAGGCTGGACTGAACTCCTGACCTCAGGTGATCTGCCCGCCTGGGCCTCCCGAAGTGCTGGGATTGCAGGTTTGAGCCACCGCGCCCTGGCCTTGCTCCTTTCCTGAGCGGTGATTTTCAGAGAGGGAGGGGAGAGGGCATTAGATCCCTGAGCTTGAGGTCGGGGAGAGGAGGGCGATGCTGAGCGGTAGACAAAAGACTTGAAGATAACGAGAAATTGCATCAACTTTCCCCAGGCTGTTTCTGGGTCTAGAAGCGAGCAAAAATAACGCGGGAGGGGTTGGTGGGAAGAAAAGGAGGCATTTATTTTAGAGCCGTATAGGAAGCACAAGTGTCAGGGGTTGAAAGGCCGCCTTCTCCTGCGGGCTAACGGTGTGGGTGACAGCCCGCACATTCAAATGAAGGAGCGATTAGACCGCGCTTGCTTCTGAAGACGGATTTCTTGGTTGGGGGAGCGGGCTGGGGGGCTGAGCCGGTATAGAGGGGACGGCAACATTAGGCTTTGGCAAGTTAATTAGGGTTCAGGAGTCCAGCGAGCGAGCAGGGGGAGAGGCTAGATTTGCATAAAGTCCATTTACATAATGTTCTTCACAAATTGTGCAGCCAGAAGGCAGGGAGGGGGTGGGGAGGGAAAGGGTTGGGGAGGGGGAGGTAGTTAGACGCCCGAGGCAGCCGCCGCCAAAGGGGGAAGGGCGAGGCCCGAGATGGGACTCGCTCCTTCTTGGCCACTCTCTCCACGCCTCCCCATCTCTCTCTGCACCAGGGCCACCCCTGCCTTATCTCGGCCCCCACCTCCATTCTGGGCCGAACACCACACTGCCCCCCACCATAGGGCCGGCCCAGAGCGGTCGGATTTCTAAACCGCCTCTATGGTCACGGGTCTCTCTTGCTTTAACCCGTTCCGGGACTCCTGGCTACACTCAGGGTCAAGTCCCGGCTCCTTAGCCAACCTGTGACTCCTGGCGGTGGTCTAGCCCCTTTCACCCTCCTGACCTGACTTCCTTCTAGTCCCCTCTTCCTAGCTAAGCTCAGTCCCACTGAAAAGCTCGTGTCCCTGGACTCCTTTGGCTCTCACAGGCCTCCTCCGCTCCTGTCTTGTCACCTGTCCCGGAATGTCCCTACCACAAAAGCCAGTTTCTTTGTGGCAATCTCACCTCCCGCTGCACCAAATGCTCTGCCGTTGGGGCATTTTCTGAAGTCCCCATAACTTCCTCAAGTGGACTGCTAGCCCCCTTTTGTGCGACCAGGAAACCTTCACCCGCCTGTATTTCAGAACTTACCACGCTGTATAGTAACTGCACTGGGGAGGGTCTCTTTCCCCATTGGGCTGTGATTCCTCCAGAAAGGAACTTGCCTGGTGCATCTCTGTTCCAGCTGTGGCAGGAGTATGCAAACAGTAGATGCCCAAAACTGTTGACTGAATGTATGAAATATGTCATCTTAGCCAGAGATTGAGATCAGGTTTCAGTCTGCCTGAAATGAGCCTGACCAGCTCTCTAATTTCTCTGGGGTTCTGTCTACATGATCTATCTTTATTGGGTTCTTAGCCTGTCCTGTATTAGTAGCTGCAGAGGACGAAGAGGCTGTGGTGACCTCTGAGCCGAATTCTCCACTGAGGGAGGCAGGCTAAGGCAGGCCAAAGGGGAAGGGGCATCCCAGGCTGGGCACACAGCATGTGCAAAGGCCTGGTGGTGGCAAAGTGTATGGAATGTTTGGAACGTGGAAGAGGATTGAGTGGGTTAAAGTCAGAGATGAAAGATGGAAAATATGGTGAGGCTCCTGTTCTGAGCTTAAGAGGCTGAGAAACTTCTGGTAGATTTTTGTGAGCCTCTGAAGCTTTGTGATCAAGGAGAAGAAAGAAGAAAGTTGCATCCACTGAGCACCTGCTGTGTGCCACCGAACAGGTGATGTAATTCAACGGCCAAGCACAGTACGGATTATTGCCCCCATCATTACCAGTGTAGAGGATGACAAGCCTGCTGGAGTCACTTGCCTGAAACCTCACGGCTGCAGAATGGTCAAGCAGGGCTTTGGACCCCTGGTTTCCAAATCCTGCGCTGCCTTCTGAATTCAATGTATTTACGTTTTAGCAATGCATATAAAATGGAAGGGAAATAGAAGAGAGAAAGAGGCAAAGAGAAAGACAGTTTGGGGGAGGCAAAGAGTCATTGAGAAAGAGAGAGAGAAAAAGGGAAAGAGACAGAGAAGAGAGGAGAAAGATGGGGCCAGAAAGGGACAGAAAAGAGTAGAGGGAAGAAAGAGAGAGAGAAAGAAAGAGAGAGGAGAGAGAAAAGGGAAAGAGAGAAGAGAAAGGAAAAAGAGGGAAGAAGAGAGAGAGAAAAAGAGAAAAGATCATGTCCTTTGCAGGAACATGGATGGAGCTGGAAGCCATTATCCTTAGCAAACTTAACACGGGAATGGAAAACTAAATACCGCACATTCTCATTTATAAGTGGGAGCTAAATGATGAGAATACATGGACACGTAGAGGGGAACAACACACACTGGGGCTTATCGGAGGGTGGAGGATGGGAGGAGGGAGAGGATCAGGAAAAGTAACTAATGGGTCCTGGGCTTCATACCTGGGTGATAAAATAATCAGTACAACAAACCCCCATGACACAGGTATACCTACGTAATAAAACTGCACACGTAGCCCTGAACTTAGAGTAAAACTTAAAAAACAGAGACAAGAGGAGAAGGGTAGAGAGAGAGAAGAGAGGGGAGAAAGAGAGGAGAGAGAGAAAGTGAGAGGGGGGGGGGGAGAGAAAGAAGAGAAGGCAGAAAGAAGAGAAGGGAGAGAGAAGAGAGAAAAGAGGAGTGAGGGAAAGAGAGAAGAGAGGAGACCAAGGAACAGAGGAGGAAGTGGAGGAGAGAAGGCTGGGAGGAAGGAGAGGAGACTCAGGTGTCAGTCACCCGGCAGGGTGGCAGGGATGCTCTACTCCTAGACAGAGCTGTCCAGTAGAACTTTCTGTGATCTCTAATCTGCCCTCCTACTCAAGTGCTCGGTATCCTTGGGTAGCTACCCAGCACTTGAAATGTGGTTAGTGCAACTGAGAAGCTGAATTTTTATTGTATTTAGATTTATATTTAAATGCTCACATAAAGGTAGCGACTACAGTATGGGACAGTGCAGGTTTAAGAGCAGTCCTTCTTTTTCCATCAAGATCCTAGCTTGAATTTTCTCTGGGTCCTTCTTGGCCTCCCATTCTGGGACTCTGTTCTGAACCATGCATCCCTGATGTTTCCTTCCTTCATAATCCTGGACATCCCACCCACACCGAGGTTTAATTTTAGCTGATTCTCTCTCAAGGACAAAGTATATATTTTTATTTTAATTTATGTCGCCTGAACCATTTCCAAGTTTTACTTTTAGAACCTGTCAATATTAGTGACATGTGGCATTTTAGGTACTTTTCTGCTGGTGGGGCCTAAATTTATTGTCATTTTATGTCACTCGGCAAAATGCACAAAATGCCAGAAGTGTTATAAACAGAGACGATTTATGTTCGGGTTGGGGTGAGGTTAAGAGAATGAATATAATCAATTTTTTTTTCAGAGACTTTTATGCGAGTGTGAGGGCCAGCAGGTGCACATTTGAAGCTCAGTGGGAAGTGTTTTCCAAGCAACAGGAGGCAGCAGATGCAGACAGGGCCCAATTACTACTGCTTACGGCTGACCATGCCATGCACTTGTGTGCAGATACCTGGCTCCTAGTATGGGGCTATGCCCATGGTAGTCTCAGGCACCTAGTATAGGGCTATGCACATGGTAGGCGCTCAGTTAAAGCTTGTGGAAGGAGGGATGGAGAAGGGTTAAGAGACATAAGTGGGAAGTCTAAAGACTCCTCTAGTCAACCCCAGTCAGAGTGATCTTTCTTGACCTTGTCACTTCACTGCTCAAAACCTTTCAATGGTTCCCTAGTATCCCACATGTTCTGACTTACAGGGTCCTTCAAGATCCGTACCTGAGGGTGTCTCTAAGGGACCTGGAATGCTCTGAAAGTTTCATATCTTTGCTCCTTGTCTTCCCATGAGCTCTTCCTGTTCTTGGGAGTCCTCCCTTCTCTTTCTTGGCCCTTCTTCCATAACCAACTCAAACTCAAACTCCTCTGTCCTTGCATCCTTTACCTTTCATCCCTCCAAAGAGAGTTTGGCATTTCTTCTTGGTACCTTGTGTACAGTCATCCCTGGTTACCCATGAGGGACTCGTTCCAGGACCCCCTGTGGATACCAAACTCCATGAATCCTCAAGTCACTGATACAAAATGACATAGTATTTGCAGATAACCTACACAATCCACCTGTATGCTTTAAATCATTTCTAGATTACTTATAATACCTAATATAACATAAATACTATGTAAATACTTGTTATATTCTATTGTTTAGGGAGTAATGACAAGAAAATAAGTCTGTACATGTTCAGTACAACCATTCTTTTTTTTTTTTTTGAGACAGCGTCTGTCTCTGTCACTCAGGCTGGGGTTCAGTGGCTCCATTATAGCTCACTACATCCTCCACCTCCTGGGCTCCAGGAGTTCTCCCACTCAGCCTCCTGAGGTGCTAGAACTGCAAGCATGCACCACCACACCCAGCTTATTTTAAAATATTTTTGGAGAGGCCAGATCTTGCTTTGTTGCCTAGGCTGATCTCAAATTCCTGAGCTGAAGCAATTCTCCTGCCTCGGCCTCCCAAAGTGCGGGGATTATAGGTGTGAGCCACTGTGCCTGGCTGAAAATACTTATTATGTTACATCTTCTTATGTTACATTGAGTGGGTAAGTGAGTAAGAATCCTTAAATATAATAGAGAAACAGAAAACTAAGGGCCTATAGATTGCGTTGCCTTACAAGATTCAGGTGAATTGCTTTTTGACTCTTCCAATAAGCTCTCAAGCATTTTTTTTTTAATTTTATTTTTTAACGGAGCTGGTGTCTCATTATGTTAGGCCAGGCTGGTCTCCAGCTCCTGGCTTCAAGTGATCCTCCCCCTCCAGCCTCCCAACGTGCTGGGATTATAGGCATGATCTACTGCGCCTGGCCTGCAACCATTCTTTTTCCCCTCTGATTATTTTCAGTGCGTGGTTGGTTGAATCCACGAATGCAGAATCCAAGAATATGGAGGGCCAGCTGCATGTCTGCATTACAGGCCTCCAGATGTTGCCTCGTTTGCTTCCCTGTTGCCACCAGAAGATCACGCACCACTGGGCAGCATGGTCTGGGGAGTCCCATTCATCTTCATCCTCGGCCTGAACAGAGAAACTGACAGATGAAAGGTAATTGAATGACATAACGAATGGGTGCAAACTGGGTTGGTCCCTCACCATCCCCACTTCTTAGCCATGTTGGATCTGCTAAGCCAATTACCACCATCGCCTACTCACCTTCCCATTTCCAAACCTCATAACTGTTATCTTTTCCTCCATTCTCCTTGTCCTTATGAGTTTATGCCTTTAAAACAAATCCTTTATTATAATAGTATTGTATTTTAGGGAAGGAAATGTGTTAGAGGAGTGTGTTCAATCTACCATCTTCCCTGGAAGTCAGTAACAAATGAAAGGAAATTTATCTGATAGACTGTGGGCAAGTCACTTCTCTCCCTACGGTCTCTGATTCTTCGCCTGTGGCATGAGGAAGTTGGGCTGGATGAGTTCTAGGGTCCAGCCAAAGTCTGCGAGGGAGTCAGCGCTGGATTAGATGTGCCCGGTGGGCCACGGGCATGGATTTTACGTAACAGCAGTCACTCTCTGGGATCCCTACTCTGGCCAGTGCTCTCCTTGGACTGCTAATTCTCTTTCCACACATTCAGGTTCTGACTCCCAAACTCTGAGGACGATGGCAGGTCCTGAGGTCCCTCCCACCTTGTACAACTCACAGTGACAGCAACTGTCTCAGTCTGTTCGGGCTGCTTATAACAAAGAAGCGTGGACTGGGTGGCTCATAAACAACAGGAATTTATTTCTCACAGTTCTGGAGGCTGAAAGTCCTAATTCAGGGCCAGCAGAGTTGATTCTGGTGGAGGTTTTCTTCCAGGTTGCAGACTACCAACTTCTTGCTGTATCCTTGGATGGTGGAAAGGGTGCTGGGGAGTCTGGTGTAGTTTCTTTAATGAGGGCACTAATTCTACTCATGAGGGCTCCACCCTCATGACCTAATCACCCCCACAGGTCTCACCTCCTAACAGCATCATACTGGGGGTAAGAATTTCAATATATGATTTTTGAGAGAACACATTCAGTCCATAGCAGTGACTGACACTTGTCCAGTTTAGTGGCTTACTCAGAGACCTCACCTTGACCTAACGCTTGTGCCAACCTGGTGAGAAATCTGGAATCCCATTCCACAGATTAGAAGTCTGAGGTTTAGAGGGGGGAAGGGACTCGCCTAAGGCCAAGGAGCAAGTCAGTAAGGACCCAAAGTGGCAGTCGTGGTCTAACTGACCTACATTCCTGGAGTGTCCAGCATCCTGCCCATGGTGGCTGCTCAGCTGACGTTTGTTTGGAATGAAAGGTGACCACACTTGAGTTGAGGTAGTCAGGATCATGGCGACAGCCACGACGGCAAGAAACAGAATTTTAAAAAGTATTTACTTAGTGTAACATTTTCAGAGCTATTCCATGCCACAGCATGGATCAGTACTTCTTCATTCTTTACGGCTGAATAATATTCCGTTGTATACCACATTTTGCTTGTCCATTCATCTGCTAATGGACATTTGAGTTGTTTTCACCTTTTGGCTATTGTGAACAATGCTGCTATGAACATCCATGTGCAAGTACATGTCTGACTGTAAGTGAAAGAAACTCAACACAAAAGGTCACATACTATATACGATTCTATTTGTATGAAATATCCAGAATAGGTCAATCCATAGAGACGGAAAGCAGATTAGTGGTTGCTGGAGCTGGGAGAAAGAGTGAAAAGGGAATTGTGTCAAGGTGCAGTGGCTCACGCCTGTAATCCCAGCACTTTGGGAGGCCAAGGTGGGCAGATCACAAGGTCAGGAGATGGGGACTATCCTGGCTAACATGGTGAAACCCCATCTCTACAGGCATGGTTGTGTGGGCCTGTAGTTCCAGCTACTCGGGAGGCTGAGGCAGGAAAGTGGTGTAAACCCAGGAGGCGGAGCTTGCAGTGAGCTGAGATCCGGCCACTGTACTCCAGCCTGGGCGACAGAGCGAGACTCCGTCTCAAAAAAAAAAAAAAAAAAAAAAATAGAAAAGGGAATGGCTACTGATGGTATGAGGTGTTCTTTGGAGGCAATGACAATGTTTTGGAACTAGACAGATCTATGGTTGTTCAACACTGTGAATGAACAAATGTTATTGAATTAGATACTTTAAAGTCGTTAATTTTATATAATGTGAATTTCACCTCCATCAAACAATGAATGACTAAAGACTTCTCTCCAGTAACATTCAACAAAGCCTACTGCGTGTTTAGTAAGTGCTTGGCTCACCAGTTTAAAACACGTAGCACACACTTGTGAAACATTTGTGGTATCAGTTCACCAATGGGCAAGTTGATGGTTTCCGTCTTCAGCTTTGATACTCCTAGTCAAGTTCCCAGACCAGAGGCTCAGCCTCCCCAGGAGCTGGTTAGAAATACAGAATTGTTGGCAACCCCAAACACAGACCTACTGAATCTCTGCTGTATGGCGTGTGTTTGCCTCTGCAACCCACTTTCCTGCAGTCCTTGTCTGATCACTGAAGACAGAAACTGTGAGAGAGGGATTGAGGCTAAATCTCCCTGAAGTTCGTCCTCGATGAATAGATGTGCGGCTCACCTTCTCCCTCTCTCTCTTTTTCCCTCTTTCTCTCTTTTCTCCCAGGTCACTCTCTTTCTGTCCCTCCCACCCTCTCCTCTCTCCCATACCTCCCCCATTCAGTAGAGTTCCTTCTCTCCTGCATTCTCTGAATTGATTTTTCTCACTCATCTTGGCAGGTTAGTAATCACCATTCTCAGCAGAAATTCCTTCCATTTCATTACCCCGGGTGAGAAGTCCTGGGCAGCAGAGGGTGGGGTAGGGGCTGTGTTTCATTTCACTCCCATCTCTGTGTCAGGTGGGGAGGGAAGACTGTCCTCACTAAGCATCCCGCAGGAGGAAGACCAGTACTGGGAAGGGATGGAGACCCCTTGGTGGCTCTTTTCAGCTTCAAGATCCTGTGCTGCAGCTCCTCCCAGCTCCCAGGGCCCCTGCCTTTCTCTGTCCTGATCAATCACTCACATTTGGGGGGCTTCCATGGCTGGCAGAATCTATTTCTATGCATTGCTCTGTTTAATCCTCACAATACTTCTGAGAGGTTGGTATTGTCATCTCCTTCATGTTACAGGAGAAGAAAGTGGGGCTCAGAGATACTTGCAAGACACCTGGGGATGAGAGCCAGTTGCCAGGCTCAGGCAAGGTTGTCCTGGACTGCACCAGAGCCACGTAATAAAAGGATCATGTTGCCCATCCACCTGCCAGCCATGGTGGGTCCTAGCAGAAAGAGTCCAGCATTTGAGATCCTATGGACTTGGGGTCCAGTTCTAGCTCTGCCACTTACTGGCCATGCCACTCTTTCTGGTCCTTCCTCTCCTTAGCTGTTCACCGGGGATGGGGGGATGGGACAGACCCGCCAGAGTACAGCTCCTAAGAAAAGGCATTTTGTAATGCAAACCAGCTGTGGAGCCCAGGGGAGGAACCACGGTCTCTTGGAGGCACCATTTCCCCATTCTCAAAGCGCATTTAGAAAGAAACACCTACTTTCTGTGTTGTTGCAAGAATTGCGTGAACTATTACAGCTCTCATGCAGCTTTTAGCACATGCCTGGAACAGGAACAAGCACTAGATCAATAAATACCCTGGATGGAAATAATATTATTATAGTTCGAGGATTTAAGATGCTCTCACAATGGCAGATGGACCCTGAATTCAGAGATACAAAATGTGAACAAAACGTGTGCTTAGAATTAAGAACATCATCCTGTGTACGGTGCCTGCCCCTTGTGAGGCACAAGGCGAAGCATTTTATAGACGTTTTCCTATTGAATCCTGATGAAGAGTCCTACAGAGTAGACTGTAGTCTCCCCATTACATAGGCGAGAAAACTGAGGATCAAGGAGATGCAGTTAACTTCTTCTGACTCCCGTAGTGTGTAAGAGGTAAAGCTGGAATCAGCTGAGATCAGTCTACCAAATCCAAAGTATAGATGAAAAAAACAAAAAAATCAGACGTGAATATGTTTTGCGAACTACACAGTTCTAGTCATGTGTGTGGGGTGAAAGATGGAGGAAAACATCATCATCACTATCATCATCATCACATTGTCATGTCTATTAAACATTACATATCATCATCGTATCTACTAAGCATTAACTGCTCATCACGTGCCAAACACTGGGCTAAGGGATTTACTTGGATGACCTCTTTAAGCCCTGCAGCAACAACTCTGTTATAATCCTCATTTCACAGATAAGCAAACAGGCTCAGAGTGGTAAAGCAATTTACCCTAGGTCACACAGCCAGGAAGTGGTAAAGCTGGATTTTGACCTTAGGGCTTACAGGCTCCAGAGTGGAGTCCTTAACCATTCACCTGAAACTGGAAGCTGCTAATCTCGGCTGCAGGGATTTTAGCTGGCAGGACCCTCTCAGCCCTTGGGGACCCTCCCTATCACCCCGTGCCCCAATCTGGGCTCCAGACTGGGAGTGAACTAGGCTCCCACCCGCGTCTCTGTGATCAGCCCATCTTCAGATCAGGCTGTCCCTCTCCTAGCCCCAGCCGGGACCATGCTGTATGCAGATCACCCCATTAAAATTTCATGTGGATTCAAAAATTCAGTGTTGACTCCGGTGACGCAAATAAGTATGAAAATTCCGAGGAAGGCACACTGTTACTGAAATCAAATGGTTGAACGGCCACTAATGAGGCAGACAAGGAGCCTCGCTCACCCTCTGAGGATTGAGGAGAGACGAGAGGAGCAATCGCGCTACATTATTCATGCCCTCTTGTTTGAGTTTCAGATCTCAAGGAGGCTTTGGAAGGGGAAGGCAGAGAGGGCAGAGGCGGCGGAGGCGGGGGTGGCAGCCTAGACAGGGCCCCACTCTGCCAGCTGCGGAAGGCCGGGTGACTAATTGACAACTACTCACTGATCCCCTTCCCTAGGGCGCCCCTCTTCCATCTCTCATTTTTAGCTCCAGCCCATAAGCACCTCCCTTGCACCTGCCACGGGGCCCAGATTTCCCCCAGCAGTGGCTGTGTGAGTGTGAGATGCAGAGGAAGATGTGGCGTCTGGGCGGTCCTGGCTCTGTGTGATCTCGGGCAAGTGACTAAACTTTCCTGAACCTTGATTTTTTGTTCCCCGCTGTAAAATGGGAAAGCAGAGGGAGTGGCTCCTCTACCTACTGTGTGGAGAGGTAGCATTTCTGAGAGTCAAATGCCGCATTACCGCTCTTCGCAAGTTCGAATACTCAGGTGAATCCCAGAGGAGCTTGCTGGGATGCTGGTGCTGATTCAGTAAGGCTGGGGCAGGGCCTGAGATTCTGCATTCCAGCCAGCTCCCAGGTGAGGCCCGTGATTGCTGGCTTGCAGCACACCCTGCGAGCAGCGGGGCCATACAGATCGGAAAGCACTTAGCGACCACTCGCTGGTCTAAGCCTCTCTGTGCATCAGCATTCTTGGGGAGCTTGTGAAAACACAATGCCCTTCCCCACCCCACCCCCAGGGTCTGCTTTAATTGGTTAGGTCCAGGAACTGGTACTTTTAAATTCTCCCCCTGACACCCACCCACCATGGCCCCTATATGCAGCCAGATTTTTGTCATTCTTGTTACTAATATGTCTTTATTGTTTATGCCCCTCATAGTTTCTTTTTTCTTTTTCACAACGGGGTCTCACTCTGTCGCCCAGGCTGGAGTGCAGTGGTGCAATCATGGCCTTGACCTCCCAGGCTCAAGTGATTCTCCCACCTCAGCCTCCCCAGTAGCTGGGACCACTGGCGCATGCCACCATGCCTGACTAATTAAAAAAAAAAAAAAATCGTAGAGACGAGATCTTGCTGTGTTGCCCAGGCCAGTCTTGAACTCCTGAGTTCAAGTGATCTGCCCACTTGGGCTCCCAAAGTGCTGAGATTACAGGTGTGAGCCACCGTGCCTGGTCCCCTTCATATTTTATGACCATTTTGCAAGCTTCCTCTTCTTCAACTCCTCTTAAACGTCAGTGCCACAGTGCTTTCTCTCTTTTCCCCGAGCCAACCCGTTGTCAAGAAAGAGGCTGAAGAACCAATTGCTCCCACTGTGAGGAGGAAGGAATGCTTCACCCCCGGGAACTGACCTGTTTCCAGGGGATGTCACCTCTCTGCAGGTTCTAATGGGGCACTTCAGGTCCCACTATCTGAATAGTGCACCTGGGGCGAGTTTGCACCAGGGGTCACCTGGGCAACTGCCCCCCTTCTCTTTTGAAGACTGAGGCCTGACCACGCTGATAACACATTCTCTAAAAGTAGAAACCAGGTTTCAGACAAGCCATGGAGGTAAAACCAGCTCGAGAGCGAAGGAATTGATTTCCGCCAGAGAAACCTGCGCAGAATCTACAATCCCATCGTTGTCCATGCACCCGGCATAACCGATAAACAGGTTCCCCAGTCCTCCCTGCATTTCCTAATTATTACTCGGCTATAAAAATCCCTTCTCCCTCCTGCCAACATTATCTCAGTGAACGTTATGAGCGCTCACGAGGTTAATGCAGGGCCGTAAATCCGCAGTGGGTTGAACAAGTGAGACTTGAGGAACTGTTCATAAATCCATGGGAACGGCTCCAGTTTGTTTATTTAATAAAATATCATTTCGTAGAAATGCACAGGGCACTGTGGGGTTCACACCTCAGTGGGCACGCGTGGAGAGGGGTGGGTGGTGGAGGTCTGCCAAGGTTGGGGGTGTGCGTGCACAGGCGTGCAGGCAGACTTCCACGTGGCCTCTGCCTGGAATGGTAGGGCGCCATGCCGTTTATTACTGCACCAGGCATTCTGAACTCAGTACCCGCTCCACTTAAGGCTGCCTGTTCTCTCAGAATTCTTTAATGGGCCTCGTCAATATCTGAAACGGTGCTACAAAGCCCAGGACACGTGTAATGCTGTTTGTACTGCATGAATGCCTCCTCGAGACAATCTTCTGGGATTTGTTAGGGGTGCTTTACCCTCATTGGGCTGTTAAATCAACAAGAAGTCAGGCTTCCCCACATGGCATGGAATGAAATGCTAAAAGCATGGGCATTGGAGTAAATGGACACGGCCTCTAACACCAGATTTGCCACCTACTGGGAAGATGGCCTTGGCATTCACCTCTCTGGCCTCGATTCCCTTCTCTGTACCATGGAGATGATCATCTGTACTTTATGGAATACAGATGTGATATGCAGAGAGACTAGAATGGAGCAGTAAGTTTCCTTTTTTTTTTTTTTTTTTTTTTTTTTTTTTGAGATGGAGTCTCACTCTGTCGCCCAGGCTGGAGTGCAGTGGCGAGATCTCGGCTCACTGCGACCTCTGCCTCCTGGGTTCAAGCCATTCTCCTGCCTCAGCCTCCTGAGTAGCTGGAACTATAGGTGCACCACCATGCCTGGCTAATTTTTGTATTTTTAGTAGAGATGGGGTTTCGCCATGTTGGCCAGGCTGGTCTTGAATGCCTGACCTCAGGTGATCTGCCCACCTCAGCCTCCCAAAGTGCTGGGATTACAGGCATGAGCCACCGCACCCAGCCTCCTTTCATTTCTCTCTCATTTACCTGTGAGTTTTCAGCATTGCAGTATACTGAGATGACTTTGTTAATTAGTTTTGACTGAAGGTCATCTACAGCGCCCCCATTCTTTTCTTTGTAATTGACTGGGAACTCAAAATAAAATGCAGTGGAATGGGATCAATGGAAACGGGAGATTCTGCAGAACTGGGATGCGGCATTCCTGCCCAAAGGGGTTTAGCATCCCTGAGTCACTCCATCAGAGAGTGCTGTGAATCATGTTACTGAAGGAAACAGGCAGTGTGATCTAGTGGTGAGGACCATGGAGTTGGCAGCCCTGGGTTTGAGTTCTAACTCAGACACTTAACTATCTGAGCAGCCTCTGTGGCCAAGTAATTGAAGCCCTGGGTTCTTGAGAATTGGAGATCTTAATATCCAACTTTTAGGGCTCTGAGCGTTCCCTGAGCTAATATGGGTAAAGCGTGTGCATAGACATGGCACATCGTACAAACACAATAAACCATGGACAGATGGAGAGTGAAGGAGGGAAACAAGAGAGAGGCAGAAGCAAGGGTGACTAACCTGTCCCAGTTTTCTCAGACCTCCTCCAGTCTTAAAACAGGAAAGTCCTACCTCCTGGGAACTCCCTTAGTCCTGGAAAAACTGGACGGTTGATTGCCCTTGCAGGAATGGACAAGTCAATGCTTGAAGCACTCTTAACTCTGGGTTTAATTTGGCTACAGCTATTGATGATTTAATAACAGCTGGCTGATTATGGAGGCTTCATCTAAAAGACTCTAATTCCCCAAGGCTAATTGTTGAGCGTTTGATTAACCCAGTGGCTCTCATTAGAATCACCTGAAGAGCTTTCTAAACATACCAATGACTGAGCCTCACCCCTAACTAGGGTTTCTCTGCCTTGACACTATTGACATATTGGGCTGGATAATTTTTGTTGGTGGCAGGTAGTGGGGTGTGGAACTGTTGTGTGCATTGTAGATGTTGAATAGCATCCTTGGATTCTACCCTGAAGATGCCAGGAGCCATGTCTCAGTCACATGACAACCAAAAATGTCTCCAGACATTGCTCAATGTCCCCTGAAGGGCAAAAATCACCCCTAATTGAGAACAACTGCCCCAGGCTAATTTAAGAATCTGGGGGCAGAATAGAAATTAAGCTTTCGTGTTTCACATTAAGTTCCTTGCCCCCAGCTGACTATATATAGCATTTGGCTAAGACCAACCTTACTGCCAATGTGGATGGTGCTGACATCCAAGGAGAACTATAGAAGGGCCTGGAGCTGACTTGGGGTTGGGTCCAGGGTGACCATAGGGAAGAGGCTGTGGGCAAAGACCTCACATGATAAGAGAGGTACTGAATTCCTACTCTATTTATTTATTTTTGAGACGGAGTCTTGCTCTGTCGCCAAGCTGGAGTGCAGTGGTGCGATCTCGGCTCACTGCAACTCTGCCTCCCGGTTTCAAGTGATTCTCCTGCCTCAGCCTTACAAGCAGCTGGGACTTCAGGCGCATGCCACCACACCCAGCTGATTTTTGTATTTTTTTTTTAGTAGAGACGAGGCTTCACCATGTTGGCCAGGATGGTTTCTATCTCTTGACCTTGTGATCCACCCTCCTCAGCCTCCCAAAGTGCTGGAATCGCAGGTGTGAGCCACCGTGTCTGGCCCTATTCTTAAATATTCCCTTTCCCTCCCTTTGGTATACAGCCCAAACCTCACCATTAGATATGAGTTCTTGCAGAAAGTTCAGAGTGCTCTGTTTTGAGTTGTCCTCTTTTAAGTTCTTCTGGAAGGCAGATCATGACACTGTTTTTGGTCCCTCATGACCTCTTCAGGGTGGAGACTATGCTGGTTCTCAAGACTTTTTGACATGCTAAATCATTTGCTCCTCACAGCTCTCCTAGGTGAGGTGGATTTCTTTGCACGTTTTATAGAAAAATGATGTTCAGAGAGTTTGAAACAATTTTCTCAAGCTCACACAGCTGGTTGGCAGCACAGATTAAAGTAAAACTCAGGACAATCACTAACTTCTAGTGACTGGCCCACTCTGACATGTTTCCTCCTATCCCTTAGAGAGCCAAGTGCTGGCTGAGCACAGTGGGGATGGGAGTGGGACATGAATGCCTTGGCCAAGAAGGAAACGTTCATGGCTGCTTTCTTTATGCCAAGTCTTGCACTTATATTATCTCCTTGAATAGTCCCACTGTCTCAGTGCAGCAATGCCTGTGATTCCCACTTTTGGGGAGGAGAATGCTGAGGCTTGGGCAAAGGAAGCAATTTGCCTAAAGTCATGAATCCATTATCAAGGGGAGGTGACCTGACCTCAAAACCAAGGTGGGGGAAGAGCATTATAAATGGATTAATATTTTAAATTTCTCAGCTGTAAATGAAAGGCACTCTTTTTTTTTTTTGGCAGCATTCTAGTGCTCAGAATTATTTAGCTCAGGTCTCAATGGAAGCATCCACCAGTTAGATGTGTCTCTTTGACATTCCTATGACTGAAAACATTAGACATTTTCTATGTTGATTCATCAGAACTGTCAACATTCCTCTGCTAACAAAGTCCTCCTTTAGTTGGGAGGTTTCAGCCCAGCTCTGCTCTGATTGGCTCGCTCCTTACAGGAAGCATCTAAAGGTCTTAGAGCTGAGACAGGAAGTGACTCTGTGTGAGGTCAGCATTTCTTCTCTTTTCTCCAAGGCCACCATAATCCTTATGGAGTGAAGGGTAGTCACAATGCAATTTTGAAAAGTGATTACAAGGATCATAATAGTACGAATGGTGAATGAGTTTTTTGACTGCCAGGAGAGGAAACATTTTAGGATTGATTTCAGAAGAGAAATCCATCATTCTGATTTTAACTGTGGCGGTTAACACAATGTTCACTCTAATTTTAGAAACATTTTGAGACAGGAATAGGTTGTACTTGTCTTTGTCAGGCCATAGGTAGCTTACATTTTCTGAGCCTAAAGTGGATACTAGCTAAAAGATTACGTTTAAAGAATATTCCCTTTTTTAGAATCACACCAGAAATTTCTAGTGTAATGACAGCATTTCTTAACCCAAGTGCAAGTGTGTGTGTGTTAAAATATCTGTGTTAATAACCAGCAACCTCAGAAGTGAGAGGGAAGGGAAGAATGGGGCTAAAAGGAGTCAAGTCCCACTTGCACGGCAGAGGAGACCTGGAAGATAAGATGGAGTTATTAGTCTGAAATAATGGGTGGTGAGAATTCTGCCAGCAAACCACCAATGCTCCCTAGTGTGAAATAATGGAAAAATCATGGAGACTGGAACAGCACATGAAAAGTCACAGAGCATAAAAGACCCAGCTGTACTGGGGATCAGGGAAAATTTCCAAGTGGTGGGAGCAAGAAGTATATGGCATGGGGAGATCAAGAGATGTGATGAGTTGGGGAGGGTTTGGACATACTTATCCTACAGTTTGCTTTTTCCCTGATACCCAACAGAGGCAGGTTTTAACACCCAACCCATTCTGTCTCCAAGGACTGGCTTGGATGCCTGTCTTCCTGAGCTCCATCTTCGCTGACTCCACGGAGGACAGAAAACTCATTACCATCAGAGGCTCACTCTAGATGCCCTGTGTGGACCTGTGACTATGTTAGGTTTAGTGGCAAAGGAATATTAAGATTGCAGGTGAAATTAAGTCTGCACAGCAGTTGACCTTAAAATGGGGGAGATTATCCTGGATTATATGGATAAGCCCAGTGGAACCACAAGGGTCCTTGAAAGTGGAAGAGGGAGGCAGAAGAGAGAGAGAACCATGGAGATGGCAGCTTGAGGAGGACTCAGCCTGAAAACGCTGGCTTTGAAGATGGAGAAGGGGGCCAAGAGGTAAGGAATAAGGGCAGCCTCTAGAAGCTGGAAAAGGCAAGGGAACTGATTTTCCCCTGTTCTCCAGAAGGATAACAGCCTTTCTGACACCTTCACTCCAGCCCAGTGAGACCGATTTCAGACCTCTGACCCTCAGAACTGTAATAGAATAAGCTCCTAACATTTTTAAGTCACTTAGTATATGCTAATTTGTTTCAGCAGCAATAGAAAAGTAATATAGGCCCTTAGTTCTTTAATCTAATAAGTGGGTTTAATAACCATTTCTATTTTGTAGTGTTTTAAAAATTGAATTAACGTACCACACCAAGTGTTTAGCACAGCCCGTGGACAATGGTACCTTTTTTATTGATGCCACAGGTGGAATGACCACTGTTCCTCCTGGCTTAGTCCTCTAGCTTCTTTAATGTGGGACTAGAAAAAAGAGACCTAAATTAGGAATCTGACAGACTTGGGTTCAAGTCCCGGCTCTGCCTCTTTCTAATGGCCTTGGACTTGATCCTACCCTGGAAGGTTTTCCAGTCTATATTATGGGTGTGGGAAGGATGATCTATCATATCTACCAGCTATGAGCGTCCTGTGAGGATTCAGAGTGGGTGGACTTTTGTAGCCCACTGAAGGCCCTCAGAGAGGTTTTCTGTAAACGTAGTACCTTGCACTAACTCCTTGGGAAGAGATTTTCTCAGGCTTCAGAGCTGAGGGTATTCACCCCGACCCACTTGCTTCTCTGTCCAGGGAATGCTCATGCATTCCTGAGAAGTTGGCTGGAACTAAGGGAGCATTCAGAGACCACAGATCCAGTTGACTGGTCCCTGGTGACATCAATCCACATTGTTGGCCACACCAGCTGCTCTTCAAACTCATGATGTGAATCAACAGCTAAACATGTGGATATCTTTGTTTCTCTCAGTTAAGTGGATCCCTGAGTCCTCCTGGTGCACTGGAAAGATTTGAGTTTTGTAGCCAAATAGAGTGGGGTTTAAATGGTGGCTAAGCAACTCACGCCTGTAACCCCAGCACTTTGGGAGGCATGGGTGGGTGGATCACCTGAGGTCAGGAATTCTAGAGCAGCCTGGACAGCATGGTGAAATCCCGTCTCTACTAAAAATACAAAAATTAGCCAGATGTGGTAATCCCACCTACCTGGGAGGCTGAGGCAGGAGAATCGCTTGAACCTGGGAGGCAGAGGTTGCAGTGAGCCAAGATCACGCCACTGCACCCCAGCCTGGGTGACAGAGTGACATTCCATCTCAATAAATAAATAAATAAATAAATAGTGGCTAAGCCACTTGCTTGTGAGCAAATTGGTTAGCCTCCCTGAACCTTGGTTTATCCACCCGATAAATGGAGATACTAACAGTCAACATTAGATAACCATAGAGCCTACCTCATAAGGCCATTATGAGAATTGAGATGTTAGTTCAAGGAAAAAATGGTGCCATCATTTGGATGATTGTCCCCTCCAAGACTCGTGTTGAAATTTCATCCCCAATGTTGGAGGGTGGGCCTCATGAGAAGTGTTTGGGTCATGGAGAAGATCCCTCATGAATAGGTCAATACCCTCCCTCAGGAGTGAGTGAGTTATTGCTCTACTAGCTCCTGCAAAGGCTGCTTGTTGGAAAAAGCCTGGCATCTCCCTCTGCCTCTTTTGTTTTCTCTCTCTCCGTGTGGTCTCTATACACACCAGCTTCCCTTCGCCTTCCACCATGGGTGGAAGCAGCCTGAGGCCCTCATCACATGCCCAATCTTGAACTTCTCAGTTCTGAGAATTCTGATCCAAATAAAACTCTTCTCTTTATAAATTACCCAGGCTTTATAACAACACAAAACGGACTAAGATACTTGTTATGATGCAGGAGGAATGAAGAAGTATGGGAAGTATTACCTCGCTAGTAGGCAAAGGAGGGCACAATAATTATAGAAAACTTCCCATGGGAGGTTATACTTGAGCTGAACTTTAATGGGTGTAATGGTTGTAAAAAGTTTAGCACAATGCCTGATGTGAATTGTGTGGTCAGAAATTAAAAGGGAGAGAAGAAGATAATGGGTTTTCTGAGGTTAGTGGGGGACCTAGGATCCCTCCTTGCCCCCTACTGAACCTGATCCACCCCAGTCCAGACCCTTCTTCTCTTCCTGCTTATTCCTCATGCCTCATCGCTGCATTCATGCTTGGTCCTGGCTCCTCACCCTGCATTCTACTGCTGTGGCAGTCAGCAGAGACAGACATGACAGGAGACAGGGAGAGGCAGAACTGGGAAGAGGGCTTGAAGAAGATTGATACTGGCATTGTTGTCATGGCAACACCAGGATGGGCTAGAGGCCCCACTGCTGGGATCAGCTCCTGTAGTTCTTCTCAGATTCTAGAGCCTTTGAGGGTAGGCAAGAAGCTCAGATAGGGGCCCTGAGAAAACAGGTGGGGCCTCAGGGTGACAGCCAGTGAGAGGGCAGGCACTGGGACCTGGGATGCCTTTCTGACAACATCTGCTGAATCCATGGGACCTTAGAGAAGACCTGTCCAAATCCCTCAATTGAGGTATGGGGAACTGAGCACTAAAAAGGAGAGTGGAGAGTGGAGAGAACACATTTCCTGAGTGCCTACTATGTACCTGGCACTTACTGCTATTTTTTAATAACTTGTCTCTCCAACAGACTATGTGATCTGCCAGAGCAGGGAGGCGTCTTGGGTGAGGCTAGGTGTAGAGGCTCCTGTGTTGAAATACTGGCTCTGCCACTTATCCTCAGGATGGCAGTGCACATGATCTCCTCTCTCTGGGTCTCAGTTTACTCATCTGCAGAATGAGTGAAGTTGATGTTATATATTACCTTCCTCACAGAGTGGTTGAGATTTTGAATGATGTAATTTATGTAACATGCTTGGTGCATGTTTGGCAAAGCATAAATGTCATATATAATAATTAATATTACAAGCCTATCCAGAGAAAGGGAAATTTGCATCTTGATGGCTAAATAAAATAGACAGTGTTTTTATAGCTTTAGGAGAAGAGGGATCTTGTTTACTTCTTGAACCATCTGTTTTCACCCCTTTTCCTGCCTTACATTTGTATATGTATATATTTTTCTTTCTGTCTTTTAGGGAGCAGAGCTCTATGGGCTCCTGGGAGCACACTGGTCAGCAGTCAGAAAACATGGATTAAAAATAATAATAGTTCTCATTTATTGAGAACTTACAATATGCCTGGCTTCCAGTTGTCCATTTGATATTACAAATATTTGATTTACAATAGCTCTTGTTATCCCATTTTACAGGGGAGAAAACTGAGGCTCAGAGAGGTTGTATAAGTCATCCAAGGTCACACAGGGCTGGTAAGAGGCAGAGACGGGACCTCAGTCACTGGTGGACTTTATTGCCGAGGATGGGGATGGGAAGGAGAGCACCTGTGCCGCTGACCTTGGTCCTGAAACATCAGTGGGCCCTGGGGCCGAGCTGCTCTTTGGAATGCTGGTTCTCCAATCATGATGCCTGTCCTGCCTCCCCCAGGAATCTGAAAAGTGAAAGAAGAGAAAGTGGGGAAAGGGCATGGAAGGTGGGATGCAGACAGACAGTGAGAGAGAGGATCAGAATCTTCTAGAAGGATCCAGCTCCTGAACGATTGCTCTGGGGGAAAAAGTGGGCTTGATTTGATATATATTTTGAATAACACTGTTGCTAGGGAAAGTGGTTTTCCTCTCATTAGTTGGAAGAGGGACATTCAGTTTTCCCCCTTCTTGCCATACTAGTGGTTGGAAACCTCTTTTCTGTCTCTTGCAAATAGTGTCTCATTATTCCTACCTTACAGGTTGGTTTTGGGGAGTCCAGGAAATAATATTGAAAAATCCAAGCCTGGTGCTCATGCATGTGGGTGTTGAGTACATGTCCTTTAGCCGTTCTCCTGGTCTTGTCAGCAGCCTCTGCCTACATTTGCTCAGGTCAAGCTCATAATGCATAGCCAGTCCCTGACCCAGAATGTGGGTTTCCTGGGAAGAATTTCTGCAGCCCAGCCACCCAAGTTCATTTGCAATGCGGGCATTCCCTGCCATAAAGCTCCAAGCTGCTTGGAAGAGTTAGGCATCACATTTCCCTGCATTCAAAAGTGCCTGGAGTAAGGATCATGTTCTGATGGCGGCATGTAAATGCCTCTTTCAAGAGAGGAAATTGCTTTGAAGTTACTATTTCCCTGGCTTTGATAATAATCTGCTTAATGTCTTGTGTCAGACTAATTACAGCATAATTACCTTTTTTAATAACAGGTACTTTTAATTGGTGCAGGGTTAAACAATTCTGTTGTAAAAATCGGTTGTTTTACATTCATGGCTATAGTTTACAAAGAACTGGGACAACCTCGTAATATTAAACACTGCATAGAGCTGGGGTGGGGCGTAAATGAGGGTACCACCATGCCTCCTCTCCGTGACATTGAACCCTTTTCTTTGCAATGCTTCACCTTCTCACAGGCAGAATTTCTTATGCCAAACGCTTGGAAAAGGAGAGGAAGGATGCGGTTAGGGCCTCATGTGTTCACACGCATCATCTTGCTTCATTCTCACATGTCCATGCATGAAAGTATGGGAAAGAGGTATTGTTATCTCCATTGTGTAGGTGGGTAAATTGAGAGTTAGAGAAGTTAAGCAAACTGACCCAAATCACGATGTCAAATGACTGAATCAGATTTTGAACTCATGCCTCTTTCTTTCAAGTCCCAAGGTTTTTTTTTTTTTTTTCTTGTTTTTGTTTTTGAGACAGAGTCTCACTCTGTTGCCCAGTCTGGAGTGCAGTGGCGTGATCTCGGCTCACTGCAATCTCTGCCTCCCAGGTTCAAGCAATTCTCCTCAGCCTCTCAAATAGCTGGGATTACAGGAATGTGCCACCATGCCCGGCTAATTTTTTCCTATTTTTAGTAGAGACAGGGTTTCACCATGTTGGCCAGTCTGGTCTCAAACTTCAGACCTCAGGTGATCCGCCTGCCTCGGCCTCCCAAAGTGCTGGGATTACAGGTGTGAGCCACCGTGCCTGGCTTCAAGTCCTGAGTTTTTAAAAGGCCATATAATTAAGTGGCTAACTAAGTGGGAGAGGGGTCTGAAGTCCAAATATCTGGTTTGATCACAGCTCTATAAAACAGGGTTGGATGTACAAAACAGCATTGAATCAATGCTTTATAATTAAGTGGTTAACTAAGTGGGAGTGGGGTCTGGAGTTCAAAATATCTGGTTTGATCACAGATCTACAGCATAATTGCTTTGGACCTAGGGTTGTTTCTTACCCTTTCTGGGCCTCAGTTTCTTTATCTGTAAAAGCAAACAGTAATAATAGCCTCTACCTCAGGGGCTGATCAGATAATATAAAATTATAGACATCAGCTAAGTATCTAACATAGTAGGTACTCACACAGCAGTAACTCCTCCTGATGCATTGATCCAATCCTGTTTTTCTCTCCCAGATTCTTTCTTTGTAGACCCCTGAGCACCCCATGGATGTATATTCTCACGTCTTGGCTGGGAAAGTGCACACACTCATTTCATTACTGCAGCTTTTTGCATTTCATTAAAAAATCTGACAGGCCATTTCATAATAATTTATTAGCACAGAGTCAATTTTTATTAATTACAATCATTAATTTATCAGTGTTCCCGTCATCTGAAGTTTGGTCAGAAATGAAAGGCGAGAAATGCACAGAGAAAAATGGGGGAAAGTGGAAATCTAGGGGATCAGGATCCAGCGGAGTAGGGGAAGGGATGGAGGGGGCTGTTTGGGCTGGAAGGCTTGATGGAATGGAGCTGCCATCTTGAATGCAAAGCACCGGGCTGGGCAGCACCTGGCCCCGGAACCTAGGGCTATGACCATTGAATGATGCGTCCTTCATTCATACAGGAACAAAGGAGGTTTAGGAGTGACAAGTGGCAGGGGTTCACAGACTTTGGGAGCAAATTCCTCCAAATTCTGGCTCTGTGTTGCCCTGCAGTGTCTTCTTCTTCCCCTTTCCCTATTGCTCACTCTGCCTGTGTATGTGTTTTTCTAGTTGACATCTGTCCCTCCATGTCGTAAACTCCTTGAGAGCAGCAACCTTGTCTTGGTCGATACTTGGTCTCTGGGGTTTAGCAGAGCACTCAATGAATACTTGTTGAATTAATGAATAAATAAATTGTCTACCCACCCCCTACTCATTTTATGGCATTGGAGGTTGAAGCCCAGAGAGGATATCTGCCCTGCCCACAGTCACACAGCTGACTGGTGGCTGAGTCAGACCCAAGAGTTAAACTTACTGGACCTTTGACGAGTGGCCTTTGCATACCTTAATAGTCTCCCCTTTTGTGGCTTGGCTTTTTCTCTGGCCCAGCCTTTGAGGCCTCTCTTCTTCATCCAAAATAAGTGAAATGGAAAGCAAATGTTTGGATCGAGAACATGGGTTCCCATTCAAGGAAGGTCAGAGTCTGTTTCTTTCTGGGCCCTGGTCTTGTCTCTGGCACCCACATCCTGGCTCCATGTCTGTTCCCCTCTGGGCAAGGAGCCCTTCAAATGTCTTCACTGCAGAATCACGGGGGGAACTGGGCTGGGGAGACATTTGGGTGCTGGGGTCCACTCTGTAGCTGTGAGCCACACAAACACTGGCACTGTGTGAAGTGTAGGAACCACTGATCTTCCTGCTGACAGTACCCAGTCAACTCCATTGCCCACTGCCCTGCATCCCACATGTGGGTGGGAGTGCTTCCTCCCATTCTCTCCTCTTTCTGCTCTTAAAGACCAGGATGGAATTGAGTGGAAGCATCTTTTCTCCACCATCTCCTGTGTCCCAATCCCAGTTCATTGCAGCAGAAGGATGTCTTCCTTGACAGTTGGAGCCCCAGGGTCACACAGACCTCGGTTTGAATCCTAGTCCGTGGGTTACTGTAAAGATTGAATGTCAGTGCACATGCTCCACCAAGGAGTAAGGAGGAGTGGTGGTAGGCATAAAAAGCTTCCTTCCGGAGGTGGCGCCAAGGCAGGAGACAGATGAGTAGGAATTAGCCAGGGACACTGTTGAGGATGTGGTGGGAAAGAAATTCTGGGCAGAGGTGATGCTGTACACAGAGACATGTAGGCAAACCCGGCACGGTGTGTCCCAGGCACCCTGGGCACCTTGGTAATATGCTGAGTGTAAACTTCACGGCAGAGAATGCCAGGGGAGCGTGGCAGGGACCAGATTGTGCAGGATCTTGCAGGGCATGGTAAGGTGAGTGGCCTTTGTTTTTAAGGCAATAGGGGGCCAGGGAGGGTTTGGAGCAGGGTGAACTGTGTGACCATGAGTAGGACAGATGTCCTCTCTGGGCTTCAACCTCCAACTCCATAAAATGAACAGGGAGTGGGCAAACAATTTATTTATTCATTAATTCAACAAGTATTCATTGAGTGCTCTGCTAAACCCCAGAGACCAGGTATTGACCAAGGCAAGGTTGCTACTCTCAAGGAGCTTACAACATGGAAGGACAGATATCAATTAGAAAAACACAAGACCAGATTTGAGTTTTGGAATTCAAATGTATCAGGGGGATTTGGGAGGGAAGTGTGGAAACAACCAGTGAAGAAGCTACAACAGGCATTGCAGGTCGCGAGATGATGTTGACTTGTCCAGATTTGTGAGGACTTGGGAAGTGACCATGGGGGATGGGGAGAAGTTGGATTCAAGAAGAATGAAGCATTCTTTGCTGAGATTCTTCCCCAACTCTATCCCATCCTTGAAAGTCAAACCTCAAGTGCAGCCCCTTGCATGAAGATGTCATGGGCCATCTACCTTCCTGAGCTGGAAGGATCCTCCCCTCTGACCTCTGAAGCCATCAGATATGGTGTCATGAGATCATGAAGCTTCTGGGTCTGGTCTTTCTGGGGAATAGTCTGCCCACTCTCTTCTGTTTCCCATCATTTAGTTGGGGCTTGGCTCAAATTTGGCATGGGATGAATAACTACTGGATGGAAGAATCAAGCAGTGTTGAAGCCGTTGTCCACATCCTGATGCCAAGAGCCCAAGGCACAGAAAATATATGAATTATATCATGCTTCATTCCTCAGAAACCTTAGTGGTGTTACCTTTTCTCTTGCCCAGAAAGTAAAGCTGAGCCTTATTGACTATATTGGTTTTTCTCTCTCTGAACAGCTAAAAAAAATTAGGATCTCAGCTCAGTTTATCCACAATTCCCTGAGCCTTAGTTTACTTGTTTGAAACTGGGGGTACACACACCAATATTGACAGGTGGCTATTTTCTGAATCCCCTTAAAACATGAATGTTTCTCTGGATTGAGAGGAAACCCGAAATGAGGAAGCTCCCATTTTACAAATGATTGTGGCACACTTGGGTTGTGGGATCTACCAGGATTGCAGCAGGAGTGCCCGATAGAGAGGCGTTATGGGCCAACCTGTTCTTGGCCAGAGATGTGGCACACGGGAGAGGCTGGGGAGAGAGTGACTCAAGATTAACGACCCGGTTATTGGAGGCACTTTGTTCTGACCTGAGGACAGCCATCATGAACCAGGCTGGGGACAGTTGGCCACTTGTAAATCCAGATCTGTCATGGGATTTATTGTGGCATAGTGTAGCCTGCCAGCAGCAAGTTTGGCAAAACATTCCTTGCATGCTTCTCCAGGGCAGGAGCAGTCCAAGAGCTACACGAGATCCCAGGCTCCCTGGGATTCCAAGGAAAAGTCAGGGACTCTGAGGAATGGGGTTTGCAATGTCTGAATCATATTGTGTGCTTGGAGGCTGTGGACCAGCGGTCTTTATATTGGATCACAGGCTTTGAATTGATTTCTTGGGCTGGGTTCAAACACTGGATCTGTAGATTGAAACTCTGGGACCTCCGGCAAGAGATTTAACTTTACTTAGCACAGTTCCTAGCACTTAGCAAGCTCTGGGCTCATGGCGAAGGGCATAAAGAAACACATTAAAAAAACTCAAGGTCACACAGCAAGTTAAGAACGATCCCAACTTCTAGGCAAAGGTTTTTCCTGCAGCACAGCTATAAATTATAAGGCTCAATCCTGAGGGGGATTTATCTTGATAGATTCTTACTTGGGTAGTGATGCCAAGGGAGGAGAAGAGAGAGGAATGAAGGAAGTCCCTTTTATTATTGATGTTAAGAGTCAGGACAAATGCCGCCCCCCTTTCTTTGTTTCTGCTTTAATCTCTCTTTATTTTTAAAAGATAAGAATGCAAAGTGTGATATGCTTATTTTTATATCATTCAGCTAATGTTTATTGAGCCCTTTTTATGTGCTAGAAGCTAGGGATAAATTCATGAGTAAGAACAGGCCGATTGTGGTGGCTCATGCCTGTGGTATCAACACTGTGTGAGACCCAAGAGGGAGGATCGCTTGAGGACAGGGGTTCGACAGCCTAAGCAGCATAGCAAGACTTCATCTCTACAAAAAAAAAAAAAAAAAAGTTAGCCAGACTCAGCGGGTGTGCTACTCAGGAGGCTGAGGTGGGAAGATCGTTTGAGCCTAGGGGTTTGAGACTGCAGTGAGCTATGATCATGTCACTGCACTTCAACATGGACGACAGAGCGAGACCCTGTCTCTAAACAACAACAGTAACAACAATAAAAACCACAACAGCAAACCTGAACATGGTCCCTTGCTTTTGAGGGCTTGGGAGGTTTTACAGAAAATATGGTCAAATATGCATGCAATGCTAAAACAATCCAGAGCTCTTTCAACTACAAACTCTTATGACCATTTGGAACTAATTTTTAGAAAAGTTTAAGAAGGGATACTACTCTTGAGATATATAGGATATTGGCTAAACTGGGAAGTTTGACAGCAAATCTTTTTTAGAAGGAGGATCTATGTAGGAAGAAGTATTTCTTTTCTAAGACATCATTTCCACCCCCATCCCCATCACATGTGCTTTGATTATGCTGTTTCAGCATGGGAGTTTTCTTCTCATATGTCAGTCCTATTGATTTTTAACATATATATATATATGTGTGTATGTGTATATATATTTAATTGTGTTAAAATACATATAAAATGTACCATCTTAACCATTTTAAAAATGCACAGTTCAGTAATGTTAAGTGTATTCAAATTGCTTACAACCAAGTCTAGAAGTTTTTTATGGTGCAAAGCTGAAATTATTTATCCATTAAACACCTCCCCTTTGGCTCCTTCCCCCAGCCTCTGGCAGCCACCATTCTGCTTTCTGCCTCTATGAATTTAACTACTCTAGATGTCTCATATAAGTGGAAACATTCAGTATTTGACTTTCTGTGAATGGCTTATTTCACTTAGTATAATGTCCTCAAGATTCATCCATGTTGTAGCATGAGTCAGAATTTCCTTCTTTTTAGAGGATAAATAATATTCTACCACATGTATACGCCACATTTTGCTTATCCATTGATCCATTGATGGACACTTGGGCTGGTTTCACAATGCTCTTGGCCATTGTGAATAGTGCTGCTTTGAACGTGGGTGTACAAATATCTGTTCAAGCTCCCTTTTTTCCCATTCCCCAGGATATATTCCCAGATATGAAATATGGAATTTCTGAGTGACATGATCATTATATCTGTAGCTTTTTGAGGAATCGCCATACATTTTTGCAAAGCAGCTGCACCATTTTACATTCCCACCAACGGTGCACAAGGGTTCCAATTTCTCCACCTCCTTCCCCTCACTTGTTACTTTCTCTTTTTCTTACATTTTTATACTAGCCATCCTAATGCTTGTGAGACAAACACCTCTTTTTTATGGTAGGTGAGTTCACAGCATGCTTTGTGCTTCAGAACAACAGGTGAACACCCTTCCCTTGACCACACGTGGTTGCCATCTGCTAGGGATTGGGTGCACAGTGGTGCACCAAATGTGGTCCCCACCCTGGCGACACAGGCCTGGGTCTGGCCTGAGACAGACAATTGTGCTCAGTTCCACATGATGCTGAAGGTGCCTAGAGGGAAGGAGCAAGACGGGAGCTATTTGAACAGGCCTAACAGAGTGGAGTGGTTTCACTGCGTTGCCTTTGGTGTGGGAAAACCTGGGTTCAAGTCCCAACTCAGCCACCTTTGAGCTTGGTGAGTTGAACAACGATTTTGTTTAACTCAGACTCAATTTCCTCATTTGTAAATTCTAATAGTGATGCCTATAGTCTTGATTGATTGTGCAGATTAAATGATCTATATAAATATAGATTAGATAAAGATATATCCACATATATCTAATTCAATTTATATCTAATCTATATGTCCCTTAGCATAGTACCTGGGAACAACCAAAAAGGATAGTATCTCTTTGTTTGGAAGGGGGACTCAGGTGGACAGAGTTGAGTAGACACCCTCTGCAAGGGTTCTTCTTCTGTTTTAAGTTACTCCCTGTCTTTCATCTTCCATCCTTTTTTGTTCTGTTTTGTTTTTTAGAGACAAGGACTCACGCCATTGCCCAGATTGGAGTGCAGTTGCATAATCACAGCTCACTACAGCCTCCAACCTGGCTCAAGGGATCCTCCTGCCTCAGCTTCCTGAGTAGCGGGGACTGTAGGCATGTGTCATCACACCTGGGTAATTTTTGTTTTTTATTCTTTGAGGCAGAGTTTCACTCTTTTCCCCCAGACTGGAGTGCAATGGTGCGATCTCGGCTCACTGCAACCTCCACCTGCCTCCAGTGATTCTCCTGCCTCAGCCTCCTGAGTAGGTGGGACTACAGGCACGCGCCATCACACCTGGCTAATTTTTGTATTATTAGTAGAGGTGGGGTTTCACCATGTTGGCCAGGCTGGTCTTGAGCTCCTGACCTCAAGTGATCCACCTGCTTCGGCCTCCCAAAGTCCTGGGATTACAGGCATGAGCCGCCACAGCTGGCCTTAATTTTTAATTTTTTATAGAGACGTGGTCTCAATATGTTGCCCAGCCTGGTCTCAAACTCCTGGGCTCAAGTGATCTTTCTTTCTGGGCCTTCCAAAGTGCTGGAATTACAGTTGTGAGCCACTGCACCTGGCCTTCATCTTTTCATCTTTCCATCCTAATACCGCTCCTTTTCCCACCCTGGCCATCATCCTGGTTTATGTTTTCTCCAGCCCACTGACTGGCCATTGGTATCTGTTTGCACCCTGGAAAAGTGTATATATATATATATATATATGTACAGTGTGTGTGTGTGTGTGTGTGTGTGCGTGCTTCTGCAAAGTACAGACATGATTTCCAGTCCTCCTGGCTCTCACTTTTCTTGCTCAGCATGGTTTTGAGATCTGCCTGTGTTGCTGCATTTAGATCTGGCTAGTTTCTGCTGATAGTTACAGAGTATGTTCCTAGTGTGCCTCCCACCACAGATTCCTTACGGCTGCTCTGATGAGGGGGGAGTCCAACTTTGTGTCAATATCACTGGGATGCAACAAATATCCTTGTGCATATCTTCTTGTGGCCCTAGGAAAGGATTTCTTCAAGCTCTGTCACCAAAGATGGGATTACTGGCTCTTGGTATCTGTACACTTAATTTCACTGAGTCTAGCCAGACTCAGATCTCAGATGGCTGCATTGTTCACACTCTCTCCAGATGTACGCGAGAATTCCTCTTTCACCACATTTTTCTGTCAAGATACGATACTGCCTTTCTCTCTGACTTTTGCTAGTCAAATGGGGAATAACGTGCTACTTCATGGTGATTTTAAGTTATTGTCACTCACCACTAGTAATTTTGAACAAATCTTAAATATACTTACTTATTAGTAATTTTCTTTCACTTTCTGTGAATTGCTTACTTACATATTTTGTTCATTTCACTACCGGGTTTTTAAAGTTTTTTTTTTTTTGCCCCAAATTTGTACATATCTCTGTGTTTTCTAGATAGCTATTCTTTGCAAATCTCTTGCTCCACTCCATTAGCCTCGTGTTAGCTTTGTCTGTGGTGTCTACGGGTCTGATCTCTTTAATTTTGACGTAACTAAATCTGTCCTTTTACCGCTTCCATGACCTCTGCTATTTGAATATTTTCAAGAAGCCCTTTCCCCTCCCATTCCAGATCACAAAAATATTCTCCTCCATTTTGCTTTCACTTTTCATGTTTCGGTATTTAATATATCTGGACTTTATTTATGTGTGTGGTGTGAGGTTGGAATCCACCTGATTGTTCCACAAAGAGAGATTTAATTTTGCAACACACTCTATTCAATAATCCATCATTTCCTCACACTTTGAGACTTGTGATGCTCTATGTATGTATGTATATAGGTATCTATCTTATCTATCTATCATCTACCTATTTACCTGCTATCTATCAATCGTCTATCATTTATTTATCTATCAATTCTGTATCAATCATCTATCTATCCATCTCTCATCTACCTATTTACCTGTTACCTATCAATCATCTATCATTTATTTATCTATCCTGTATCAGTCATCTATCTATCTATCTATCTATCTATCTATCTATCTATCTATCCATGTAATCTATCACCATTTTGCTCCACTTGTCTGTTTTTTAAAATACGCTATTAACATGGTTTAAATAAACAACTGCAAAAGCTGAGCCTCTCAACGGGCTTGTTGGAAATCAAGTCTGCAAAGGCACGTTAGAAATGACCTGATCTGATCCCATTGCATCACACATGGCATGATTAGTCTCAGGGAGGAAAGCTCCCCGGTCAAGGACATCATGTCAGAAATGGAATTCCTGTCTCCTGACCCCCATCCTCATCAAGCAGCCCTGAATATTTGTTTCATTCCATGACACCTGAGGTGTTTGGATGGGAGCGAGTGCCTTTTAGGGGCAAGCATATTCCAAACTTTAATGATAGATTAAATACCAAATACCTTAACATTTGAAAAAATGACATTTGATTACACCAGCTTGTAAACAGAGAAGAAATTACAATGGAACCCAGTGTAGATCTTACATAAACGGCACCCATTCGGTGTAATGACTCTGAGAATGTCAGTGCTAACAAGCACATAATTGGCACTGGGGAGATAATTTTTGCCACCTTATGCAGAGGGGAAACCGTTCTGCATAATGATTTTACTAGGAATATTCTTTATTCAACAGGCCCATTTGCATAACCCTCCCAACTTTCTCGAGTTAATACAAAATGCTCTGGAGACATTGCCAAGTCTCTTCCAGAAGACGTCTGCTTCTTGAAATAAGCTTCCATTTTGCGAGCATGTGTTACGTGCCAGGCTCTGTGTTCCCTACCTCATGTGCAGTATTTACATTTACAGACAAGCGTCTAGTTGCTGGACATTTCTTGAGGGCTGAGTTCTTTTCTTTCCTATCCACCATACTCCCAAAATCTAACACAAAGCCCTGGATGCCGGAGGTGCTCAGCATTGTTAAATCAATGTATGAATGAGTATCGTGACTACCCTGTGAAGTAGAGGCTTTTGCCACATTATTGAAATTGCTTTCTAAGGCCAAATGCTAAGAAATAGCCAACTGGGATTTGAATATAGGTCAGCTTGACTCTCGTTATATGTATTTTACAAACATCTTCAATCTTTCCTTTAGGGAGTAGAGTGTCTAGTTCCACACCGGCCAATATATTAACCACCAGCTACATATGGCTTTTTAAATGTAAATTAATTAAAATCAAATAAAATTTAAAATCAGATCCTCCATCATTAAACGATGTGTGATCTATTGTATTGAACAGCACAGCTCTAAAATATTCCATCATTAATAGAGAAAAATTCTACTGCAGAGTACCGTGTTTGTATCTACTCTTGAGTGTCAATTGTGTTTTGGGCCATGACTCAGGCATTTGTGTGTGTAGTGCTGGAACGTGCTTGAGCTTTGGAAACACACAGACCTGGTTTCTAATCCTAGCTTAGGACTTGACTTTAGGTACAAAGCTTAGCCTCTCAGAGCCTGGGTTTCCTTTTCTGCACAATGGGGATAATAATAGGACCTAACTCATAAGGCTGTTGTGCAGATTAAAGGTGGTGATGCACAGAAAGCATTTAGTGAAGTCTCTGGCTGTGAAGATGAAAGATAATGATCCTCATCCTACAGTAAGGAAACACATTCAGAGAAGTGATGGGACTTGTCAAGATTCTCACACCAGTGAGCAGGTCCCCTGGGATATGAGCCAGAGTCCGCCTGGTGCCAAAGTGTGGGAGCTTTTGGTTACTGTGGATGCCTGTCTCTTGAAGCCTTTCCTTTGACAAGACAGGGAAGACTGCAGTGCCCACAACTGCAGGTGATCCAGGGAAGACAGGGAGTGGCTGAAGAGATGTGTCCATGACAATGCAGTCCTCCTCACTAACCAAAGGAGCCATGGTTCTCACAAAAATTTGAAAAGAACATTTTATTTGATTTTTATTTATTTATTATTATTTTGTTTGAGATGGAGTCTTCCTCTCTCACCTGGGCTGGAGTGCAATGGCACAATCTCAGCTCACTGCAAGTTCCACCTCCCGGGTTCAAGTGATTCTTCTGCTTCAGCTTCCCAAGTAGCTGGGATTACAGGCATGTGCCACCACACCCAGCTAATTTTTGTATTTTTAGTAGAGATGGGATTTCACCATGTTGGCCAGGCTGGTCTGGAACTCTTAACCTCAGGTGATCTGCCCAAGTCAGCCTCCCAAAGTGCTGGGATTACAGGCATGAGCCACTGCGCTCGGACCGAGCATTTTATTTTAAAAATAAAAATAGGCCAGGTGTGGTGGCTCACGCCTGTAATCCCAGCACTTTGGGAGGACAAGGCGGGCAGATCACGAGGTCAGGAGATTGAGACCATCCTGGCTAACACGGTGAAACCCCGTCTCTACTAAAAATACATAAAAAATTAGCCGGGCCTAGTGGCGGGCACCTGTAGTCCCAGCTACTCGGGAGGCTGAGGCAGGAGAATGGCGTGAACCCAGGAGGCGGAGCTTGCAGTGAGCTGAGATGGCGCCACTGCACTCCAGCCTGGGCAACAGAACAAGACGTCCTCTCAACAACAACAACAGCAACAACAACAAAATTAATAATAATAATAAAATGAAAAAATAAAAATAAAAAACAAAAACTTAACCAAACTAAAGACAATCTTTATTTTACATAATAGAAAAGCAGGCCTGGTGAGAGCCAATGAGTATCTTAGGCTCACCTACTTGCTTAATCTATGAACTAGAGTAAAATCTCATGTCTTTTAACTCTCAGTTCCATTTTTTTGTCCTGCATTGTAATGATTTTAAAATAACTAGACTTCTTAGACAGTTGTACTTATTGATTAGGGCCCTTTCAGTGACAAACGCCAGAAGCCCAAATGAAAGTGTCTTCACTTAGACGGGGAATGTACTGGTTTACATGAGTGAAATGGGTGACTGCTTCAGGTATGGTTAGCTAGCTCCAGATGCTCAAACCATGTCATCAGGAATATTTGTCTTTCTGTCTTTGGCTCTGCTTTTCTCTGAGCTGGCTCCATTCTTGGGGCAAACATTTCTCTTCACTGTGTTAAGATGGCCCCTCGCAGTGGCAGCTCTGTTGGAATTGTTTGTCTCTCATTGCCAGCAGAAAGGGAGTCTCTTTCCTGAGAGTTGTAGCAAAAGTCACAGGACTGGCTGTCATTGAATGGCTTGGGCCGTGGACCAATCACAGTGGTCTGGAGGAATAGGACTTGCCTGTGGAGCCAGGAGCAAGGATGAGTGCAGCAAGAGTCCCGTGGACTGAGGATGAAAGAAGGGTCTCTAAAGGAATAGAAGCACCCTGTTCTCAGAAGATGGGGAAATAGATGCTGAGTGGCAAGCACAACAAATGTTTACTGTACATTATCTGGGTCTCTGCTTACAATGACCCTGCCCGCATGTCTGGCACAGGGTCAGAATTGCCAGCATTGTGGTCTGCATTAACAACAAGAATTTGAAGGGTAATAAAAGGAAGACTATCAGTTGCTTGCATTTATGACTATAAAGGAGGATTCAGCATAACTGAGAGCTCTGAGCACAGAGATGTGTGGATCGGGAGAGGAATGCCATCAAAAGGGTCACTGACCAATGGCAGGGAAGGCATCATAGCTGTGTTCAGGGCAGGGGTTGGCTTGTAGCTTAAGCTTCAGATTGCTCAACAGAACCAGGGGCTCCCTTTGGGGGATGTGGGCAATTGGGAAGGCTTCCTGGAGTTGGTGATGATTGATCTGGGCTTGGAAGTATAGGTGAGATTGGCATGGACTCAAGGGAATGCATTTGAAGGGAAGAATATATTAACCATGAGATAAAGTGGGCAGTCTAGCAATGTGTGGAGAAGGATCAAAGATGCTGGCTATTTTCTTCCCCTCCATTCCCTTTCTCCATCTTCCTTTCATCCTTTTATCTAGGACTGTGGCTAGCCCATTTGGTGCCTATGTGAAAATTGGTAGTAGGCTCCTCCTCTGGAAAGAACCCAATCTTGTCCAGGATATATAGCTTCAAAGTACAGTGTGAATTGGTTTTTAGCCCCTACCTGCCCCATTGACTGGATATCTTGAGCAAGCAATGAGTCAGACAACCGTACCCTGCAGTCCTCTTCCTTCCTTATTCCTTTTCCTTTCGTTTTTTCTTCCCCTCATCCTCCTCCATTCCTCCAATTTCTTATTATGCATGTCCTGAAAATATGTCCCCTTTCATCTATGGCCATCCAGCTAACCTGTACCCTGCATTACCCAGGACCATTTCAGCAGCTTCTGTTACTGCAGACAACCCTTGCCCTTTGTTTTCTTGCCCTGAGAGCCTGCACTTCTGAGGCTGCCAAAGAACCCTGCCACTGCCCAAATCCATCTCCAATTCCTCCCTGGCTGAAGGGTTTTAACTCACAGGCCCAGACCCCCCTTTTGACAGGCTTGATTTGGCTCCCTGCACATCTGGGCCTCCCATCTGGCCCCCGCACTTTGCCTGTGTGGGTTGCTTTATGGATATAATAAATATTACTTCCTTAATATGATTTCGCTTAGGTTCCTAGTGACTCACTCAAGCAAATCTTCCATTTAACACATGACTTTCTCTTCAGAAGGAGCAGAGAAAATATTGTTATTGGAAGAGGTACAGCTGTGAGGGTTTGGGGAGGAGTGTGTCCACCTAAGCTCAAAGTTTGCTGCTACCCACAGGCCTGGCCCTGGTGAGACCTCAGCATATCATGCGTTCTTCCATGGGCAGGAAGATTTCAAGAAATGTCCCAGCCATGCCTAGTGCAGGTATCTACAAAAGGACTTTAGATGTCACAAGCAGCCCAGTGACGTAGTGGGTCACACCTCCACTGCTTGTTGTGTGGAGTGGGGCCAAGTCCATTATATCATTCATCAGGATGGTGGAGAGGGCCAAGCTTACCACCTCATCAGTTTGTTAGATGCATAAAATAGCCTTTGCTTTCAACAGGATGTTTTAAAATTACAATTTTAGCCAAGGTTTATTTGATCCAATTCTTAAGATGTGAATAAATGGGACTGTCAAACGAAGATGGCGTGGAATATGTTAGTGACAACTACTGGTTAAACTGGTTATAGCAACCTAGCTCTCTCTATTTTACCACTTTTGAGAGGTGGAAGAAATAAACAGTTATTGAGTGGCTACAATGTACTAAGTTAATTGCCATGCATCGAATATTTATGGACTCCTCACTTTTTTTTTTACAAAAAGAGTCAAGTTTATTGAGGTATGATTTATCTATAGTAACATTTACCCTTTTTCAAGTGTACAGTTTGATGAGCTTTGATGAATGTGTACTGTAGTAAAAACACCAACACTATCAAAATATAGAGCATTTTCACCTCCTCCAAAAATTCCCTCATACCACATTGAATTCATTCTCCTACTCCCGACCTCATATCTGACAAGACCTGATTCGATTTCTGTCCTTACAATTTTGCCTCTCCCAGAATGTCGTGTAATGGAATCACACAGTTTGTAGCCTTTTATATTTGCCTTCTTTCATTTTGCACAGTGATTTTGTGATTCTTGTATATTGTTGAATGTATCAATAATTGATTTCATTGCTGTGTAGTATTTCATTGTATGGAAACATCATAGTTTGTTGATTCATTTTTCTGCTGACCTCACAATCATCTTTTGAGTTAATATATCCATTTTAAAGAAAAGAAAACTGAGGTTCGAAGAAGTGAAGTAAAGTACTTAATGTTACTCAGCTAGCAGGGGGCTGCCCCAGGATTTGGCACAGACTTGAACTCGAATTCTTGGAGTGATTGTAATATTAACATTTCTTGTTCTGCTTATTCTGCTGAATAACTAACTTCATTGGATCAAGAATATACTTCTGGCTGGGCATGGTGGCTCACGCCTATAATCCCAGCACTTTGGGAGTCTGAGATGGGTGGATCACGAGGTCAAGAGATCGAGACCATCCTGGCCATCATGGTGAAACCCTGTCTCTACCAAAAATACAAAAATTAGCTGGGCTTGGTGGGGCGAGCCTGTAGTCCCAGCTACTTGGGAGGCTGAGACAGGAGAATAGCTTGAACCCAGGAGGTGGAGGGTGCAGTGAGCTGAGATCGTGCCATTGCACTCCAGCCTGGCAACAGAGCAAGGCTTCGTCTCAAAAAAAAAAAAAAAAAAAGAATATACTTCCTCCACAGAGATTCATTTCCTCCTTCTCTCTCTCAATAAAAACTTGATAAATAAACAGGTAAGCACCACCAGTACTAGGAAAGGAGCTGTCTTTAGATGTCCTCATACTGTGCTGGAGGGAGTAGACCAGTCATCATTTCATGTATTCAGTACAGATGTATCAGCACTTTGCAAGAGGGTACTTGCTTGCAGAGATTCTAACTGTAGAGTAGGGAGTTGAGTTACATAGTCCTGGTTGTCTCTTCTTCCCTTGACTTTCTCGTTAGAAGAGGAGTACTTTGGGGGAAGAAAGCCTGAGTAAAAATGCTGTTCTGCTATGTGACATTGTTATTTCTGTTCCCTGAACCTCAGTTGTCCCATCTGCACAATGGATGCCTTTCTCTGAGCTGTGGGGATGATCATTTGAGGTGTGATGTGAAGGCATCAGCATGGCAGGGAGTGCCCTTCTGGCTGCCATCCCACATCTTCCCACTGAGCTATATACGGACAGAAACATTATTTCCACTTTGGTTTCTCTGCATGAGCGACTCCGTCCTCCATGGAGTAGGAGGCATGCCCTTGGTTTCCTGGGAATTTGGCAGGTTTTGGGAATTCATTCCTAGACACTGCCTGCCTCACACACATGCTTCTGTTTCTACCTGGCAGATAAACTACAAATCAAAGTTCTTGGCGGGACGTGGTGGCTCACGCCTATAATCCCAGCACTTTGGGAGGCCTAAGCAGGCGGATCACTGAGGTCAGGAGTTGGAGACCAGCCTGGCCAACATGGCCAAACCCTGTCTTTACTAAAACTACAAAAATTTGCTGGGCATGGTGATGGGTGCCTGTAATCCCAGCTTCTTGAGAGACTGAAGCAGGAGAATCATTTGAACCCGGGGAGAGGGGGCGGGGGTTGCAGTGAGCCGAGATCGAGCCACTGCATTCCAGCCTGGGCAAAAGAAAGAGACTCTGTCTCAAAACAAACAAACAAACAAACAGACACCCAAAGTTTTGTGCATTAATTCTTCCAAGGCATTTATATCGGCTGGAGGGCATATTTCATGACCAGAGAATGGCTCTCGTCCTGTCTTATCACAACCATCTGGGCTTGTCCTGTGGTGCATGCCCTGACAAATCCCTCTGCTCAGTCCCCCTACTGCCCCCCAAACACCCTGCTGAGCTGCTTCTCAGAGCCCACCCATCTTGACGACAGAGGGCTCTATTGGTTGAGGATCAGCTGTGCAGAGGGACCACCTTACATCTCCTCCATCTCCCACCTTCCTCCCAAGTCTTGTGGGAGGCTGGAGTCGCCCTTGATTCTTGCCACTGAACCCCATCTGGCTTTTGTACCATGAGGACATACAAAAGCAGATGCTGAAGCACAGAGGAGATGACATGGGTTGCCCAGGGCAGCCCTGGAACCAGACAATAAGTGATTCATTCACCGCGATTCAGGTAGTCCTCTGTGCAGGCGACTTCATCACACCGTGTCACTGCATCTTACAGAAACCCCGCAAGAGACACACCACGCCCATCCCCATTTTTCAAGTGAAGACGCTGACGCTCAGAGAAGTGAAGCCACTTGTCCAAGGTCACGCCGCTGGCACATGGTGAAACTGGGAGTCACATCCAGGTAATCCTGCCCCAGAGTGCATGCTCTCGGTATTCACGCTGTGCTGCATGTGACCCATTGGTTTGTGCTAGACACTGCAAAAAAGATAGAGATAGGTGGCTTGCCCTCAAGAAGACCACCATCAATCTAGATTGAAGATGTAGATACAGGAAAGGCATCGCTAATTAAGCCCGGGTGGAATAATGCTTGGCACCAGCAGAACATCATGCGATTTGAAATTTGTCTTCCTTCCCTTCTTTCTCTGGCCCCTGTACTTTCTCACTGTCTAGTTTGGAGCAGGATTTAATCATGGTTTCATTAAGAAATCAAAGGAAGAATGACAGTATTGAAAAAAAGAATGAAAAGAAGATTGAATGAATGTGGAGGCACAGAGGGAGGGAGGAGAGGGAAGAAGCTGGTTCCAGTCTCATAGAAGTCTCGAAAAAGACTCCAGCTTTTGCCATCAGTGCCTGCAGGTGTGATTATAAGGGTTGGTGGGTAGGACTTTAGCTGGGTGTGAACCTGGAAGGAGAAGCAGGTTGAAAGAGGACTTTTTAAGACTGGCCGTAGGGTTGGTGGTGCTACTTCTGTTGCTGCTCTAGCCTTTGGCTTCTACGCTTGTCAGAAAAAAAACACAACCACACACACACACACACTGAGCATAGATGTTGCATGAAGCACCATTGTAGTCCCTGGGGAT
>NC_045452.1:8340770-8390671 GCF_002776525.5 Piliocolobus tephrosceles
TTTTTCCCAGCTGGCATTCTCTCTTTGTCATTTCTCTTGAGAGAGGGACAGGGGATGGGCCCTCCATGGGACTCCTGTGTTCTGGCTGGGGAGCTGACTTCTCTGGGGCTGGTGGCTGCCAGTGTGTAGACGGGGGGGCTGACACGGTGAATGCAGAGAACAGGCCAGCTGGAAACCCACACGGTGCTGGACTGGTAGGCAGGACAACTTGGTTTGCATCCCCGATCTGCTGTGCTCTTTTGAATGATCTTGGACATCACTTAATCCCTTTGGGCCTCTGTATTCTCACCCATGGAATGATGTTCACCTGCTCTGCACATCACATTCAAGAATACTCCTAGACCCCCCTATGCGAAGATATTGTTATATGTAAACATCCCTCATTGACACATTGTTTGTATTTTACAGATGATACATGCTACAATGATTAGGGAAGTCTCCCAGGAGAAGAGGGAACCTGAGCTGGTCTCCCTTTCCCCTCACCCTCCCTCAGATTCCATTCGAAGGCCTGTCACTATGTGCTGGACCTTCTATACTCCATCAAGTCCTCCCCAGAAAGACATCTCAATACACTGAGAGCAGGAATAGTCCCAGATGAAACTCCACTCTGGCCATTTACTGCATGTGACCTTGGGTAGGCCAAAGTCATACATTAGTCTGTATTCTCCATGACAACTGTATTATTTTCTTAGTTTCAACTAAGAAACAACAGTGTTAGTTTCTTATTGTTGTTTTAACTTAGGGGTTAAAACAACACCCACATTTATCATCTTAAAGTTTTGGAGGTCAGAAATCCAAAATCAAGGTGTTGGCAAGGCTAGGTTCCTTCTGGAGGCTGCAAAGAAGATCTTGTTTTCTTGCCTTTTTCAGCACCTAGAGGTCACCGGCCTCCCTTGGCCCATGACTCCAACCTCTGCCTTCACAGTCACATCTCCCACTGACTCTGCTCTTCTTGCCTCCCTCTTAGAAGGACCCTTGTGATTGCAGGATAATCCCCCCATCTCAAGATCCTTAACTTAGTCACATCTGAGCAGTCCCTTTTGCCATCTAAGGTAACATTCACAGGTTCCAGGGATTAGGACACGCATATCTTTGGGGGACCATTATTCAGAGGACCACATCAACCCTTGCAGGCAGGACTTCGTATCATTTGGAAACAGAGGTCCAGAGAGGAATACAATCCAAGGCCACTGGTCATAAATGGTCACCCTGGGGTTTAAACCTTGACCTTTCCCTGCTTTCAATACAATGACATGCCTCTCTGGACAGGAGTTGATGGCATTGGAGTGGGGGTGGTCAACTGGAGAACATCATGCATAAAGGCTTTATCATGGAGCATTCCAGGAGAGAAAAGGATGTATCTTTTTCTTGTTTATAAAATCGTTCTTGGGGCTTAGGACAGAGCCTGGTACATGGAGATGCTTAATAAGCATTTGATGAATAAATCAACATAAGGAAGAGAACATGAGGCATTTTACCAAAGAAAAGCAGTGATAAAGTGAAGAATATAATTAGGGTGTCAGATTGTGAAGGGCCTTAAATGCCAGAACAAGGAGGCTAAACATCACTGTAATGCAACCGTGAGCCATTGGTGATATCTGATAGGAATGTGATATTTCAAGGAGATGAGTTTGGCATTGATATGTGAGGAGGACTCTAGGAGAAAGAGATTGGGGGCTGTAGAAAGGTTAGGAACAATTCACTGGAGTATTCAGCATTTTGCCAAGCTTGCAAACTCTTGAAATAGCCAAGAAAATATAAACAAGAGGGGCTAGTATGAGATATGCAATTGAACTGGCAAAATAAAAAGAGAAGTATACCTTGGCCACTGATTGGAGCAGTCACAGCTCTGAAAGACTAGATACCCACCATGGGTTATAATCTGGACTAGGTACCAGCACCTTTCCATACATATTCTTGCCCACCTTCCCTAAATATGATTTTAAAATTCTCCTTTGCAGGCGATGCAACTGAAAGTGAGGGATGAGGCGATGCACCTATGTGGGTGCAGTTGGGAAGTTGCAGAGCCAGCATTCAAACTCTTGCACCTCCACAACTGAACTGGTACTTGCCCTGGTGACATCTTGTCTCTGGGGTAATGCTGAGAGTGATTGGTCAAGGATACACAATAGGTAAAATGACGTTGGTTCTCCCTTATTCACAGTTTCAATTTCTGTGGTTTCAGTTGCCCATGGCCAACCATGGTCCGAAAATAGCAAATGGAAGATTTCAGAAATAAACAATTCATAGGTTTTAAATGGCATATTGTTCTGAGTAGCGTGATCAGATCTCACACTGTCCAGCTCCATCCTGCCTGGGATGTGAATCTTCCCTTTGTCTAGGTATCCAATCTGTCTACACAACTTGCCCCTTACCCACTAGTGACTGCCTTGGTTATCACATTGGCTGTTGATATATCATGGTGCTCATGTTGAAAAAACACCTTATTTTATTTTTATTACAGTATATTGTTATAATTGTTCTTTTTTATTATTAAGTATTGTTCTGTTGTTAATCACTTCTTACTGTGTCTAATTTACAAACTTTATCATAGGTATTTATGTATAGGAGAAAATGTAGTGTATGTAGCGTTAGTTACTATCTGCAAGTTTCAGACATCCAATGAGGATCTTGGAACCTATTTCCCACCTTGGATAGTGGGGATACCCTGAATTCCACTCTGGGCATATAGATGACATATGATGAGTATGACAGGCTAGGACTGCTGATGTGGGGAGCCTAGGAAGGTCCAAGGGAGAAAGCCACTTGAGTTGGAAATTTGTGTCTGGCTGGAACTTGGGAGAAGAGCTGTAGATGGAGATCCAGATCTGGGAGTTGCAGCAGACACTGTTGGTGTCCTGACCCATATCCCTGCAGCCTTGCCTTTGTAGGGCTTGATGGAATGACTGTCAACAGTCTAAGGGCTTTGCTGTTGTCTGTGGCCTATTCTACTTACATGCATGCAAGCTAGAAGTGCCTGAGAATTACAATCCTCCAGGAGCAACCCTCAACTATGAATTGAAAGGAGTTGGTAAATAAATGGCTCAGAACCCTGGCTCCTCGAGCAGGATAACTCCAACAAGCATGTTCTGCACTGCTTCCCAGCATTCTCCAGCAGGATTAGGCTCCAGCTGCCCACGGGAGTTTCTGAGTTGATTATGCACCCTTGATCGGCTGTCTTTTCTTCCTGTTCACTTCTGCATCCTCCTTCCTGGTGTTTCCTGGGACCACAAATGAACTATTTGTACTCAAAACTTTGGCTGAGGATTTCTCCTTGTGGTGGAACTGAAATTCAAATGGGAATCCTCTCCACTGAAATGAACCATAGACTAAGTAGAGAAATCAGAACCATTCTTTGGAGATATGGATACATGTAATAGGTGAAATAAGGAAGAGAGTTGAGGGGTAAGCAGAAAGCAGGAGAGCCTAGAATTCTGGAATCCAAGAAGGAAATTGGCTTGGGTATATTGATCGGCAGTGGCAAGGCTACCCACAGGTCAAGTATGAGAGCTGAAATCAGGTCTTAGATTTAGCAATTTTATGATTAATGATTATTTGGAGGGTAATCTTGGTAAGAGTGATGGGATCAGAGCCCTATATCCAGAAGCTGAAGAAGGTGGAGCAAAATATAGTAAGTATTATTAATTTCCAATAAATATTTATTAAGCCTATTTTATGGGTGAAGTACCTTCACATTTATATCATTGAGTTCTCAGTGCATTTCTAGAAATCAAGGCATGATACCCATTTCATGGATGAGGAATATGGAGCTCACAGTGGTTTGGGTGACAAGTTGGATCATCAGCAGTGGAAGAAAGGAGACACATGCTGGAGACTGAAGGAGGAGAGTGAGATATGGAATTCTCATTTGTTGGACACCTACTGTGTGCAAGCCTGAACATTACTAGTTGTGTAATCTTGTGCCTATCACATATAATTAGTTGCATGTTCGTTGTTACATCTATTAGTTATTAGTAATTTATATATAATTAGTTACTATCTGTAGAACATTTAGAACAGTGCCTAGTAAAAGGTGACTACTTGATAAGCTAGTAATTACTATTTTTATTATTAATGTCAATATTATTACTGCTATATTAGCATTAATAGAAATTAGCAATGATGTATATATAGGTCATAGCATCTGTGACCTATGGCAGCCAAAGGTAGTCACAGTCTCCAATTTATAGGATATCAAGGATGCTAAGAAATGTGTCCAAGGTCACAGAACTCGAAAGAGTACAGCTTTCATTTGAATTCTTCTCTATGTGATTTCAAGGCCCATTTTCTTCCATTGCATCAGCTTGGGCAGGGTTTTTTCAAGCCATAAGTGGCTTGTGATAGATTGAAGGGAGAGGAGAAGAAAAAAATTGAAGATGAAAGAGAGTTAAGTGGACAGCAGGTGTGTCTGGTGTTGCAGGGAGTGTGATCAAAAGGCCAGATTTACAGATTTGTCCTGGACCTTACTACACAAACAGAAAAGAAGGAAGGAAGAGAAAGTGAATTTGGCATTTTGGCAACAGTGAATTGGGGGTGAGAGGCTCTTGTTCAGGGCTTTTTGTTGACCTGAGATAATTTTGTTTCATATTTTAAAGCTGGTGAGCATGGGAGGAAGGATGGGAGGTTTAAGGAGCAGTAAAATCTGGCCTGATCTTTATGGGCATCGTGGCCCATAATAGAATCATGGCTTGTAAAAGACTCATGCAGGAGTCTGCAAGGACTAGGAGAGATAGTTTAACTTATCTGTGTGATAGATCATCTGTGTTCTGCTCCTAGGCCAAAAGCTGCAAGTCTTGTTGACTCAAAGATCAAGGAAGAACACCAAAGGCAATGTAGCATGGTAGAAACGTCATAAACTTTGAGTCAGACAATCTGGGCTTGAAGGGGGGATCTGCCAATCCCTGGCTTTGTGACTCGTGCCTAGTCAGCTTCCTACTCTGAGCTTTAGATTCCTCATCTGTAAAAGAAGGTTAATAGTACTTTTCTCACAGGGTGCTTGGGCAGATGAAGTGATATCATGTTTATAAGTGTGCCTGAAGTATAGAAAGTCCTGATAGCAGATATGAACTATATCATTAATATAGTCACGACTTAGAATTTTTCCCAATTTCCTAATGCAAGCTAAATCGATGTCTCTCTCAACACCTTGCTTTTCTCCACGGGAAAACCGACAGAGTTGGTGTATTTCCTCCATATCTGGTTCTTGAAGTCTGCACTGTCTTTCATGAACTTGGGCTTGGAAAAATCCTGGCCTGAACCTTGGCAAGACTGAATTCCCAGAAAGACAGATTTTCTGTGGTTCACCTGTCCTCAAATGTGGACAGGGATGCCTTAGAGGAGGCCAGGCCAAACATTTTATGAGCAGTTCTTACCTTAGGTGGAGCTCTATGGAAGAGTTGGAGTTATGGGAGTTTTGGTGTAACTTATGTTCAGGCCTTTGTATACCTCATTCCACCGAAGAAACAGATTATCAGATTATGATCCTCTGGGGAGAAAAGTATACACTAAAACCTTACTTTTTTTTTTTTTAAATTAATTGAGCGACCATTTACTGCACACCGGGAAGCCATGCAATGATGCAAGGCACACCAGGAAGGCCAGGCCCAGACGCCACCCAGGAGCTGTCCGTGGTTCTGAAACCTTTGTGTTGGCATTGTGGAGGGGAACCCATCTCTGGCTCTGGTTCATGGTCACTACTCAGAGAAATCCTTCTGAGTTCACTTCCCCATGATACAATCTGCAAGTTCTGACACACATCCCATATGTTAAAAAAAAAACAAAAACAAAAACAAACAAACAAAAAAAACCTTCAAGCACCTAACAGCCCTTACTCTGTTCTAGCCTCTCTTATTGACCAACAACTCCTGTAGTTAAACTCTCGCTGGAAAACAGAAGAAAAACTTGAATCTCTGGCTTAGGTCCCAACTTTTATTCCAGCTATGCTCTAGCAACACATACTGGGAACATTTTGAACCATCTTTAAAGACAGCTGTGTTCATCACAAAAGAAAGGCACAGGGTAGTAGAAAGACCTGGGTTGAATCATGATTGCTTTATTGACTAGGTATGCGCCTTGAACAAATTTTTTTTTTATCTTTCTGGTCCATCAAAGGTTCACTTTTTTCAAAAACACTGCCCACCATCTTCTGGGAAGTCTTTTTTCTTTGAGACAGAGTCTTGCTCTGTTGCCCAGGCTGGAATGCAGTGGCATAATCTCAGCTCACTTCAAACTCCACCTCCTTTTCCCTCCCAGGTTCAGGCAATTCTCTCTCAGCCTCTCAAGTAACTGGGATTACAGACACCTTCTCCCATGCCTGGCTATTTTTGTATTTTTAGTAGAGATGGGGTTTCACCATGTTGGCCAGGCTGGTCTTGAACGCCCAATCTCAGGTGATCCTCCCACCTTGGCCTCCCAAAGTACTGGGATTATAGGCATGAGCCACTGTACCTGGCCTCTGGGACGCCTTTAGTGCCACCTCCCATCACCACTAAGTCCCTCTGCTGGGGTCATGCTATTCTATTTTTATCTTAGCCATTTCTAAGTTCCCAAGGTGCATATTCACCCCATATTTATTTAGTCAAACATATTTATGGATAACATGGATTTGATTAAAATCAAATAAATATGGCACATCGAACACTGAATCAGCAGTCAGGACAACTTGGATCCACTCTGATTCTGCTGTCATTTTTCTGCACAGCCCTGGGAAACCCTCTGCTCCTTTCTGAGGTATCAGTTTTTGCCATCCGAAAGGCAACAGGTGGTATTCAATAAATGTTAGGAGTACTTCCAGCCTTTTATTTAATAGACATTCAATGAGTACTTATTAAGCAACTATTGTGTGCTAAGTAGTAGAAGTTCTCATGAAGGACAAAACAAGACCCTGGCCTCAAGGTGCTCTTATTCCAGTGAGGCAGGGAGAACAATGATCAGATAATTATCACGGCATGTGATTTGTTAAGTTATAAGACTATAACTGGTGTCAGCACAGGTGGCAACTGCAGCTCAGAGGAGAGGTAGGTAACTCAGCCTGGAGTGGTGAAGAACAGGGATGTTTCCTGGGGGAGGAACTCTCTAAGATAATGCCTAAGAGAAGAGTAAGAATTTTCAGTGGAGAAATTCAGTGGAGTTTTCAGTGGAGAAAGAATCACTTGCAGAGGCTTGGGTATCTAAGGGGTATTGCATATTTGTGAGACCACAGCTGAAGCATGAGCTGTGTGTGTATAAAAGGGGGAGGAACGGCAGGGCGCGGTGGCTCACGCCTGTAATCCCAGCACTTAGGGAGGCCAAGGTGGGTGGATCACCTGAGGTCAGGAGTTCAAGACCAGCCTGGATAACATGGTGAAACCCCATCTCTACTAAAAATACAAAAAATTATCTGGATATGGTGGCAGGCACGTGTAATCCCAGCTAGTCAGGAGACTGAGGCAGGAGAATCGCTTGAACCAAGGGGACAGAGGTTGCAGTGAGCTGAGATTGCTCCATTGCACTCCAGCTTGGGCAACAAGAGCGAAGCTCCATCTCAAAAATAAAATAAAATACAAAATAAAAGGGGGAGTGTAGATGTCAAGAGGCTAGCCTAAAAATGTAAGCAAGGACCAGAGGTCTCATAGGTCACATTAAAGTGACCTTTATCCGGAGGAAAGCACTAAGGAGTTTAATCAGGAGAATAATCGGGTCAGATTACATTGCAGAAAGCATCTCTGGTTGCAGTATTAGATTGGAGGGGAGGAAGGGTTAGATTCAGCGGACCACTAGGGTGCATCCAGGTGGTGACTGGTACTAGGGCAGTGATGGGTAGGGAAGGAGAAAAGTGGGTACTATTGAGAGACATTTACAAGGTCCTGTTGACTGGGTGTAGACAGTATGAGAAAAGAAATTGAGTTCTCTAACGGGAAAACTGGGTGTCTGCACAGCCATTTATTGAACACGGAGGAGAGGAATGAAAACATGGCTGGGTGTGTGTGATGCTTTCTTTTTTGGACAAATTGACTTTATGCTGCCGTGGGGCATCCCGATGAAGATATAAAAGTTTAGAGCTCAGAAAACCGGCCTTGATGGGAGCTAGAGATAAAACTAAGATGCAAATGGCTCTGATGTTCTCTCCTTCCTCTCTATTCCCTGAAGGATCTTTTCCTTTCCTGAACTCTTTGAGCTTGTTGGTGCCACACAATTAGGCACTTAATTGCTTTCTAATTGATATGTGCCTTAGCCTGTCTCACCAGATAATTTGCAAGCTTCTTGAGGGTAGAGGGCTCCTTATAATGCCCTCCCCAAGACTCCCCCCGGGCACCGCATGAGATTTGTGAGCTATCTGAACGGAGGATGGGAGAATTTAGGTTGTTAGTCACTGATGGTTGCTCTAGACCTCGGTTTTCTCATCTGTAGAATGGGAGCCACTAGACTTCCTTCCATCATTCTGTGATCTCCTAAGGATTTTAGATTTGTTCATCTCCCAGAATGGCAAAGAGGGAGCTAGGGGCAGAGTGCAGCTCATTACACCTTCGAGATGCATGGCCCTGGACTGGTCCAATATTAGGATGTTGAGGAAGGAAGTAGACATTTAAAAAAAAAATAAAAGAGAGAAGAAAAATGGTTTCTCTCCAGTAGTAGCAGGCACTCAGCAAAACAAACAAGTCTAACGGAATGCTTTGGCGATTATACAGACAAACAAATCACTTTCCCAAAGTGCTTCTTGGGGGAATTACGGCTCCTGGAAATGAAACACAAACAGATTATTAAAAAAGAGCTCCCCGTTGGGAGAGAAACAGTATTTACAAGAGAAGATGTGCCTAGCCGGACCTCTAATTGCCGTTCATTATCTCATATTGATTTAATTAGCTGTTGCACTCAGGTCTGAATTGCCTGCTGCCCGCAGCAGGGGACTGGCGGAGAGAGGGGGTTCAGATTGACCGAGAAGGCTTCTACCATCCCTCATTCTCCTCCTCCCTTTCCCCTGAAACAAGGGGGTCAGCTCACAGGGTGTCCTTGCGGTGGCAAAGTGGCGGCTGGCGGCCAGAGGCGGCCAGCCACGTCCAAGGCCTTGGGGGCGGCTCTGTCTCTCGCGTGCCTCAACTGGGGTGGCTGCGAGGAGCTAATTAGCCACAGTAATTAGAGACAGTGTCTTCATAATGTGGAATTAGAGTGGTTTGGTGAAAGCATGGGGAGATATGGCCCAGGCTGGCTGTGGTAATGGGGGAGAAGCTGGCAGAGGGGAGATGAGGTGGCATCCCAGAGTGTCCTTTGGCCCCTACGGGGTGACTTTTTTACCCCTTTCTCCAGGGTCGCCACTCCCATTTCAGCCTATTCAGTCCTTTGTGGCTACTCCACCCCTCCGTGACCCAGAGACTCCAACTGAGCAGAGATTTCCGATGAAAAAGGAAGGTTATTAACGTTTCTCTCTAGTGGGCGTCTGGGACCAATTGTTTTGAAGATTTGGGGTTTATAATTGCAAGTGATTAATGGGGGAGTTGGCAATCAGGCTTAAAAGGTTGCTAATTGCTCTTTTAACATAATTGTGTCCGAGCAAGTTAGAGCACTGTGCGCACGGGTTTGGCATGCCGAATGCGCTGCATGGGGCGTTAAATGGTATCTGTGCCTTTCCTCCCTCCCTCCATCCATTCAACAAATCTTGATTGAGAGTCTATGGAGCTCCTGGCCCAATGCTGGCTACTGGGGACACAGCTGTGAATGAGGCAGGGCCCCTGCCCTCAAGCCTGGTGAGCTGGGGAACACCGAGGAGTGGAATTCCCTTATCCGTTCTATTTGTGCCAAGACAACTGAGCCAATCCACAATTATAGAGAACGCCTGGGAATTTACAGTGTTGTCCAGAGAGAGGACAATGGAGGAACAATGAATTGAGTAGGTTCCCACTCACTTGGAAGTGTTTAATAGGACGGCTGTATAAGGGCAGCACAGCCAACAAGCAGAAGGAAAGCAGGCTGAAAAAAGATCTTCCAAGTCTGTACATTCAGTTCCTGCACTGCTAGAACTCACCCTCAGGCTGCCTCACTCTGGGCGTAATAACTTTATATTTACACACAGTTATAACAACCCTGATGATGACATTTTTTTTTTTCACAACAGGTAAAAAGCAGTGATATCTATACAGAGCGCATCTCAGAAGATACATGCCACCTGACAGAGAAGGGAATTCAGGCTTATGGAGGCTGGGATTACTCAAGGTTGCATAATCTGTAAATTAGGTTTCGGGCTTTTAATCTCATATTCTTTGCACTGGGTTTGCGATAGGTCCCCAAAGGCCAGAGAAAAGTCTCTTAGAGTCTATTGCATTGAAGAGTGGCAAGTAGATTTCATCTTGCTCACAAAGTTTGCATTTTTTTTTTTTTTTTGTAAAGACTGCTTGGAATGTTGCATAGGGAAAGGATTTGAAAGGTACATCTGGTCACGGTGGGGAAAACCCAGTGATCAATCAGTAACATCTGCTTTGACTAAAGGAGAGGGTGCAGTGATGTGGATGCACAATTTTGCCATCTTTGATAAAATTTCATCTCCTTCTTTTGCAGATATGCAGCCAAGACTCTCGAAGAGTGGAAGTGACTTGCCCAAGCCTCTTGGGGGTCCCTTCAGCGACGATTTACTCATATGTTCCCGCAGGTCCAGTCCTGCAGGGAAAACAGGAACCGTGGCTTGGGCTCTTGAGAAGATGACATATTACTGAGAGGGGCCAGATGTAGATAAATAGTGTGTGCAGAGATGGTCCGGAGAAACAGTGAAGGGAGGGCATCACTCAGGAGGAGGATCTTGGAGGACTGAACTAATTAATTTGGGCAGCCAAAACGATTGAGGGAGGAGAGCTCAGGTGGGAGGCACAGCAAGGGCAAAGGCAGAGAGTTGGAGGAAAATTGTGTGGGTGACAGAGTCAAGGAAGAGGCTGGTTTCATTAGAGTGGAGGCTGTGTGTTAGGAAGTGACGGGAGAAAACTAAGAATCCCTTAAAAAAGGAGGATCTTTCATCGCTCTGGTCTGATTGTAATGATCATGGTGCCGTGTACACACTAGGTGCTCAATAGGTGTTAAATCCTTCTCCAGTCATTCATTCATTCATGACATCCTTTCGGTGTCATTCATTAATTCAACAGTCAATCAGTGGGTGCTTAGTATGTACCAGATCTAGGACTGAGTGCTGGGAAACAGTAACAAATAAAAAAGACAAGGTGTCCACTCCTGTGACACTTAACCACCTGGCAGGAGAGGCTGCGTGGCCAGAGGCATGAGCTCTGGGCTGGGCATCAGGAGGCCTGGGCTCTGGTCTCTTGTGGTCATGAATTTGCATTGTTATTCTGAGAAAATCACTTGCCTGGTCTGAGGCTCCCCTTGTTGCTCCTGCACGTCTGGGATCAGACCCTACTCACCACTGCCTGTCTTTCTGCTCAGGGGTCCGTTCTCCTAATTCCCTAAATTCTGATCTCATTCCCATCCTAGGGTCTTCACAAACGCCTCCTCTACCTTCCACCTGGCTGGTTTCTGCTCATCCTTTGAGCCTCCCTGTAAGCACCACCTCTTCCAGGAAGCCTTCCTTGACTTCCTCTGTAGGATCACTCCTTTGTGTTGGGTCACAGTCCTCTTTTGCTCCACGGAGCACCTAGTACACTTTTTAAGTGTCCACTTGCTTTAAGTGTCTTACTACACTTTGAGTGTCTTGCTGCTTGGTTACCTTGTGTTTTTTTGTCTTTTCCCTCTGGTTTGAGAACAAGTTTCCCATTTTGTTCCCATTGCCACACCCAGTGGTTGGCTCATAGTTACACACATGGGCAAGAATGAATGAATAAATGGCCAGTTTGGCTGGACTTTCTCAGAATCAGTGGTCAAGACCTTCTCACTGGGATGCCAGGAGATCTGGATTCTTATTCTGACTCAAACACTCAGCAGGTGTGACTTTGGGAAATCTCTTCACCTCTCTGATCTTCAGTGTAAAATGGTGGTAATCATTGTAAAATGGTGGTAATCAGTGTATCCACCAGAGTGTTGTCTTGAGGACAAAATGAGATTAAAAAATAATTGAACTTGGCTGGGTGCGGTGGCTCATGCCTGTAATCCCAGCACTTTGGGAGGCTGAGGCAGGTGGATCACCTGAGGTCAGGAGATCGAGACCAGCCTGACTAACATGGTGAAACCCCATCTGTACTAAAAATATAAAAATTAGCCTGGTGTGGTGGCAGGTGCCTGTAATCCCAGCTGCTTGGGAAGTGGAGGCAGGAGAATCTCTTGAACCTGGGAGCTGGAGGTTGCAGTGAGCCGAGATCACACCATTGCACTCCAGCCTGGGTGACAGAGCCAGATTCTGTCTTAAAAAAAAAAAAAAAAAAGACTGAATTCAAAGTCCATTGCTTGGAGCTTCTCAGTGTTAGGCTGTTTAATATTATTTTTATTATTATTAGTGTTTCCAAATAGCAGAATATGCTGCCTTGGGTGGGTAAGAGCAGAAATGGAAAGGGGCAGGTGTGGCAGGAGGGCTTCACCTATCCATCTGGGGCGAGAGATGGGACCAGGCCTTCAAGTGCCCTCCGGTCCTGCCCATCAGAGGCTGGTCCCGGGCTGTAAAGAAGGAATCAGCCCCATGGAGTTCTGATTTAATTAGCTTGGTGATATTGCCCTATCGATCACTCATTTCAACTCCACCAACTGGGGAAAGTGCGGTTTGCCCATAACCCTCTCACTTATAGAAGCCGACATCGACTTGTTTATTCAAGCCCAGCTGGGGAGCCCTTCAGGGCCCCTCCCTCCCCCAGCACATATTTGAGTTTGGATAAATCTCTCTCTTCTGCAGACTGCTCAGCCAGCCCTTCTTCCTGCTTCCTGGGCTACAAGGCCTCTCCCCATCGCCTCTTTTCCAATTGAATTAGCCTTAATATTTTTTTGATGGAAAGAGTATTTGCTTTATCTCTGCTGCTAAATGTCCTAATTGTTTCCTTCATCTTGGGTAATACTTCGTTAATTTAGCGGCTGCCTCTTCCAGAACAGCCATAGCCTTCAGGGTTTCTTTTTTTTTTCTTTTCTTTTCTTTTCTTTTTTTTTCCCTGCAGCTGATGATGCTGGGTTAGAGGAGATCCAGTCACACTGGGGCTCACTTGGGGTTCTTCTCTCTCTCACCCTCCCTGGTTATCTGTCTGTCTCCCTTCTTCCCCTCTGCCTTTCTCTCTACCTCTTTCCCTGCTTCCTCCTTTCACCTCCCTTCTCACAGTTTCTCCTCCTTTCCTGGAAAGAGAATTCAGACTAGGTTGGACCTGAGAACCTGGTAGGAAAAGAGACGATTCCATTAGAACCCAGAGAGCCCAGCTGGGGTCTAGGTGCACTCTATCTGTCCCCACCACGGCTTGCCTGCCCTGCTTTATTTCTTCCACAGGAAACATTAATTTAGGATTTTCCTCAAATACGTGACACTGTATGTAAACTCCGGGGACTTGTGGTCATGGGAGGGGAAGAGAAGGTCCTCTGATCAAATACACTGAGGAATGCTGTGCTATGTGGGGCGCTCATGAACAATCAAAACTCACTGGGGAATTCAAGGCACTGAGAAGGCCCGCAGTGATGAAACCTAGTGAATCTTGTTTCATCCAAAGATTTCTGAACTTAATCACTTTTTCAAGTGTGGCATGGAATTTACTCACTTGGAAAGTATCAGCTTCATCTGACAGTGTTCCTTCCCTACTCTTCCTTCTTTGCCGATGAAAAGTTTACGTTTTAAGAAAAGACACTTTTTAGATGACCCACTTCCTCAATGAAGAACTAATAACCTCTCCTCTGTGCCCAGAAGAGATGAGTTTGAAACTCTGTTGGAGAATTGTCATGGACATCTTTTCTTCAGAGCTTGTCTGTGGCTCTGCATTCCTTAAAGGCAGGCGCTACGGGGGAGAAGATGGCCTGGCAGCCAGACACAGGTTCAAATCCCAAATCCACCGCTTGGTGGCTGAGCTTCCCTGGCCTGTCACTAAGATTCTCTGCGACTTAGTTTGCTTCCCCGTCAAATAGGATAATGATACCAATATCCCCAGAGTATGGGAGAGTTTCTTGAGATAACACAAATGAAAAGTGGGGCTCCTGGGAGGAGCTCGGTGCATTCTGGTGTGTGTGTTTGTTTACTGAGATAAATTTTATATAATATAAAATTAACCATTTACAGTCTGCAATTCAGTAGCATTTCGTGCATTCACAATGCTCTGCAACCATCATCTCTATCTAGTTCTGACATTTTCATCAACCTTAAGGGAAATCCCGGCAGTATCAGTCACCACCTCCCTCCTCTAGCGCCTGGCAACCACCCAACCACCAATCTGCTTTCTGTCTCTGTAGATTTGCCCCTTCTGAATATTTTATATCAATGGAATTGTACAATATACAGTCTTTTGTGTCTGGCTTCTTAGCATAATGTTTTCTAAGGCTCATCAGTGTTGCAGCGTGTATCAGAACTTCATTCCTTTATGTGTTTCAATAATATTCCATTGTATGGATATGCTGCATTTTATTTATCCATTCATCACTCAGTACATTCTCCAGTGGAATTATCGAAGGCACTCACTTCTCTCTTTTGGCTAAAGGGTGAAGTTTTACTCAAATCCGTTTGTAGAAACCACACTAGAGTTAGAGTTTAAAAATTAACACAAGATAGTGGGGTGTGGTTTGTGGAACTCCGGACTGCAAGTCAGGAGACCTGGACTTTGTTTCCGAGTTTGCTGTGTGACCTTGAGAATCTCCTTTCCCCTCTCTGGGCCTCAGTCTTCCCACCTATAAAATGGAACTGGGTCAAGATGATTTTCTGATTACTTTCTGCTCCAACATCCTGTGATTTTAGTTGTCTCTTGAGTTTCCAACAGGGTACAAATACCTGGAGGGAAACTCTTATTAGGGATATCAGAAGGCTGTTTTGTCATGTTCCTGATTCACATATCAGGTCTAAGGGTGACACAGGCAAAGCGGAGTCAGTGTTTCCATTTGTAAAATCAAGAGGGAAGTGTGGACCCAGGCTTCAGCTTTATTCATCTGTGAATTACACACTCACTGCAATGGAGCCGGCATTTCTGCAGCTCCTCCTGATCAGTGCACTGGTGGGACTGTGATTACTCACACTTGGTTTTAAAACATCAACATCCATGCGTAGGACCCTCAGCCAACAGCCTGGTCACCTGCACTCCAGGTAAAGGTTCTATTGAATTCCAATGTGATAGCTGCAAGCGCCCAGCATCTGGATTTTCTCATTGGTAGCTCCTCATTGAGACATATTTTGACAAATTAAGGATGTCTGTGTTTATTTCTGTTAAAATGGTGCCCTGTTTGCTATTGGTGAGCAGGATCTAATTAGAAATTAATAAACATGCTAGCATGGCAGCCTCACCGCTGTCAGCAGTGATTTTAAGAGCTACATGGTCAACAGCAGTGGGGGGAAGAGCTTGGCGTTCTGGGAATCCACTGTACTTGCTCTCTGAGTTCAGCGATCAGGCCTAGGGGAGGGAGACTCCTACCACTGGGTCTCAGAGGAAGGGTCTACTGGCCAGAAGTCATCTGTGGGCAAACATGTCACCATGGGGAAACCACATGTCCCCTGGGTGCTCTGAGGCTCATAGCAGTGGTGCTGGGCAAATTACAGAAGGTAGCATCAGATTGCAGGGCAGACTCCATGAGGGCAAGATCCACATTGTATTGTTTATTTTGCTTATGCTGTCTATCCAGCACTAGCACAGGGCTTCACCCATGGTAGGTGCTTAATGAATATTTGTAACTTGCCCTAAAGCCATGATGCTGGCGTGTAGCAATTGTGGGATTTGAATTTAGGCAACCTTAGACTAAAAGATCCGTGCTTCCTACCTGACACAGTCTTCCTTGTTCTGCACGTACCACGTGGTGCTGTCATTGCCAGGCCATTTGTCCATCTCCTTTCCTGGGCCATGAGTTGCTTAAGTGAAGGAGGAGGGTTTTTTTTCACCTTCATATTTCTGATCCCCAACACTGAGTCAGACCTACAATAGGTGCTCAATAAACGCTTGTCACACTGAGTTGGATGGGATCTCAGTGAGTCACAGGAAATCTTTCTGCAGCAGGACAGACTAGAGTTTTAGACTGAGACCTGGTACTCTTGCATACCCCAGCACCTGGCCCTGAGCCTGGTATGTATCAGAGCTTAATATTTGGGGTTAAACTGAAATGTATCTATCCAACCCCATTCAACCCCAAAAGAATGGCCACTTTGCATTCAAGCACAATGTTGTCATTCAAGTTACATTTCCTGAGGGCCAGTTATAATTAGGAGATGTTCCCATCATCTGCATTTTAAAAATAAGTGAATGAAAGCTCACAGGGGTTGACTTAGATTGGGTTCCCAAGTAACAGATTCTGAGATGGAAATTTGTATGTGGAATGTTTATTGGGGAGTGCACTTGGGAGGTGTATCTGGAGAAAAGGAGGCAAGGAAGGAAAGAAAGGAAGAAAAGGAGAGAGGGAGGGAGGGAGGGAGGGAAGGAGAGAAAGAGAGAAGGAGGGAAGGATTGGGCAGAGGGTTGATCCACCACGCAGTTGCTACTGAGGTCTTAGTGGATCCTACACAGGGCTCTGGAGTAGGAATAGGACTTCAGAGTCATCTCAGCTTGAGATATGAGGGCTGAGCCCTTGTATATCCATCTTGGTCCCTGGGAAGAGATATGACCTTGAGTGGTGCAATTCCTCACCACCAAGGGCATCACAGTGAGGGATGCAGCTATAAGCCATCAGGAGCCAAAATTCTTGACAGCTGAGGATAGCAGGGTGGGTGTGCCAGCCTTGAAGAGGGTATCTCCAGAGGTGGGTCACTGTAGTAACTAGAGGAATAGTGGCTCCCTGTGTCCCTCAGCTTCTAAGTGACAGACCCGAGAATTAATACCTGGTTCTCTGAAACCTGGGTATTTGTTTACTACATCAGTGGACTCATGTCACAGTAATCATACAAGGCACCCCTGCCCCTATTACACAAAAGATCATAAACCACTGATTTGGGAGATTGGAGGAGAAGATAATGGCTGGCAGGTATCTGATCTGGGCAATGACCATTGTCAACTAAAGGACAAAGGCAAGACAATGCTGAACTGTGATCAGAACGAGTGGGAGGATTGCCATTTCATAGGCAGGACTATAACTCAGACTTCCAAGCCTCTTACCACAGTGCTTGCTCTACTATGTCACACCTTCTGGAAAGGGGAGGACAGCTAATAGTTATTTTAAATCCACCATGTGCCAGGCTCCTTGTGATAAGGGCTGCCTTCTTCTCCTTCTCTTGCTCCTCCTCTCTCTCCTCCTCTTTCTCTTTTTTTTTTCTTTTCTTTTCACTCTCTAATGTTATTAAAGAGGTCGTATGAACAGGTGGTAGATGAGCACATTAGGGCTGAAGGTGTGCGTGTGTGCTCATGACCAAGTTGGACAAGCCTTGAGATAAAGTATGTACAGTGCTCAGTTCTGTGTCTGACATATCCTAAGCACTTGATACATGATGGCTATTTAATATGCTGTTGCAGAAAGGCAGCGGGTAGGAGAAGCCCAGCAACTATCTGTATGGATGGGTCACTTTTAACTCTGACACTGGACACGTGCAGAAGTCCTCAGAATTTATTAGGTTAAACCAGCGTTTCTTAAAATGAGACTCCTGGGTAAACTTGAGACTCTTTCAGGAGATACCTGAGTGAAAAACTATTTTTATTATAATGCTAAGATATCATTTGTTCTGTCTCTCGTTCTCCTATGAGTATACAACAGAGTTTTCCAACAAATGCTATTATTTGCTATGTGCCAATTACTTTCTAGAGGCTATGTGACATGGAATGATGTCATCGCTTTGACAATTAACGGAAGATGGGCATGTATATCTTGTATAGTTTCATGTTTTAAATATTTCTTGATTTTAATTTCTAATATGGTAAATATCTAGAGCTATACCCCACCTACACAAATGCTTTGAGGAGTGCTTAACAATTCTTAAGAGGATAAAAGGGTCCTGAGACCAGAAAGTTAAACCATATGAAGTCGATGATATTTGACAATGTTTAACCCATAAAGATGGCAGCTTCATATCAGCCTGATATTTACACAAGGTTGTTTAAAAACTCACATATGCCTTTTCCTTGGCTTGAGCAGTCTCTCTTCCCCTCCCGCGTAAGCTCCTTCTTGTGTTTCAGAGTTCATCACAAACTTTGCCTCCTCCAGGAAGTGGTCTCTGAGCCCTCTGGCCATGTGCCTCTCCCTATATGCACTTACTGTGGTTGAAAGTTTACGTTTGTCTATCTGGTACTTCCACTAATGATGTCTGACTCCCACCCACACTACGAGCTTCCTGTGTACCAGGACCATAAGTGGTTTTGTTCACCAGTGGACCCTCAGACCCATAGAGCAAGTCTTAACAGAGGGCATTGTTTGTTAATCCATTCATCCATCCATCCATCCATCCACCATCCATCCATCCACCCACCCACCCATCCATTCATCTATCCATTCAGTCATCTAACATTTATTAACATAAGCTGAGTGTCCAGCTCTGGCTTGGCAGTTTACCTAACTTCCTATATAATCTTGAGATATCAAAGAGAAATTACTCCGAACTTTTGGCAAAAACAGCAAGATACATTTTATTCAAGCTACTGCAATAGAGGAGAGTAACTTAAGCACAGAACTGAGCTAAACTCTGAATCTAGTAAGGGCATCTGGGGATTTATGGGCAGCCAGCCAATGGGCAGGATGAGAGAATAAGTGGATGGAAAATTACTAAGAGGACCTTGATTAGACATAAGAGTGGAGAGATTCTTGTTACACTTGCTTAGCAGGATTTTTTTTTTTTTTTTTTTTTTTTTGCTAAACCTGAGTTTTGCAGGCCAAGGATGGCAGGTCAAGGAAAAGGCCTAGTTGGGAAGAGGTCTCAGAAGAGACTGACTAATCTTTGGTAAAGGTTGGAGTCCTCGTCAGGGGGAGGTTCAATTTTCTAGATAAATAAACTGAGGCTCAGAGATGATCTCAGACTGAAAAGTGGTAGAGCAGGTTCAAACTAGATCTGAAAGGTCTAGTTTTATACTCCTTCCACAGTCCTTGGTGCACCTCTGCAGAGGGAAGAAATCCTAGAAGACTTCTGAGAAGTGGTGACTTTTCAGCTAGACACTAACTCACAAAGTGTGATCCAGTGTCTTTACTGGGGCCTCTTCTCAGCCTCACTGTCATCTATGTACTCCATAGGTATTCTTTAGGTAGGATGCTAGAAGCTGAGGTTACAGAGAAATATTAGACAAACAGGAGCAAAGAAATGAATAAACAAGTAAACACAACTGTAGCAGTGAGATACCACAGTGTGGTATGAAAAAGGAAGGATGATAACAGGTTGCTATGAAAATAGAAAAAAAAAAAACTAGGTTGGGAGGGAACACCTATTCTAGAAATTCTCAAGTAAGTGATTTCTCTATCAGAGTCTCTTGGGAAAAGTCCTGCTTCGGGGAATATTTTTAATAAAGAATTGAAGGCACAATTTCTTTATCAAAAGTGAGCTGTCACATTCTCTGATTAGATATTGGTGCATCTCTTTTGGCTGTAGCGTTGACAATAATCACTACCAAATGCTATTATTTCTATGTGCTAAGAACCTGAATGTATTTACTCCTTGAATCCTGACAGTCACCCTATAAGGCAGGTACGACTATTGGTTCCACTGCACAGATGCAGAAACTGAGACTCAGAGCTGCATTGAAGCCCAGATCTGAGGCCAGAATCCATGCTCTTGTCCACTACATTATCTATGGAAGTCCAAGGGCTTCCTTCTTTGCCAGCTGGAGGAGGTGGTTGGTGACAGCCCCAGAGGATGCACGTTTGTGTGTGTGCGTTGGGTTGGGGAGGGAGTCATGGCAGCTGATCACCAGACTCTAAACACTCATGATCCTTGGGAAAGGGAAGCTGAGTTGCATGGTGGTCACAATCAGACACATTTGAGTCAGCAGACATGGGTATTCTTCCTCCTCTGCCTGTCCTAGCTATGTGACCATGATGACTTCTTCACCTGGCACATCAGTTTCCTTCTATGTTAAATGGGATTAATACTTCTTCATGAAAGTTAAATGAAGCAGCACAAGCCCAGGATCAAGGATGCACCCCATTCTTTCTCTCCCTTCCTTCTTCCCCAACAGTGCTGCAGTAAGGTTATCGGGGCACTTCTAATTTGTGTTTCTCAGGTGTGGAATATTTGGCTCCAAAGCCAAAGTCAGGTTCGCCAGCTTCCAATTTGGCCTCTTCCTTACCCCCAAGAGAGGCTGTTTGACTACATGCCAATGCTTTGTTGATTTAAGAGTGCAGTGTGCCTGTCACCTTTAAAGCACTACACATTCTGAAAAGTTCCTCCAAGTCTAGGAGCCATTAATCATCCTCTGTAATTAAGTAACACAGCAACCTGTAATTAGGGCATTGATTTGTTGGTTTAATTGTGTACTCTTGGGCTCCCCTCTAGCCTGTGAGCTCCATGAGGGCAAGAATTACATCCATTTTTTATTCACAACTGGGTCCCTAGTGCCTTCCCCAGTGCCTGGTACTCAGAAGGCTCTCAATAAATGTTGGTTGAATAAAGAAATGGGTGGATATAGGGGCTCATGGTTAAGTGTCTCCCAGGTATTATATTAAGTTCAAGAGAGAGGTTGGCAGTTGGCAAGGAAAATCAGTCATAATAATGATTCTTTATATTTGGGCTGTGCTTCATAGTTTAGATAACACTCAATACCAATGTGTGCTGATGATGAAAATGATGATGGTGATGGAGATAATGGTGATGTTTGATGATGGCGATGGTTATGATGGTGATGATAATGATGGTAATGATGACAATGGTGTTGGTGATAATAGCAATGATGACAATAATAGTGATGATGGTGATAATGATAGTGATGATGATGGTGGTGATAATGGTGATGATAATAGTTAGGATGATAATGGTTAGAATAATGATGATGATGATGGTGTTGATAATAATGGTGACGACAATGAAGGTGATGGTGATGATGATGATGGTGATGATGACAATAATGGTAATGATGGTGATGATGATGACAATGATGATGATGATGATGATAGTGATGATGATGGTGAGGATGATGCTGGTAAAGATGGTGATGATGATGATGGCTGATGATGACAATGGTGATGATGATAATGATGATACCATTTCTTGAATTTTGTTATGTACCAGGTATTTTATATGCATTATCACCGCATAATTATCACAATAACTCTATGTTTATTATTTCCATTTTAGTTACAGAAAAACAAGACTCAAAGTGTTTGCACAAAGCAATCCAGCAGATAAGGGGCACAGTTCAGAACCGAAATCACACCTGTCTAACATTGCTCTCAACCATGAAACTCTAATGCCTTTCTTTGACCATGATCTCAATTAATCCTATCAAGCATATAATAAGACAGTCACCACTGTCACATTTTTGCAGATGAGGAAGAGCTTCAGAGAGAGAAAAGAGCTGGCCAAGGTTACACAGATCAAGAGGGCCAGGATGGTGACTAGAATCCTATTGTTCTCATTTCCAACGTGGAGCCTTTCCTACTACAGGACAAAACTCAGGAGATTTGGGGGATCTGAAAACAGAAGATAACACAGAGTCAGGGTACTTGGATCCTAATTCTGGCATTGCCTCTTGCTAGCCATATGAACTTGGGCATATCATTGAAACTCGATTTTCTCATCCATAAAATGGGAGCCCTTTTAAGAGGATGAGATTTTACTGAGATCATAGGTATGGAAATAATTTCTAAAACAAAGAGCTCTATGCTTTTGATATTGTCCATTCCAATGCCTTGATAAGTCAATATATCCATGCCTTTGACAGTCCAGTGACATTTTTGAGTAGTCAGTTTCTCTGCTAAAATTAATCATCTCTAAAATCCTTCTGGCTCTGACATTCTGTGGCACCCAATTAGTAACGTAAAATACTTTTTTCAAAAAATGGAAAAGAGACACGATGTCCAAATGCTGGACTTCAATGTTGGTAATACTGATAAGAAAAGGTCCGTTACTCACTGTGTTCTAGTTACCTATCTCATCTTCCCATCCAGAAAACATTTCATTTTCAGTCTCATCACAGGGCCTTTGCTCTGGATGTTTTCTTGCCTGGAACAAGCTCCCCGTTTGATTCAGTAGGATGTCAGTTCAGACATCATCTCGACAGAGAAGCCTTCTTACCCACCGCTATCTAAAGAAGTGCTACCCACTCCATACCCCATCATCACTCTTTCTCAACCCATTGTTCTATTGTGTTTTCAGCATTCACCAAACCAGCTGGAATTACCTAGTCAGTATATTCTATTCTCTTCTCTGTCTCTAGCGTGAAAACGTGTGTCTCACAAAAGTGGAACTGGTATCCCCAATGCCTGAATAAGTGACCAGCAAAAAAAATAAGCATTTAATAAATATTAGTGTAATAAAGTACTGAATAAATGAATTTTATCCCATGTTACTTGGGCATGCCTGTGTTGTGGATAGATTCTGACTCCCTCAGTCTCAGAGAGGAGATGCCACATCCCATTTCCAGTCCCCTGAGTCATTGAGTGTCATGCCTGATAAATGGCCGTCATTGTGGGAAGGCACCAGATCTTATTTCTCAGCTGGAGCTGACACCAGTACTTCCTGCCAAATGTGGGTGGGGGAAGCTGAGTCCACACTCGGAAGGGCCAGGAGGAGATGGGCACTCCAGTCCATGCTGTTTCAAAAAAAAAAAGTGTCCAGTTTTCTTGTTTCTATCCGCTTGTGAAATCTGATGTCACCCCTTTGTAAGGATGTCTGAGAAAGTGCAAAATGAGATTTCCTGGATCCAGGAATGCAATAGTTTGTGCAATTATAACCCAACACATCACAGAAGTCAGATTGGCGCGTGATGCTTGCATAATTCATCACTCATTTTCTTGTCATGGCTTAAGACCTTTCATATCTGGTAGACAAAAAAAAATTAAGTTTACATTGCTCGATTAAAAATTCAGAAGTTTAAGGGCAGGAAAAAAGGAGAATGTGAGTTGTATCGTCATTAAATAGACAGATATAAATAAAGCACTGGAAGAGGAAACATGGAAAAGGGGGCAAGGGAGAGACAATGGAAAAAAGTAAACCTTGATGGTAAGTTGTCATTCTCAGATTAAGAATGTCAGTAGAGACTTCATTAATTTCTTCTTCCTAATGGTCAAAATTCAGGGACTGTGGCAGGATGGGAAGTGAGAAGCTTTGGGGCCCAGAGGGTTTTCTAATCCTTCCTCCTTCTCTCCTTTCCTCCTTCCCCTTGTCTCTCCTCTTTCTCCCTCCCTTCTTTTTTTCCAAAATTTTATTTAAGCCCCTGTTCTTTACGAGCCATACTGCAAAGCCCTATGGATGTAAAGTGAATGAATCAGAATCCTATATTGATGAGGGACCTGCAGGTTATTTGGAGAAAACACAATTCCAGCCCAGAGTGATTAGTTATGATATAGGGGAAGCAGAGAGGTTGTGGGAGCCCAAAAGGGATGGCTGATCCAGCCAGGGAATGACCAGGGAAGTTTCTAAGAGAAAACAATGCTTGAATTGGTTCGGTTCCTTTTTTTTTTTTTTTTTTTTGAGATGGAGTTTCGCTCTGTAGCCCAGGCTGGAGTGCCATGGCGCCATCTTGGCTCATTGCAAGCTCCGCCTCCTGGGTTCACTCCATTCTCCTGCCTTAGCCTCCCGAGTAGTTGGAACTACAGGCGCATGCCACCATGCCCGGGTAATTTTTTGTATTTTTAGTAGAGACGGGGTTTCACTGTGTTGGCCAGTATAGTCTTGATCTCCTGACCTCATGATCTACCCGCCTTGGCCTCCCAAAGTGCTGGGATTACAGGCTTGAGCCACTGTGCCTGGCCCTTGATTTGGTTCTTAAAGAAGGCATAAGTATCAGCTAGGTGATGGACAGGGGATAGGGTGAGGGATGGCATTCTTTGTAGGAGTGAACAACATGTGCAGAGGCCCAAAGACAGGATAAAATATGATGTGTTTGTGTGGAGGGTGAAGATTGGGTTGGGTGGAGATGGGGTTAGAGTGAGGCAGGGCTGAGGTCATTAAGAACGGTTCCTTAAAGGCAGGGACTACGTATTTTCTATTCTTTGGCCAGTGAGAACTTGTTCCCTGGCATATGACCTGGCACAAAACAGGACTCAACGAGTATTTGTTGACTGACTTTATTATTTCAGAAGTCACAGGGAGCCATTGAAGGATCTTGAGGACAGAAGCAACATAATCATGTCTGAACTCATGAAAGATCCTTCTGGATGGACAATGGGTGAAAATGACTTGGAGGAGGAAGAGAGGAGCTGGCCAGGGTCATAGGCTTGGAGACTGTAGTCGAGACTATTAATGGTCACCAACTGTTTAATTTCTTCTTCCTTTTGGTAATAGAAGCCTCTGAAGCACAGGACACAGAACTGCCTAGCTAGAGACTGCATTTCCCAGCCTCCCTTGCAACGACGTATGGCCATGTGACTAGCTTTTAGCCAATGAAATGTGAATGGATGTGATAGGTGTGTGTTTAACTTTCACACTTCCTCCTTAAAAGGGAGCTACCTGTCCCATTTCCCTCTTTTTTTCCTGTCTTGGATATAGTCAGAATGATGGGAAATAGTTTCAACCATGGCGATAAGGATCATTCTAGGGCAGGGATTGGCAAACTTTGCTTGTGAACCTATACCTCCTGGCCATTTGTTTTTATAAATAAAGTTTGATTGAAACACAGCCACATGTATTTATTTACCTGTTGTCCGTGGCTGCTTTTTGCTACAGAGGCAGAGTTGAATGGTTGTGACAGAAATGTTTATGGCTCTCTAAGTCTAAAATATTGACTATTTGAACCCACTGTGGTGGCTCATGCTTATAATCCTAGCACTTTGGGAGGTTAAGGTGGTGGCTCGCTTGAATCTAGGAGTTTGAGACCAGCCTGGGCAACATAGCAAAACTTTGTCCGTATGAAAAATCAAGCAGGCGTGGTGGCATGCACCTATAGTCCCAGCTACTCAGGAGGCTGAGGTTGGAGGATCACCTGAGCCTGGGAGGCTGAGGCTGCAGTGAGCCATGATGATGCCACTGCACTCCAGCCTGGGTGACCCTGTCTCAAAAAATAAAATATTGACTATTTGATGTTTTACAGAGAGTTTGTCAATCCTGTTTTAGGGGATGGCAGAGCTACAAGGTGGTAGAAATGTGGGTCCTGGGATGGCTTTGTGGAACAGAGACACTTACATACTTTAGCAACCCATTTACATCAAGAGTGATAAATGAGGGAAAATAAAATTCTCTAGTTTTAGATGTCGATGTTTGGTTCTCTGTTGTGGAAGCACCTCAGTTCTATAACAGAACTCAACGAATACTTACTGAGTCCATTGAATTGGGGCAGATGGAAGATGGAGTGATCTGAACTAGGGCAGAGGTGATGAGGAGGAGAGAAGTGAGTGGAGTCCAGAGACACTGGGGAGCTCAGTGGGCAAATCTGGTGTCTGTCTGGAGGAAGAAGTGATGGAAGAACCAGAAATGACTCCCAGGCTAGTGAGGTGACTGCAGGGGATGGGGGAGCAGGTTGGGAAAACTCAACTCAGTTTTGTGTATATGATGGTTGAGGTATTTGTGGGTCCCAATGGGTCTGGGAGGCAGTTGGCTTTCAGGGGAGGATTTGGAGAAGTGACATAGTGTGTATGAGTGGGATAGAGACCACCGCTTGGTAAGGTGATGTTAGCACCAGACTTTGAGTTAAAGAAAAGGCTTTAACTATCACTCAGCCATTTCCCCATGGTATCACTAAAAAGACTGAGGCTTAGAAATGATAACAAGCTCTTCCAAAGTCACACAGAGGAGTGTTGGCAAAGCCCAGGCATCCTGACTCTGGGTCTCGTACTGACTCCCCTCCTTCCCAGACATCCACATGCCAGGTCCGCTGCCAGGCATAGGGTTACAGTGGAAAGCCAAACACACATGGTCACTACCAAGTGAACGATGGCACGCCAACTGTAAGTGGCACCTGATTTCAAAGATGTTGAGACTTGCCAGGTGTGCATCTTAGGAAAATGAGCTATGATGATTAAGAACAGCTACTATTTCCTGAGCATATCTCACCATGGGCTGAGAGAAGTGCCTTTTGCATATAATCATAGTCTGTTCTCACAGCACAGAGGTAGATGTTACTACTAGCCTCACTTTGCAGATGAGAAAAAGTTAGGTTCAGAGACACCATCTCTAGTCAAAGGTCACACAGCAAGAAAATTGCCAGAGTTGCTCATTCGTGAATTCACAAATCCATTCAACAAATACTTATTGAGAACCTACTAAGTGACAGGTGCCATTCTAGCATCTAGATTTATAGCAAGAAAGAAAATTGATCAAGTTACTGCTCTCCTGGGGTTTGGTTTCTAGTAGTTGGGGGAGGAAAGGTAAATAAATACATAAATAAATAAAGTATCAGATAACTTCAAGTTCTGAAAAGAAGAACAACAAAAGAAACATAAGAGAGGTTGAGAAATAAAGTGGTGGTGCTATTTCACAGAAGATGGCCATGAAGACTCCTAATAAAGTGATTTTGGCTGGGTGCAGTGGCTCAGGCCTGTAACCGCAGCACTTTGGAAGGCCAAGGTGGGAGGATCACTTGAGGTCAGGAGTTCGAGACCACCCTGGCCAGATGGTGAAATCTCATTCCTACTTAAAAAAAAAAAAAAAAAAAATTAGCTGGGTATGGTGGCATATGCCTGCAATCCCAGCTACTTGGGAAGCTGAGGCAGGAGAATCACTTAAACCCATGAGGTGGAGGTTGCAGTGAGCTGAGATCACACCACTGCACTCCAGCCTGGTGACAGAGCAAGACTCTGTCTCAAAAAAATAGATAAATAAATAAATAAAAAATAAACATAAAAAATTAATAAACTGACTGAGCAGAAACCTGGATAAAGTGAGGATGGGGTAAGCCACATATACACAAGAGAAGATGCTTCAGCAATGGGAACAGCAAGTACAAAGTTCTTGGGGTAGGACTGAAACTCAGGTCTATCTGTGATGAACACCTTTCCCCCACTCTCCTGGACTTGTATTCAATTCAACATGCACTTTCCTGAGAACGTGGCAGCCTGGATCAAAGGCTGGATAAGATGATGAATTCGATCAGACCCAGTTCCTGCCCTCAGTGTTTTTCACAAAGTGGCAGGAGAGATGCACACATCCAGTGGACATTCTGTAAGGACCCCAGGCAGATACAGAATAGGTGAAATAAAATAGGAATGGGAGCTTGTCTGGACAAGAAAGAACTTGCCTTGGAGTTCAGGGCAGGTGGATTTTTTTTTTAAAGCTCCTCTTAGCATACAAATACACCAAACAAGTGCGTGGCTTGATACATTTCACAAGATGAATGCCCCCTGCATCCTCATCATGAAACAGAGTATGGCAGGCTCCCCAGAAATTCCTTAAGACTCCTTCCAGGAACTCCCAGGTAACCCCTAACCTGACTCCTAGCACTACAGATGATTTTTTTCCTGCCTTTTCTGTCTGGCTTCTCTTGCTTAAGACTATGTTTGTGAGATCCATCCAGGTTTTGTGTAGCTGTACCTTATGCATTCTCATTGCTATGCAGCACCCCAACGTGTGGATACACCATAGTTTATTTGCCCATTCTGCTGTTGCTGGAGAATTGAGTTGTTTCCGTTTTTGGTCATGGTGGGTTGTGCTGCTATGACATTCTAGTGCATGTCTTTGGAGGAACATATGTACACATTTCTGTTGGATATGACCTAAGAGTAAGCTTTCTGGGTCATGGGCTGTGCATATGCTGAGCTTTAGTAGACACTGCCAAGCAATTTTCCAAAATGGTTCTACCAATTAACACTCCCACCAGAAGGGTATGAACATTTGAGCAGTGTATCCTCAATAACATTTGGTATTTTCTGTCATTTTCATTTTTACTTCATTTTTATTCTTTTGGGGGTGAGATGGTATTACATTGTAGTTTTAATTTGCATTGCCTCAATTACTAATGCAGCTGAACATATTTTCATGTTTACTGGCCATTTGATAATTTTCTTTTGGTGCAGTACCTGTTCAAGTCTTTTGCCTATTTTTATTCTATTGGGTGCTCTACCTTTTTCTTATTGGTTAGTAGGTGATTATACATTCTGGATGCAAGTCCTTGGTTGAAGATCCTATTGCAAATATCCTCTCCGCTCTGTGAGTTTCTCTCTCATTCTCTTAATGAAGACATTTGATGGACAGATATTCTCACTTTTAATATAGCACATTTTATCTCTCTTTTTTCTTACAGCAGAATGGAATTTTCTCAAGGATGTTTAAATGCAGAAAGCAGCCTTTTCCAGTGGAGGGAGGGGTGGGGAGGTGGGAAAGTCAGGGTCTTGGAGGACACAGGTGTGACCTGACTCTCAGAGATGTGTAAAAATCTGCAGGGCACAGTGGGGAAGGCTGCAGAAGTTTTGGGGGACCAATCATGGAGGCTTCCTTAAAGCCATGCTGTGAAGTTGGACTGCCTTCCTGAAATCCACAGAGGGCTGAAGTTTTGAGCAGGAGTTGTCAAGACCACAGCTGGGGTTAGGAATGTTCATCCCACAGTGAATGCCTGATCGAGTAAAGTGGAGTTGGGGAGGGTCCAGCCCGGAAAGACTTGGGGCAGCCTTATAGAGAGGGCTTGGCATTCTTTGTTCCCCACAGGAGGATAGCTGGGGGGTGGAGGTGGAGACACATTTATGGATGATGTATCCTGAAAGATAATGTCACAGCCCTCTCTGGCCCTGACTTAGTCTAGAGCTGTTTTTCTGCTGTTATGTAAAAGCTCAGAGAACAAGCAGATGCATCAGAGGGTCACAGGTCAATCCTTCATCCATCAGCCCTCAGAGCTTTGGAGGAGATGGGCAAGCTTGCCTGTCTTATGTCTGGGAAGAGTTCTCTAAGGTGGAAGACAGGGTGAAGGCCTGGGTAGAATTGGGGAGCATGGGCAGGAGACCTGGATTATAAGCTTGGTTCTACTTCAGTCCATTGGCATATGACCAATGGACTGAAGGGAAGCTTCTTCCCCTCTCTGGGCCTGAGTTCCCTTATCCACAAAGAGGGTTGTAAGACTCACATGAATACATGGACATGAAATGGTCTGTGGCTAAAACTTCACAAATGTAATGAATTACTGTGTCTTCCCCTTCCTCTCTCTGCCCCCAACCCAGGAACCCGGGGATCAGAGAACTTTGCATTTATCCTGCTAACGATTATGCCAGCACTGGTCTGTCTACAGGGTCCGTATTACCAGACCTAACCCAGAATTAAAGGTATTTGTCACCTAGGCTTCCTTGTTTGACTGAGTTATGAGGAGTTCCCACCGATACCAACCTCCTCTCCCTGAAATCTAAGCATCTTACAACCCAGATAGGGACATGGAAATTATATATTTTCATTTGTAATGTATTCTCAGTTTCTCGAAAAATATTTAAGGTGACTGGCAAAATAATAATAACTATATCTTAGGTCAGACACTATGCTGGTCGTTCTGGTAGGAGACATGCTTGGAGTTGTGCACAGACAGGATGCCGCCAGCAGAGGCACGTAGTGGGAATAGTGCAGGAGCTCAAAGGGCCTGTGGTGGGGAGTTGCGTGTATCAACCTGGTGAGGCTATCACACCCAGTCAACCCAACACTGACCTAGGTGTTGCTCTAAAGGCATTTTGTAGATATGGTTAATATCTACCATCAGTTGACTTTAGATAAGGAGATTATCCTCAATAATCCAGCCCCATTCAATCAGTTAAAAGGCCTGAAGAATGGAACTGAGGTTTCTCTGAGGAAGAAGAAATTCTGCCTGAAAACTGCAGCATCAGTTCCTCCCTGAGCACTTCCAGCCTGCTGTTCTGTTCTGCAGATTTCGGATTTGTTAGTCCCACAATTTCGTGAGCAGATGCTTAAAATAAGTCTCTCATTGTATCTCTCTATCTTTATCTCTCTCTATCTACCTCTGTCTCTACCTCTATTTCCATTTCTATCTCTATCATCTTCATCTCCATCTCTATCCCTATCATTTCCATCTCCAATTCATCTCCATCTCTATCTCCATCTCCATCTCTATCATCTCCATCTCGATCATCTCTATTATCTCCATCTCCATCTCCATATCTATCTCCATCTCTATCTCTATTATCTCCATCTGTATCTCCATCTCTATTTCCATCGGTATCTTCATCTCTTTCTCTTCGTGTGCATCTGCATCTCTGCCTACATATCCCGTTGGTCCTGTTTCTCTGGAGACTCTCCCTGCCAGACACAGAGCCCTAAGAAAGTACTTAAAGCCAATGTCAGTGGGAGCAGTGGATGAAGAGGACCAGCCCTCTGGCCTCAGCATCTTCTCTTTTCTCTCCCTTACTCTGCTCTAGCCACGAAGACCTTCTTTCTAGTCCTTAAACATGTCAATCACATTCTAGCTGCCAGACCTTGGCACTGACTGTTTCTTCCACTCAGAGAGCTCTTCCCCATAACCTGAGCATCTACTTTATCTAGGTCTCTGTGTAGATGCCACCTTGTAGAGAGGCCTTCCCTGACGGCTCTAATCTAAACTATCTACTGCCATCATCCTCTTTTTGCTCATATACTATTCTTCCCAGTGCTTATCACTGTTGGCTATTTCATATCTTTCTTTTAATTGTCTGCTTTGCCCACTGGAATAGGAGCTCCATGAGAGCAGAGACATCATTTATTCTTTCCTATGTCCTAGTTCTTATCACAGTGCCTGGCACAGAGTGGCACTCAAAGGGTCCAAAATTGTGGTAGATTTTGAATGCTGGGCTAAGTAACTATAAGGAGTTGAAACCAGCTTCACCAACTGATCTCCTTCTGACAGCTGCGGACTCCCGGAGGGACGCCATGGAGGGAACTCGCAAAGAGAAGCCAGCACGAAACAGCTTGGAGGTACTTGACAATTTTCCCTTATCTCCAATCCACGTTGCCTGGCCAAGTTGTTCATGAAGGAGGCCTTATGATGCATCTCAAAAAAGCTACCCCAGCCTCTCAATCACTCAGCACATTTTGGAAGGAAAAACAGATATCAAAAACGAAAGTGCACAGCGGTAACATATGATATCAGATCCGTCATTCTTTGTAGCAACATGGACGATGGCGTTTGGGAAACAGCAGTTGCGCCCAAAAGATAGACAGGCAGTTTTGACATGTCTTGCTGGAGAAGGATCACCCACCTCATCCCTGTACCCACACCCTCCCAACCTGATCACAAGAAATGACAGAATTACAAACAAATCAATCAGGCAGATAGCAGAAGCTGCGGATATTTGGGGGTGGGTGGTAACAAGATGAAGTTCCAGGGAACCAGGTATCAGCATATTCTCACTCTAGGCAAGGGAGTGGCTGCCCACAAGGTGAGACTTGGTGGGCTCTGGGAGGACTCACTTGCCTCCAATAGCTCTTTCAATGATCTGTCCAGGGTGCTGAATTGGCACCACTCAGAGTTAATTAGTGTTGGCAAGGAGTCGTAACAGGTGATGGTTATCAGCCATTGGCTCCTTTGTGAGAGTGAGTTTATTGTGAGCTAACAAAGCTGGAGTAGAGAGTAGATATCTGGAAATTACAATCATAAGCTTACAAGAGCCAGTTGATAACATAAGCAAGTTATAAGGCAATAGGGAGTGGTGGGGATGGTGGTTAACTTGAGAGTACAGGCTTCTCCTATAAAGGGAAGCCACCACCCAGTTTCAGCTGCTTGAGGCCAGATGGAACCTGAGACTGATGATTTTTAATAATAATTTACAGGAGAAGCTATATGCCTCTTTTATGTGAGAACTCTTGGTTTTAAATACTGGTACCTAATTTTAGTATGTTCCAGGCTAACTCCTTATCTTAAGGTGAGGAGATCCAGGCCCAGAGAGCAGAATAGACTTGCTCAAAGCAGCTCAGAAAGTTGGCTTCAGGGTAGGAACTGGAATTCCATTGCCTGACTCCCAGTTTAGTGCTCTTTCCTCTTTACTCCAGCGTGCTTTCCTCTTTGACAGGAGAAGTCTTTGCTCTCTGACCCCTAAACTTAGAAAGTATGAGTGAAGGGAAGAAACGGGGTGGGGGAGATGTCTGAGCAAACCAATTCTAAGTTGTCCAAGAGCACAAGATAGCCACAATTATTTCATCACCCTCTAGCTCAGCTAAAGCTCCAGGCTGAGAGGTTAGAGGCTGGAGAATGAGGATATTAGGATTGATGGAGCAGTAGGCTTTGCAAAGATATGTGCCCCTCCTGGACCATATGCAGAGTTCTGGGACATCCCCTTGGGGGCACCTATGACCTCAGAGCCAGACGCTCCCCCTTTGCCTTTTATCTTAACAAAATTTCACAAGAACAGATCCTATTGAACCCCAGTAGCAGCAGACTCCCTTTGTATGAGTTCTCTGGACAAGAAAAATCAGGCCATAGGGAATAATCAGTCAGGATGTATCTGGTCTGGCCACCTGCCCTACCTCAATCCCAACCTCCATCTCCTCCCTGGCTTGGGGCCCCTGAGCCCTCATCCTCAAAAGCTGGAGGAATCTTTCTTCCTTGGCAATGCTGGGGACAGAGTCTGCATTAGACAAATCAACAAGGCCATCTCAGAAGAGACCAAATAGGAAATAAGAGGCCCCATTGCCTAATGGGACTTATCAATTATGATCTAGGGCCATATTTCTTTGAGGGGTGATTGTTTCACGGAGTCTGACATCTCATATAGCTTTAAATTACTCACAACCGGGATGGCTTACAAGATAGCAGTAAAATCAGGAGAGGATTGGGCAATGTAATTATAGTATGGAAATGATGTTGATCAGTCAAGCAGGGAGCAGACCTTGAATCGAAAACCCTGCTCTGTCTCCCCACCCCCTGCCTTCCACAGCTCCTGCTGGAGCTTTAGTCACCACATCCAGGGAACCTGGAGGTAACCTCATTCCTACTTGGAAGCTGGAAGGTGGCTAGGTCCCTATGTAGGGTATAATGAGGTGGGGGGCTGGTGTGGACCAAGGGATCAGGACCAAGGGCAGATCTATGGGACCCAGTGTCAGGTTAATGGGAAAACCTGAGTCAGCAGGGCTAACCCATTACCCAAGTTTACGAAGGTAACAATTTCCCAAACAGTTAATATGTGCGAAGAACTATATTAGGGTCTGAAATTATATATATATATCCTTCCTCCCTCCCTCCCTTTCTTTCTTCCTTTCTCCCACCCACCCTTTCTTTCATCCATTCATCTATCCATTATCCATCCATTCTTAAATACTTCATTTCATTTTTAATTCCCCTCCTCCTTCCTTCATCCCACTCATCCTTCCTTTCTTTCATCCATTAATGTATCCATCAGCCACCCATCTGTTATGAAACTATTAAATTCATCCTTTCTTTCTTCCTCCCTCTCTCCCTTCCTTAGTCCCTTCCTTTTATCTAGTCATTTACTGAGTACCACCTCCATGCCAGAAAATATGTAAGGCTTTCGTGGATACAGAGAAGGATTATTTTAACTATTTAGTGAGCATATACTACGTGCAAACATTGTGCTAGCATCCAGATAAGGAAAAACTCACTCTTCATATTATTCCTCAAATACTTATGGATAATTGACAAGTTTGCAGGACTACTCACTGCTTATCAAATCGATTTCCCCTTTTTCCTGAGCACACAGTTAAGCTACATCTCCAAGCTTTCCCTGCAGTGAGGTCTGGCCATGTGACGGAATTCTAACCAAAGAAACATGAGCAGAAGTGATGTGGGCTAGTTCCTGGCTTAGCCACAAAATTGTCCCACTCTTTCTCCAACCTGCCAGCTGGGCTTCCGCACCCAGTGCGGCTCTAGAAGGCCACTTGTTGAAACTTGCAGGATCATCAGGAGCCTGGGTTCTGGAATGAACAAATGGAACAGAGCTTCTCTCTCACTCGTGATCCACTGCTGCCCCGAACCTGCATTGCATCATCAGGTAAATAAGATACACCTGTGCTTCTTGGGCTGGAGGGACATGGAGTTTGTCAGTTGCAGCAGTTAGCTAGACTCTATACCAGGCACCGGGGGTGTAAACATTCATGCAAACCTTTCCTTGGCACCTACTGTAGTCCAGCAAGCATACTGAGTGCCTGGAATATGGAGCACAGCTCATTCATTCAAACACTTATTGTTCTAGGCTCTGGGGCTATAGAGATAGATAAATAACAATTAGTTGGTCATTTTCACAAACATTCATTAGGTAATTAGTATGTCCTAGCCCTGGAGTTAAACACTGGGGGCACGAAGAACAATTTATTCAAACATGGATTAAGTTTCCGGCCGCGTGCTGGACACTAGGTTAGGCACTAGGGAATCGAAGATAGACAAGACTCCTATTCTCAAGGCGTTCACCATTTGGTGGAAGAGCCACATCGCATCCTGGTGGTGTAAGTACAGAAAGTGTTCAAATAGAACTTTGTATGAGGTTGTGTGGTAAACCAGGAAATGATCTCTCCTTGGAGTGAGAGGGAAGGGATGGGAGCAGGGAAGATTTCAGTAAGTGGTGGTTTTATATCTGGGCTTTGAAGGATGAATGTAAGTTTTCTGGGCAGAGAATAGAGGGAAGGGAAATCCAGGCAGAGAACATGTGCTAAGGAGGTGTGTCCTGGGATCAATAAAGAGTTCTGCGTGACTGGAGCTCAGGGACAGCTGGCAAGGACAGAAACAGGTGAACAGGGTGGCAGCCTGACTCAAGGCAGATGCTCTTCTCTTTCTCCCTGCAGGGTCTGTGTGATTGGAGCTTGCACGGGTCAGAGGCTAAGACTGATTCTGTCTCTGACTGAGGTGGGAGTAGACATTCTGTCTTATGCTTATCCCACTTCCATGGATGGGGGCTGTTTTGTTTCTCCTTTTTAAACAACACCTTTCACGGGAGCGCGAGCTTGTCATGCTATCCCACTAATATTATCTCCATTTTATGAATGAGCAAACTGATGATCAGAGAGGTAAATTACTCACTCAAATCACACAGCTATCTGATCCCAGGGTTGGCACTTAAATCTCCAAGTGAGATCGTGTTCATGATGTGCCTGTGGCCCTTGCAGAGTAGGAAACAAGTTTCCAGCCCAAACAATGATGCAGAGGTTCTGAAAATCTCTGGGGGTGATTGACTATATGTGGCAGAGGCCAACAAACTTCCCCTCCCAAACACTAATCAGAACTGGCTCCACATGGAGCTCGTGTGTGTGTGGGTGTGTGTGAGTGTATGTGTGTGTGTGTGTGTGTGCAGTTAGGGGTATAAGGGTGGGGGAGTCCTAGCTGAGCCAGGACCAGCCCAAGCTGTGCCGGGAAGGAATAAATCTCTCTCTGAGCCAACATTAATATAAGCTTGGCAGGTTCTGGGCAGGCCCCTGGTTGATTATGCCAATGGACGCTGGGGAGGGGAAGATTAAGCTGCTGGAGGGTGGTGTGAATGCACATCACACAGGGTAATGCCTTGAAAATATATAGCATCTAAGCAGGCAGACAGCTGAAGGCAGGGTAAAGGAGGATGGTGGGAGGTGGGGGATGGCATCTGTTTGCAATTATGATGACCAGAACCCACTGAACAAGGCTGAGGAATAAGATACCTAGGGTACCTACTTTAAGTGAGCTGCAGGAGAGCCAGTTCTAAATTCATCACATGTTTATTGGGCACCTACTCAGTGCCAGGCACTAGGGGTACAGGAGTGAATAGCCAGACACAGCCCTGCCTTCATGGAACTCATAGACCTAAGTAAGCCATCAGGCCAATTGGATATACGTAACTGCAAAATGTGCATTGAGGAAGAGAGCAGGGAATAGTGAGGTCCCGTAGTAGCTTAGGTGGAGATCAGGGAGGTCTACCTGGAGGAGGTGACATTTGAAAGGAGAGCTGGCCGGGTGCAGTGGCTCATGCCTGTAATCCCAGCACTTTGGGAGACCAAGGCGGGTGGATCACTTACCCCAGCACATCTGTGAGGGAATTTGACAAAGGTGTTGAGGCTCAGCCCAGAATTTGAGAGTCACAGACAGTCATGTCCCAGAGAAAGAGCATGATGACCTGCATAGGAGTCTGGCTTGGAGATAGCTAATGGGAAAGACCTGACAAGTCCAAGGGTCTGTGGAGAGCCAGAGACCTCAAGACAGCATAGCAGAGCAGGTCACAGAGTAGGCTTCTTATCCCAGGGCTTTGGAGGCTAAGAAGCTGCAAATTCAAAAAGAAAATAACAAAAACCAAAATAAAATTTAAGATTCTTTCCTTTGGAAACATCTTCTCACCTCAGGTTTGGAACGAGTGGTCTAATCTATTTGTCATATATTAGTATGATCATATTCAGCCAACGTAATGGTAATGATGGTAATAATGGATACCAGTAACAATAATTCATTCATCTGGTGAACAAATGAGAACTTACTATGGGGCCAACAATAAACTAAGAACTGGGAATAGAGTGGCAGAAAGTGGGATGAAGTCTGCTTTCATGGAGCCTGCTGTTTTGTCTGGGGTCGTATTAACTACCCTTAGTTGAGAGTCTGCTAGGCACCATCTGAACAAGATGTGCCATGTCCCCATCTCCTTCCTTAACCTTCCAGCCACCCTCTGGAGAAGGCACTCGGAGCCTACATTGTTGGTCTCTGTTCAAATCTTCTTTGCCTGGTCGGTGTACCCAGCCCTGAGCTATTATGGGTGTTGGTTGCTGACTCCTCCAGCTGCTTTCCAAGATTGGCTCTAGGACTACCTTGCTCAGAAATGCCTGAGGAGTTAGGCACACTCGGGGATGATCTGTAGTCAGTGACTACTATTGGAGCCCCCCTGTCTTCCTGGAGGGCAACAGTTTGGTGTCATTCATGGTCCACAGCTCCCAGGAATCAGGCAGAGGTGAGGACTGAATTGAAACCACTACTTTGCCTAGCTTCTTCCCCTTCTCTGTTCAGTTCCCCCCATCTTTACAAACTTTTCTCCTGAGAGCTCTCCCAAAAGAAATCTCTTGCATAAAAGTCATCAGAGCCTCAGGGACAGGACTAGGGTGAGGCAGAAGAGGCACTCAGGGCACAAAATGTAAGGAGGTTTCCACTTTCAGCGGTTGACTTTGCACTTGTATGTGCCAGGGAGTGAGGGTTTCTTTAAATTTTGTACCCTGGGCACCTCTCCCGCCATCTAAATAAGATGCGCCATACGCACCCTCTTCTCATGTCCTCACTCTGGCCCCAGTTCCAGACTTAGGTTCTCCTTGGGAAACACAACTCAAGGCAGTATCTTCTATTGCACCTAATCCATAGTTGGAGACATGAAATTGGACAGACTCAGAAATTTATCCAGGATCCCACAGCTTGGAAGTGGTGGACCTCAGATAATTTGAAGTCAAATCTCATCATATTGTCTTCAGGGAAATATGTTTGCTTATCTTGGGAGCAGAGACTCAAAGGTGAGTTAAATTGAGAAAAGAAATCCCTGACCTTGAAAGGGACCTCCAGTTTCATCTGGTGCAGCCAATGCCTCGAGGCACCTACAGCAGTTACTATGCCCATTTTAAGGATGAGAAAACTGAGAACCAGTGGTTAAAAGTCAAGACTGAAACCACACTAAAGGCTTCACTCACCTTTTCAAAGCTACCTGGGTGAGGAGGGACAGAATCAGGACTTGAATGTTCATGTCTCTGACTTTGACACTTTGAGTCTGGGAGCAGCTGGTGGTGGGTGGTAGAAGTAGATGGTGCCACCCAAGATGGTTGGCATGATCCAAGAAAGGCAAACCTCTGCTATGGATCTGACCTGAGTTTCAGAGGAATGGGGTTGCCCTCCATATCTGCAAGCCTGGGGTGTGTATCAGTGTCTGTTGGCATGAGATTTATTCTCTCCCTGTAATCCATGCATGGCCTCGTAACTGCCTCTGCTAAGTACTGCCACAATCAAGTCTCAAGGAAAAACAGCTTTCCTTTGCTCACCTCATATTTATCTTATTATGATCTGTCCCAGCAAATAGAGCAGCTGATTGTGCACTCATAGTGACGGCTTAAGATGTCCCCTCCTTTTCTAGTTCACTTTCTAAGCAGAATTACCTGTTAAACCTGCCATCTTGGAATTGTTAAAATGGAAATACAAGAAGAAAGGAATTGACCTGTGGAATGGAGGATCAGTAGGCTGGAGGGGGAACACGTGGGTGTGTGATCTTTGGCCAGTCATGGCTCAGTCTGGACTATAGTTTCTTCCTCTGCAAATTGGTGGGAGGGAGGCTGTGTCCAACCCTATTTTCTCTCTCCATCCTTCTAGATGACCCCACCTCCCCAAACTCTATGCTCTTCTGGATGTGCAAGACACGTGCACTGGTGATGCACGCAAGCCTAGGAGGGGTGGATTCCAGAATATGAGTTTCTGGGGACTCAGAAAGGAAACAGATATTTATCATGCATCATTATGCACCCTGCTATCTGCAGATACTTCAGTGTTACTACAGGGGATTCTCTGAATTTCTCTGCTTTTGACCTCCCATTCTCCCCTGCCCCCAGCTCAATCCCCCAGTGATCCAGTCCCCCACACTCTGGAAGCTGTTTCAATGGAAACTTCTTATCTAGATCTAAATGACTTTTAAGCCACCATTGCATGGTTCTGTGCCAAACTCATACAAAGGGGAGCTCCAAAATTACTTAACTTTTCAGAGTCCTAGTTCCGAATCTCTTATTCCATGCTATTCCTTACCCTGCACTGGACTTTCTTCTGCTTCCCCCAAGTTTCTTACTCCATCATTCCTCCCCTTGATGGCTTGATGTTTCCTGCAACATGATTCTGGATAGATTCTCAAGAAAGAGGATGTGCTGTTGTATATGAAGCTCTGTGTGTCCCAAATGCTTTCAGCTAGTCCAAAGACCAGGAACCATATCCCTAGGTTTTACTTCTTCCCTGTATCCCTGGCATCTATAAAATAAATGTTTAACTCTTCAGCAGTACAACAGCTAGCCTCAATGAGTCCTTCCCATCTCCATGCCATTGTCCAGGCTGTTCCCCCTAATTCTCTCTAATTAACAGTTAATTAGAGCTTATTCTGTGTTTTTATGACAAGGGGATGCAGTAAGCAATTTTGAGAGCTGTGGATTCCAGAAGAGGGAGGGCTGGATAAGATTATCCCTCCTTTCTTGTATTTAGCTGTAATCCACATGGAGAATCTGAGGCTTGCTGAGTAATGTTCAGGGAGCTAGTTGTCTTCTCTGAGCCTCAGCGTTGCCCATCTGTTCAAATGGGTGGGCTCGTACACTCAGAGCCAGTGGTTCTCTGAGATGAAGCCTTCTCTGCTGTCTGCTGGTCTTTCCTGAGTCTCATGGGCAGAAGGGTTTTGAGAGCATTCATCAGTTAATGCATCACTTGTTCATTAAAGATTCTTTCTAGACATTCCACTTTTCCAGGCATTCAACCCCCATTCCCAACCGTGCTGACAAATTGCTGCTTGAAGTTCCTGGTCCCAGAGGCCTTCTTAAAATGTTCAGGAATGCAGGCATGTAAGGCAAGGAGGGGAGTGTGGGGGCATGCTGGCTGGAGGCCAGCAGCCACAGCCGCGGGAGGAAGGGACAGAGGGGTGGGGAGCAGGCACCCCGAGATTGCTCGGGCAGCAAGGCGGTCAGCGGCATCCTGACTTTGAAAGCAGTCCAAAACAAGGCCTGTGTCTTAGTCTCCAGTGATGTCACAGCTAATCATTAGCCTGGTAATTACATTGAAAGCCTTCTGCGATCTTATCCTCAGCAGGGTCATTAATGCAAGGCAACCACACCAGTAAATGTCTCATTAGTCTTATTTTAGACTTATGTATTTTTCAGGACTACAGAATTTTAATAGTCTGCTTTCCCCTCAGCTCCCCCTCCTGCGACATTAATATCTATTCCTCATGCCAGACTCTCCCAACACAGCCCCCTCCCTGTTTCCCTGCCTAAATCCCCCAAGAGGAAAGCCCAGCATGGAAGGCAGGCTGGAGTGGGGGTCGGTAGGGGCGAGTCTTTGGCTTCCTCGCTAGCCCCAGCTCTGTTTCTGGTCCCAGTCTCTTTCCTGTAATGACAACCTTGTCCTGTGTATTCTATGTCTTCCTCAGGAAGCCTCATTCTTTATTCTAACCCTCTTTAAACCTTTTTTCTTATTATTAAAGAAACGCATACTCATTACAAACACAGAAAGAAAAAAATTACTGTTAATCTCAGACTCCAGGAAGAATGATTCCCCGACCGCCTCTTGCTCCCCACTCCAGCTGTGCTGGCTTTTCTTCTGTCCCTGGAGTGGGCTGGTCCTCTCCTCTTTCAGAGCCTTTGAACATTGCTGTGCCTTCTTCTGCCCAGAGCACTTTCTTCTCTACTCTGCCCCTAGCTGACTCCTGCTCATTCTTCAGGGTTCAATTCAAACATCACTTCCGCCTAGGAGCCCTTCCTGCCTGCATTCCCATTCAAGTTTAGAATTGTGCCTCTGTCATTTGATGCCATAGTCCCTGTGACACATCACACAGGTGACAATCACCATCAACCATCTATATGTGACATTGGTTGGCTGCAGTCTGCCTGAGTAGGCAGCATACTTCAGGTGGGCAGAGACTACCACTGTGTGGTTCATCAACTATAGAGTCCTATTTGTCACCTCATGGACAGCAGATACAAGGAAGTACTCAATAAATACTTGTTGAATGAATGGATGAATGAGTGGATGGGTTGAAGAGAAACTGGATGAAGGGCTGGATGGCTAGATGGCTAGACTGACTGATGAATGGATGAATGAATGAATGAATGAATGGAGAGATGGATGGATAAGTGGGTGAATGAATAGATGAATAGACGGTTGTGTGAATAGGTGGTTGGATGGATGAATAAATGGGTGGATGGATGGATAGATAAATGGGTAGTTGGGTGGATAGACAGATGAATGGGTGGATGTTTGGATGAATGAATGGGTGAGTGGATGAATAGATAGATGAGCGTATGGGTGAATGGGTTGGCTGGCTGGCTGGATGAATGGATAGCTGGATGGATGAAGGGGTGGATGAATGGGTGAGTGGATGGGTGGATGGGTGAATGGTTAGATGAATGAATGGACAGATAGCTGAACTTATTCAGAATATCCTTCTTCAGTCTTTCCTTGACACTCTTACATATCAATAAAATAATACAATGTGTAATTTTGTATCTGACTTTTTCATTCTACATTTTTCTATATATTAACAACTATAAGTACTTTTGATGATTGTATAGTATTCCATTAGGTGGACACTCCCTAATTCACTCGATCAGTTTCCTTCTGGTGTGCATTTGAGATGATATTTCATGAAGGTTAAGGCGTTGGGCTCCAGGCCTAAGCACCAGGGTTCAGGAACTGCTGTACCAGCATCTCAGCAGCATGACCACTTGATTACACACAGGCTGTGTAATCTTTCTGTGTCTCAGTTTCCTCATCTGTAAAACAGTGGTGATAACTTCTGGAGTTCTTATAAAGATGAAATCAATTTAAGTAAAATATGGTGAACAGTTCTCGGTACCTAGTAAACACTAATTACTGTTTTCAGTTGTCACTCATACATGATTCAGTGAGGGCTGTGGATGGAGCCTTAACTTTATCTCTGACTGTTTTGTCAGGACAGTCAGAGTGTTGCTAGAATCCTAAACCTTAGAATGCTCAGGATAGGAGCCAAAACATCTCCTTTTCCACTAATGGGCTCACAGTTTACAGTGAGCATTCTGCAAAGCATATCTGTCAGCAACCTGTACTATCATTTCTCTTTCACATTTCCAGTCTTGTCCTCAGATCTTTCCTCTGAACAGTGTGGCAGGAAGAGCCAGGGCTTTGGAGTAAGGGAGGCCTGGAGAATTTTGGAAAGTAACTTCCAGTTTTTGAGCCTTAGTGTTATCCATTAACAGTAGCAAACATGCCCAGATTGCAGGGGTGCCGAGAGAATCGATGGGCAAATGTATGTCTGGTGTTTGGCCTGTGCCAGTGCCCTGACCTCTTATTCCTCAGCGGCCACCATCCTGAGACATGTGCTGAGTGGCTCCTGTGTACCTGGTCACATGTCAGGGGCTTGCCACGCTGTATCACAGTAAACAAGCAAAGAAAGGAAGAAATAAAGGCAGCTAGAGAAATGGGTAGATTTTGATTATGGAAACTTAAAGATGCAAAGCAGACCTTTTCCTCTTCTTTGCAAGCTTTGGTTCTGAAACATTCCAATAACATCACCCTTGCAGTCCTCATTTATTTAGCATCAAGAATTGCATAGTAGGTGAGAACGACTCCATGAAATAACTGTTAACACACAGTGAGTAAGCTTTTTTTTCCCTTTACTGTAAAAAGGGACAGGCCCCAAAGAAGCCAAAAGTCACAGAATCAGAGTGTTATCACTGGAGAGGAGCTTGGAGATCAGGTCTTCTTACTTCTGGAGCTGGACAGGCCCTCTGTCCTGAGCCACACTCCCTCTGGTTTCCATCATCTGTGCTTACTGAACTCAGAAATGAGGCAACTATCACGTGTCCCCCACCTCACCTTACTCCCAAATCTTTTTTCTCACTGCTATGGAGCCTGAAGGCCCTCCTACCCAGACTATCACGCCAGGTCACAAAGATGTGTCACGGAGTTTGGGGACCTTTGCATTGGTGTACATGCACCATAGGGCATAATCCATGCGGATCTTTTTTGCTACTGGTTACCCAGAGACTGGCATGTTGCCTGGCCTGGACACATGTAGGAGCCTCATAATTATCTGTCGAACGAATGAGTGAATACATTTTTACCTGGAGAAGGAGCTGCAAGCCTAGAGAGGCCAGCTGCCAAGCCTCCTTCCCCGGCTCCTTCCCCGGAGCCTGTGATATTTAATTAATATGAGCCAAGCAGACCCCACTTTATGGTGCTGGCCCAGGGGCCACCCATAATTGAGAAATGATAGGAGGCACCTGTGACTTGACCTTGGCTAATGATGGATGGACCCATATGGAGACCAGGAGCCAAGGATCCACGGGCTGGAGCATCCATCCAGAGAGCACAGGTGGAAGAAAGGGAAAAGAGATGTTTGCAGCCCTGGTCTGTGATCGCAGAGAGTGGGACAGCTCCTGGGAAATTCTGATGATAGCATTTCCCAGGGGGAACACGCAGAGGTGTTGAGGGCTTGCCAGAAGCCAGGCTGTGGCTGTGCACTTTACAAGGAGGCTCAGAATGACAGTAGGTGCTGGAGTTCTTTATGGGGCCTTAGTACATACCAGTTTATTGAATGGATATGTGAAAGAATCGAGGGATTCTTTGTAGGGAAGCAGAATAGAAATAGCATCTCACCAGGTGAAGGGGAGTGAGGCTTAGACTAGCGCAGCTGTCTCTGCTCCTACCTTTTGGCTCTGGTGATGTTTTGGGGGTGAAAAGGAGTTCTATGTTGCAGACTCCAGTCTGGGGTCTGCTCCTCTGCTTCCCTGGCTCCAGCATCTGAATCCTCAAAGATGCAGCCCCCTTATTTCCCTCCAAGGGAAGAGGGCTCTGTCTGGGGGAGCTGCTGCCATCATTTCCATCTCCAGAGGAGCAGAATCTTCAGGGCCTTAGGTATCCCCCACCTGTGCTGAGCAATGTTCTGGCACAGAGAGGAACACCAGTGGCCCTTTCACACCCTCCAGAGGAGACATCACACTCGCCAAAGGTATAAAAGGCAGAAATAGAATTCCGATAACAAGGCTCTGGTGGGTGGTGGTGGGGCCTTCAGCAGGGAAGTCATTTGGCTCCAGCCACAAGGTCGCAGAAGCGTGGACCTCCTGTGACCAAGAGGTGAATGCAAAACGACAAGACTGCAGAAAACAGTGCCTTAGAGTTTATAGGGCATTTTTCAAATCCAGCATGGAGAGGAGAAAAAGACAATTAATGTTTCTATGAATGGAGGCACCAACTGCTGCTTGGAGAGCAGAAGCTGCCAGCCGAGGGCTCAGGGCTGAGCAGTATCAGCCCTGAGCACGGAGATTCAAACCACGGTTCCAGGCCAAGGCTCTGCTCTCTTCCCCCAACAGCTCTCTACCCCTTCTGAGCCCTCAGGAAAGAGAGAGAGAGAGAGAGAGAGAGAGACCAGACATCTCACCCTCTCTCTCTTTTTAATTTTGGTAAAATACACATCACATAAAATCTACAATTTTAGCCATTTTAAGTATACAGTTCAGTGACACTAAATATATTGTTATGCAGCCATCACAACCATCCATCTCCAGAACTCTCTACATCTTGCAAAACTGAAACTCTGTACCTAAAAATAAATAACCCCATTCCCTCCTCCCTACCTTCCAGTTTCTGGCAACCACCATTCCACTTTATCTCTACTTTGACTCCCTTAGGTACCTCATATAAGTGGAATCATATGGTATTTGTCTTTTTGTGACTGGCTTATTTCACTTAGTGTCTTCAAGGTTCATCTATGTTGTGATTGTATATCAGAATTTTTTGCCTTTTTATTGCTGAACAATATTCCACATATATGGGTTGCATGGATATATCATATTTTGCTCATTCATTTGTCTGTTGATGGACAGGGGTTATTTCCATGTTTTGGCTATTGTGAATATATTGCTATGAACATTGGAGTTCAAATATCTCTTTGAGATACTGCTTTCCATTCTTTAGGGTATATAACCAGATGCAGAGTTTCTGGATGACAAGATAATTCTATGTTTAACTTTTTGAAAATCTGCCAGACTGTTTTCCACAGCAGCTGCACCATTTTACATTCCCACAAACAGTGCAGAGTTCCAGTTTCTCCGCATCCTCGCCAACACTTGTTATTTCCTTTCCTTTTTTTTTTTTTTTTTTTAAATAGTAGCCATTCTAATGGGTATCTGGTGGTATCTCATTGTGGTTTTGATTTGCATTTACCTAATGTCTAGAGGATGTTGAGCATTTTTTTATGTGCTTGTTGGCCATTTGTAAATCTCCTTTCCATGTGATGCAGAGAAAAGGGCCCGTCTTTTAAGAGTCCAAAAATTCCCCTGCTAGCCTAGTCACAGCTCAACCTTTAACTTCTTCACTGGGTGACTTTGCAAAAATGGCTTCACCTCTCTGGGCTCCAGTTTCTTCACTGATGAAATAAAGAAAATTACGCATGTCCATGGGGGCCAACATGAAGCTTGAGGAGGGTTTAAGATTCTAGTTCCTAGCTCATATGCAACCCTTAATGAATGCTAATTCATTTACCTCCACAGTTCATCTGCTTTTGAAGTTGGGATGCCGGTGATTGACTAGGGTTGCAGCATCTCTGTGAACTGGCCTCAGTGACCAGCCAGAGGCACAAACAGACGTTCAGGGAAAGGGTGATTCTGACCTGTGTCTTTGCTTTTTTAAAGAGTAGGCTTTGCACCACATCCAGTTTGGCCACTCCAGTGCTGTGCCTGTGCCTCACCACCCAGAATTTGTGGTTCTTTGAGGGCTGGAGTCATGCCCTGTTCCTTTCTCTATTACTCCATAATGGCTAGCATTGTAGGTAAAGAAAGGTTATCTAATTGTTCAGCAAACTAATTTTCCATGCCCTCTAGACCTATAGCAAGGCCGCATTTCCAGCCTCTCTTGCTGTGGGTTGGGGCTGCCTTACTGCATTCTGGCCATGGTCATTATGAGAAGGGTCAGTGCTGAGGGAACTGCCATACCCACTCTGGTCATAAGGACTTACAGCTGAGGCCCATCCTGTTCCACTGCCTGCCTGGGTTGTGCCTCTGACTCCCTGAGCCGTTCTACCTCCCACCAGAAGCAGCTTCTGATTGTAGTCACACTGTCTCCAAACCACCCTGACCAGGCAAAGGTCTGCAGCCCAGTGGTTTCAAAACCCAGGTCTACTACTGCCTCAGTGTGTGAACTTGAACATGAGCACTCACTGAGCCTGCTTCTTCCCTTGTAAAATGCATGTGATTAAAATCCTCACTTTGTTGGGTTGCTATGAAGTTGAAACAAGATTATACCTAACATGCTGACAATGATGACATTTCCTGGGGAACCCAGTTAGTTTCCAGAAGGTCAGCATCTGTAAACAAATCTTGTTGAATCACTGTGGAATATCAAATGCTCCCTGTCACATCAGGGGCAGCCTTGGGAGAACAGGGATCAGTGAATTGCAGCCCATGAGCCAAATCTGGCCCACTGCCTGTTTTTGTCAATAAAGTTTTATTGGAACACAGTCACACTCATTTGTTAATACATGACTGTTCATCAAGGTAGGGCTGCTTTTGCAATACGATGGCAAAGGTGAGTAGTTGCAACAGAGACCTTGTGGCCCTTGAAGCCTAAAATGTTTCTAATCTGGCTCTCTACAGTGAGATTTTGCTGATTCTTGGTGTAGAACAATCTGAGCGCTGGCACTTATAAGACCAGAGTTCGAAACTCACCTTTGCCCTCCTTGGCTGTGTGGTGTTGACACATATTATGTAAAACCATCATTCCTCATTTGCCAAACTGAAGTGATAAATTTATACCATAGGATCATGGGGATGGTGAGATAAGTTGCTTGTGCAAAATGTTTCTCACTATGTCTGCATGCAAGAAGAACTCAAGGAACCCTTAGGCTTTAGCTGCTGTGTGTCACAGTGAGTGCTGAATATGTTCCTGTTGCCTCATGCAGGAATCTTCCCCATCATCTCTGCCTAGGCAGAGGTTGAGGACCTTATCTCTGCTACAGAGGAGCTAGTTGCTGGCCCATGGTGGGCACCCAGCAACAGCAATTAATGAGGCCACTCAGCCCTTCGAGGCTCAAAGCAAATCCACGAATTCAAAAGCTGCCCTTGGCCAGGGCATGGTGGCTCATGCCTATAATCCCAGCATTCTGGGAGGCGGAGGCAGGTGAATAGCTTGAGCCCAGGAATTTGACACCAGTCTAGGCAACATGGCAAGACACTGTTTCTACAGAAAATGCAAAAATTAGCTGAACATGATGGTGCACACCTACAGTCCCAGCTACTCGGGAGGCTAAGGTGAGAGGATCACTTGAGTCCAGAAGGCAGAGTTGCAGTGAGCCAAAACTGCACCACTGCACTCAGTCTTGGTGGCAGAGTGAGACTGTCTCAAAAAAGAAAAAAAAAAAAAAGCTGCCCTTAACACTGGGGTGGGGGCGCTTTTCTGTCCTGATGCCCTGTACCCTATGCTCAACTCCCATCACACTTTCTGTAAGTGATGGAAAGAAGTCAGTCAGAGGAAAAAGACAGATCTAGTGCCTCCATGGCCCTGGCATTTCCCTGCAGATCTCTGGATTTCCATATATTTGAAAACCTAATATAAACAACAGAGAAGAAATTTGCATTTCGGGCAGCAAGGAATGAAAAATTGAGGCGGTATAATGTATTGCCGAGCCAGAAAGAGGGATGACCGTGGTGAGACCAACCTCTTACGACAGGCCCAATAGGCCGGTGGCAAACTCATTTCCTGGCAGAATATAGGGTTCATCTGTTGGAACATTTAACAGGCATCAAAGAAAGATCGTTTCCACCTCTCGACGTCGCCCGAGATGCCACGCTCCTGCCTCTCTTTTTGCCATTTTATTAAACCCCTTTATGCGGTTTTAATACAATACGTATGATCCACATGGAGACAAATAAATTCTTATGTACTTTTCAGGATTCAGAGAGTTCTAATGGTTATGTATGCTTTATTTATATTTTCTGAGAGACATTAAAAGGACGATGTGTAAAAATATGCAACCCAAACCGATGGTGATTTATGGTTACTCATGGTGTGATGACAAAATGGAAAGTTATGAAGTTAATTTCCAAATGTGTGGCGGTGGGGAAGGGGACACTGTGGCCTGTAGTAGTGACAAAGGTCTTAGTTCTGGCAAAGGCTGGATTTGGTGGGAAGTTTGTCATTGGGATGATCATGTATCTAAGGCCTTTTATGGAAGCAGGGTAGAGCCAGTGGGAATATTATGGGTGTTTCTTTTGATGCTGGAGATGGGGAAGGGCTGCCCAGAGAGGTTAAGTCGGTTTTCTAAAGTCACACAGCAAGGGAGTGGCAGAGTTAGGATAAGAAGTCCTTCTGTTGTTCCTCCTTGGGATGTCACAAACCTCTTAAGAATCTGCCACAGGTTTCATAATTCCTCTGGTGGCCTTCAAGTGGTAGGAAGACAGCTGCAACTCCAAAATGGGCAGACGAGGGCAATCCAAAGAAGTCCCTCCTTGACCTTCTTCTAGCATATGCCATAGCAGGGCAGAGTAGAACCAACATGTGCGGAAACACTGGAGCTGAGATCTATGTGAGTGGCTCTGGGAATCCACTCATGGGAGCACTGGGGATCTGGAAGCTGGCAGTGCCACCCACTTCATGGCCCAGACAGGCATGAATTTACCTATGGCCAGGGATGTTGGTTTACTGGGAACCTGAAGGGTGAAGGGATTCAGGGAACTCATACTGAAACAAGTTCTCCCCTTTCCTGCTGGACTCCCCCACACTCTGCCCTTCAAGTCTAATGTCCATTCAGTTCTTGATTTTGGAGTCAGGGATTCTGCAGAACAATGTTTAGAGCCCAGGCTGCCCGGGTTCAAATCCCAGCCTCACTGCTTAGGAGAGCTAGCTGCTTAACTTCTCCAGGGACCTCATTTCCTCACCTGTGTAGAGGGATGATGACTCTTACTCTGGAGAAGTGTTGGGAGCTGGGGATAGTCCAACGCACAGAAGGAGCTTAGCAAAGCATTCCCAGTCCAAATAAATGCTGGCTTTCATTACTACTGTTATGTTCCACCTGTTTCTGGACCTCAGTTTTCCCATCTGCACAATAAGGGAACTTAAATAGTTGATCTGAAACTCCCTGGGCTGTGTCCTGGACTTTAACAGGGCAATCCCAAAATCTGGCAGCTCCAACGTTCACTAATGCTTGTAGGATGATATTTACAAGAGTTCCCTTCTACTTTTTGGCTCAATGTATCAAAAGCTGTAAAAACATTCATTTCCTTTGATTCAGCAGCTTTTACTTCTGGAAGCTTTTACCTTAGAAGATTAATCATGGGCATATGCAAAGCATTGACTACAAGCATTTCTGTTGTGTTGTTTAAAATAGAAAAAATTGGAAGTGACCCAAATGGGAACAATGGGGAACAGGTTAAATCCACTGTGATGTAGCAATAGAACATCTGGGGGGCTAACTGGGCACTTACTGTATGCCCAGCCTAGGATGAGCACTTAACACTTTTGCATTGCATTTAATCCCACAATCACATTAATAGGTTGTGATTAGTTTGGCCACAAGGGAGCCAAGCTCAGAGAAGGAAAGCATCCACCCCAGCCCACACAGCTGGCAAGTGGCAGAGCTTGGAGCCAACCTGAATTTCTGACTCCAAACCTGGCCTCTCTCACCACACCACATTCCTCAGGTTGATGTCAGGAAAGTGGCCCTGAGGAGAAAGGGCTCCTTGATGACTGGCACGCATGGAGTCACCTGTGAGTTATAGGCTTTGAGATCATAAGAACACAGCAGTGTACTTAAACTTCTATGAAGCCACCATGTGTGACTTGATGTCAATTTTATCATTGTGTGTTTATGAATTTACCCTGGACCACCTTGCTATGGTTTTTATCTGTGGAAAAAATATTTACCTTTTGTTTACTCCAATGTCAGTTTTTAGGTTCCAAGATTATGTGACTCAACATCAGGTTTATGTTCCTACTCTTCATCTATCCCTCTAAATGTCTGTGGATGCTCATCTAACCACCAACTCACTCCTTCACTCATCTATCTATTACCTATTCCTCAGTCCAACCATCCATCCATCTATCCATCCAACCATCCATCCATCCATCCATCCATCCATCCATCCATCCAGCCATCCATTTGCCCATCTACCTGCACATTTGTCCATCCTTTTATTCACTCATCTACTCACCCATCCGTCTACACAATCACCCATCAACCCATTGACCAATTTACCTGTCCATCCATCCATCCATCCATCCATCCATCCATCCATCCATCCATCC
>NC_045452.1:8390681-8412170 GCF_002776525.5 Piliocolobus tephrosceles
TCCATCCATCCATCCATCCATCCATCCATCCATCCATCCATCCATCCATCTATCCATCCATCCACCCATCCATGTATTCCTCCATCCACCCATCTATCCCTCCGTTCATCCATCCACCCATCTTTCTATTTATTCATCTATTTGATTGATTGGCTGCTTCATTTTTCATTTATTCATTTATTCATTAAATCATCAAGTATTTATTGAATAACTTCTAGGTACTAGGCACTGTGCTACTAGTCATCAGGGTTACAGAAATGAACAAGCCAAACACAGTCTCTGCCTTGGAGGATCTTGCAGACCAGTAAGACTGCTGAATGAGCAAGCAGATCATTGTGATCATTTGCCAGTCAATAAAGATTTATGTTATTCGGCTTTATTTTTCTCCATAGCATTTATCACGCCCTGCCAGTACACTGTATTTTACTGTTTATTTTTTGTCATCCCACATGCCAGCTCCATGAAGTCAGGAATTTTGTTCTGTGATTACTGTATCTTCCACTCCTGATGAGTATCTGCTCAACACACAATTAATTAATGACAAGATGAGTATATGGAGTAGACTGAACCTGACGTGATCTTGGCCTTGCCAAGCTCATCGTGTCATGGGAATTCAGATAATGATCAAGTTATTAGAAAAATGATGTCAGTTTGGAGGGAGAAACAGTGCAATAAAAGTCCCCAGTAGAGATTTTGAGTCAGTTTGAAAGTTTCAGGAAGGGGTCAGAGTTTCCCGGGTGAAGGGGTTGGGGTAGGGCGCACATACGGGGAACAGCATAGATAAGGGCTTTGAGATGCAAAAGAGCCTTTAAAATAATCAGATTCTGCCCATGTACATAAGCACTTTCCAGTTGGTAAAACATTTTTCTTCTCTATGGTCCTTTTATATGTAAAGCACATTTATGTGGCAAGACAACTGTTTTGTCTCTCTCATATTTCTGGATAGAGAAACTGAGGCCCCAGAAAAAAGTCCCATGGTAAAGTGAAGCCTCATGCCTTGACTGCAGGGCTGGATGGCCATGTGGCCCTGCCGCTCATCATGGTGATCACTGGGCTGGAACACAGAATATGGTTACCTTACCTTCGTATTGGGTGAGATAACTATGGAATGTATTGTAGATTTGTGAGTGAGCTCTGCTTCCTGGTGAGGTGGTGGCAGTGTGAACACTGACTCTGGGGCCAAGCGGATGGGGTTCACATCCCAGTTCTACTCACTCCTTTCTTTCTCCTCAGATACAATTAACTAAAAAGTGGAATGAACTCACGCCTGTGATCCCAGCACTTTGGGAGGCCGAGGTGGGTGGATCACGAGGTCAGGAGTTCAAGACCAGCATAGCCAACATGGTGAAACCCCGTCTCTACTGAAAATACAAAAATTAGCCAGGCTTGGTGGCGCGTGCCTGTTGTCCTGGCTACTTGGGAGGCTGAGGCAGGAGAATCGCTTGAACCTGGGAGGCGGAGAGTTGCAGTGAGCCGAGATCAAGCCACTGCACTCCAGCCTGGATGACAGAGTGAGACTCTGTCTCAAACAAACAAACAAACAAACAAACAAACAAACAAACAAACAAACGAAAGTGGAATGAAGACCTGACACCCATGAGTAAGTCCTCAGTAAATGTTAAGATTTCCTCCAACAAATACTGACAGAACCTACTCCCTGCAGCCCCCTGTATTATGATCTAAGGATGCATTGATAACGAAGACCAGATGCCATTATTGTTTACACACCGGTAGGCTCTCTAGGAAACCTTTCTTCCTGTTGTTTCCCAAGGCAGATGTCACCACGTCCTTTCCACGAAGGAGCTACAGCTGTTGCAGAACTTTGGGCAAATTTTTGGATCACCTTGGGGCTTGGTTTCCCCATATCTTTAATTACTTCTCCAAGCCAGACACTCAAGATTGCCTGACTCTGAGTGACCCCATGATGGCATGGGACCTCATGGCTGACATACCTACCAATGCCCAGAGCCCTGGAGGAAGAACAAGCCCACTTCTGATCACAAAATGAAACTGGGGGCTTTCTGCAGAAGCCTTTAATCCTGCAGAGGCTGACAGTCCCGAAAACAAGCTGACAAGGAACAATTTATTTGAGTCCGTCCTCAAAGGAGAAAGTAAGGCTAGTTTGTAGGAAATGTGCCCAGACCTCTGAAGGCAAATTTCTAAGATGGCACTTCCTGCTGGAGGCTCTGGGTGATATAAGGCCACCTCTCTGGCCTGCTTTGAGGGTCCACCTGGCACTGGGAAGTGAGCCACCAGGAACCTACCACTCTTGCTTTTAGGCTGGTGCTGGAGTTGTGTGTTTGCTGTGAATCACTTACAAAACTTTCCTGACACATCAGCATGTTGTCTTGGAGTGGAGAATTTCTTATGGAAATTCTAGTAGCTGGGAAAAAAAACTCCTGATGTTTTCTAAGAAAACCCAGGAGTATAAAAGAGGACTTTCATGTGAAGTATTCCCCCTCCTTGGAACATCTAATGAATCCATCAGCAGGTCCTGTCAGTTCTGTCTCCAGATTCATCTCTGGATATCTCTAGGGTCTGAGCCCAACCTACTATCTGTGTCGCTCCACTCCAGCCCAAGCCACTATCATTTCACTCCTGGGAGGCAGTGAGTCTCCCACCGGATCTCTGTGCTTATTCTATTCCTGCCTCCTGCCCCTGCCTTTTCTCTACCAGCACAGTGGAACTCTCCTCTAAAACAACATAACCAGGATCCTGTCTTCCACCTGTTAAAATGCTTCAATGGCTTCCTGTGGATGGAATACCAAATCCTGCCCCTGACCCAAAGACCAGTTCTTCTTATCACTGAACTTCTAACATCATTCTGTTTCCACTTCCCCTTGCTTCCTGTGCCCCAGTACCCGAGTATTCTTTTATTTCCTTGAACATATCAAGACCGTTCCTACCCCAGGACCTTCCGAAATGCTACTTATTCTGGGAGGGGATGCCCTCCCCTCCTAAACTGTGACCATCACTCATCTTTCAAATCTCAGCTTCACCATCATGCCCCTTCAAGTATGTTCCTTATAGTAGCAACCAGTCCATGAATCTTTTATAATATTTAGAACTATTTACAGCTATATTTTGTTTATTTTATTATTATTTTTTTGAGACGGAGTCTCGCTCTCTCACCCAGGCTGGAGTGCAGTGGCCCGATTTTGGCTCACTGCAACCTCCGCCCTCCCAGGTTCAAGCGATTCTCCTGCCTCAGCCTCACGAGTAGGTGGGACTACAGGCACGCACCACCACCATGCCTGGCTAATTTTTGTATATTTAGTGAAGACCTTGTTTCACCATGATGGCCAGACTGATCTCAAACTCTTGACCTCATGATCCGCCCACCTCAGCCTCACAAAGTACTGGGATTACAGGTTTGTGCCACCGCACCCGGCCTATATTTTGTTTACTTTTTTATCTTCTGTCTTACTTACTGGACTACAAGCTCCATGAAGGCAGGGATCACATCTGGTCTGCCCACTGCTATCTCCCCAACTCCAGTCTTCAAGCTTTCATTTTTTGTTATGAGCATAGAGAAATGCTGCCCTAATAACCTGCATCATTATGAAGGGGGTTAATGATCCAAGGGCCTAGGTAAAAGTGTGGATGTGGAAATGTTCCCACAGGTTTCAATAACCCATGATATGAAGGGGAGGTGCAGGTGGATTTTCTGAGAGCATAGTGACCCCTATGTGCTGAGGAAGCTCTGAGTTCGAGAAAATGACTTCAGTCTAGCGGGGGCAAAAAGAGCCCAGCCTTTGGAGTTGAACTAACTTAGGTCAAATCTATTGTCTGCTTTCTTACCACCTATGTGCCCCTGAGCAAGGGACTTTGGTTTTTCTCCTGTGTCAAATGGGATAATGGTGTCATTAGGGTATTTGGAGGGTTAGTGGATGGAGCTTCATGAGGAGCCATAAAACAATCTCAGTACACATCCAGTGTCAGTGTCCTTGTGTTGATCCTGAAGATGACCCAACGTTTGATTCCATAGACATGGTCCTCGCATCTATAAGACCTTGAAGACCTCTCTCCACTCTAAAGTGCATGGAAATCATATTAATAAAGTGACTTTAAAAATTCAAAGTCCAACCTAGATGTCCATAAAGGGAAGAAATGTGCTATGCCTCCTCAAAGTGGACAAAGAATTCGGAAGTCAAGCACACTTCTTTTAAATCTGTCTCCTCTCCAACCTGTCCCCTCCTAGTGGTGAAACCAGCAACTCACTGTGCCCTTGAGTATGAAAAGCTCAAGATGGAAGGCAGTTGAGTCTATTGCAAGCTTGTCCAACCCATGGCTTGTAGGCTACATGTGGCCCAGGTCGGCTTTGAATGTGGCCCAATACAAATTTGTAAACCTTCTTAAAACATTATAGATTTTTTTAATAATTTTTTTTTGTAATCAGCCATCATTAGTGTAGTGTATTTTTAGTGTAGCTCAAGATAATTCTTCTTCTTCCAATGTGGTTCAGGGAAGCCAAAAGATTGGAGCCCCCTGGCCTAGTGATTAAGTAAGCACGGTAGCTCTGCCACTTCAGAACTGTGTGACTGTAAGAGGTTGAATGGCCCGCCTAAAATATATGTGTTCCTATAACCTCAGAACGGGACGTTATTTGGAATAGAGCATTTGCAGATGTAATTAAGGTAAGAATCTCCCAATGATATTATCCTGGATTAAAATAAACCCTAAATCTAAATTTACGTTGGGGCTCAGAAGGCCACACCCCAAAGACTGGTGCTTTGACACACAGAGAATCAAAGTCAGAATCGAAGTCCCTCCCGCCTTTTCTTTTCTCTCCTACCCCAAGCCCAGGAAGGGACTCTCTCTGGAATTTCCTTATCTGTCTGAAAAAGCTTCTTTCCAAAAGAAACACAATTGCCTTCCTCCCCTTTCTGAAATCTCATTATCTATCTCAGAAAAGAAGACCGAGGAGTGCAATCATACCTGGAGGGACTTTTTCACAAGATAACGTCTGTCTCTAGGGCTTATTCAAATTTACAAGTTAATTTCTGTCCCTTCCTTACCCCTAATAATCACTAGCTGACCCTTGAAAGTATTATAGACATTCCCTAACTCCCTCTGCCCCTGTGAAACAGGATACATAAGCTTCCCTACCTCATTAGGTTATTGGGGAATCATTGTCTTGTGATTCTCCTGTGTTTTGTGCATTAAAATAAATTTCACATGCCTTTTCTTCTATTCATCTGGCTTTTGTCAGTTAACTTTCAGGGAAGTTTCAGAGGGCGAAGAGGAAATTTTCCCTTTTCCCCCTACACTTAGAAGAGAAAGGAAGAAGGGAAGACAGTGACCCAGAGGAGAATGTTATATGTGAAGATGGAAACAGAGACTGGGGTAACGAGCCTGCAAGCCAAGGACTGCTGCCCCCTCCAGAAGCTAGGAGAGAGACATGGTACAGATTCTCTCTCAGAGCCTCCAGAAGGAGCCAACCCTGCTAACTTCCTGATTTCCAACTTCTAGCCTTCAGAACCATGAGAGAGTAAATTTCTGTTGTTTTAAGCCACCTAGTTTGTAGTATTAGGTTGGTGCAAAAGCAGCTGTGGTTTTTGCCATTAAAACCGCAGTTGCTTTTGTGCCAACCTAATAATTTGCTTTGGCAGCCCTAAGAAACGAATGCTGTGACCTTAGCCAACTTGGTTAGACTTTTGAATCCCACTTTTCTCATCTATAAAGTGGGCATCTTGTAGACTTTATTATTGAGAGGCATCGAAAAATTGAGAGAAATCCAGCATGCAGACTATTGGGGATATTTCCTGGCACACAGTTGGTGCACAATAAATTGTAGTTATTATTAATTGTTGTTAATACTGATGAGTCTTCTCTTGAGCTTCTTCCAGCTTAAACCAAAATATTCCCTTGCCCTCCCTTTAGCAAGAAAATAGCCTCCCTGGAAAAGGCAGAGTGGGGGCAGGATGGGAGGGCATGGAGTGCCCTTTAAGTTGGCCATGACAGTAAAGAGGACACTGATCTTCCTCGTTGTCAATCCTAATGTCCTTGCCCCTACTTCCATTTCAGCAGCCACCATTACATCCTTCTGTATCATCGACATTTCTCTCATAATTTTTGACTCATTCATTCTCAGAAAGAGGAACTTTTTTTTTTTTTTTTTTTTTTTTTTCGGGAACAATACCAGGGAGCAGTTATAAAAATGCAGTGCTTGCTGATAAATGTTAAGGACTCATCTCCTGGTCTCTCTCTCCTCTTTCTATCTCACTCTTGCCCTCTCCCTTTCTCTATCTTCCCCTTCTTGCCTCTCTCCTCCCTCTTTTCTTCCCATTCCCTCTTTTTATTGGAAATGACTGTCCTTCAAAGATTTAACAGATTTGTAAAAATCATGCCTCCAAAAGGCTACCATTTAATAAGAGCACTCAGAGGACAGTGTGTGGGTGAGAAGCGGCACCATAAATTGAAGATTGCCAGCCCACAGTGCGCCAGCCCAGGGCGGGCCCAAAGTCATAACTTTCTCCCCTTCCCCTCCTTACCCTCCAATTCCATGGCCCTTGCCAACACCATTCTATTTTCAGGAAGGCTTCTTTGACCCGTGGGTCCTTCAGCCACAACAGAGGTGGCGCCGGCTGGAATCCAGGCGTGAAATTATGAAAGAATGGGGCTGCTGCTGACTCCAGTTGTGCACTGGCTTCAGATGTGAAATTGCCATTTTTTTCCTCCCCCCTCGCACTGGCCTGTCGCATGCGGGGCGGAAAAGATTGTATTTATCACCTGTCAGGATCTGCCAGAACTGAGTTACGTGAGGCAGGACAGCATAAAATTATCATACACAAGCATGAAATTACAAAATCGCTCGGAACTGAACAACAAAATTATTTCATTTCAGAGGGAGGCCATTCCATTTTTTAGCCCTGACACCTTGACTGCCAAACTTTGAATTGAAATTGAGTGTGAGGGCCATGGAATAGAGACAGCAATAACAAGAAGTAGCATGTAAACTAGCCATGCAGACACACTACATTAATGGTCGTCGAAACCTCCCACCAGAGATATGTAACTAAATAAATGTCACATGTCCCTCCCAGTGACTCAACTTGCCTTCCACGACTAGAAATGACTTAGGCCAGTGTTAAAGCCTACGTCCAATATCTAGGGGTTTCTGGGAGAAACTGGGTTTGGGTTGGTTCTCCTAATCCACAGAACGATGTCCTGATGAAATAGAAAGCATGCAGGCTTTGGAGTCATGCATGCGTAAGTTTGAATGCTGGCTCCGACATTAATGAGCTGTGTGACATTGAGTGACTTTCTTAACCTGTCTGAGCCTCCATTTCCTCATCTGTGAAAATGAAGACAATCATTTCTGCTTCTTCAAGTTGTTGTGAGGACAAAAACAGCTCAGATATGGAGTCTGACATATAGTGGGTTTTCAATATGAAGATTGGAACAAGTGGATTACCAGCCCTCATCTTTCCCCCTTCAAAGTTTTGTGCTATTTTTACACTCTGTGGTGAAAGCACTTATCCAACAAACTTTTGCTAAGCATGTAAACTAATAACAGTGACAGTTAATTTGTGTTTAGATATAAAACAGAGTTAGGTTGGATTATTGAGTTTTGTTCCCAGTGTTTCAAGCTTCCATGTACCTCTGCCTTTTGCCATGTGACTTTGAGGCCCCTCCCACTAGAGGTGGGGCTTATTTCCTCATCCAGTTGTTACTGGACTTGGTCATGTGACTTAATTTGACCAATGGTCCCTGAGCAGACATAATGCAAAGGGAAGATTTATATATACTATGTGGTTTGCCTTGGCTTCTTGCACTCCTGTTATTTGCATGAGAACAGTATGTCCCAGGTAGATGCTGGTCTATGGAAGAAGCAGCCTAGAGTCAAATGCAGTCAATCTGTAGGGCTTGTGAGTAAGAAAAATAAATGCTTTTTGCCAGTCATTGAGATTTTTTGGATTACTTGTTACACAGCAAACACTGACTGATAAAATAGCTAGACTCAGGCGTTTACAAACAAAGGTTTACCTTCATGAATGTTCTATAGAACATTTAAAATGTATGTGTGATGCAGGGAGATTCTTTATTGAGTGTGAACTGCAGTATGCCTAGAGTCTCTGACTTCTACGACTTCAATATCAATGTTGACCTATCAATTTGGGAATTAGACAGTGAAACTCTGCCTTACCAGACCACACATACTCTTTTCGTTATACACATTATAACCTCCACTTCACTATTCTGAATTGAAAATCATACATTTCATCTACATACACACGTAATTTCAAAAGAGTTGATATAATGCCCTAACTGTACTGTAAAGGAGGAATAAAATGAAAGCAATTTATAATAAAATGATATCTATTTTAATATGTAAATTATCAAAAACCACTATATGCCAGGAAGCAAAATGAAGTGGTCTGATGCTTGTGTCTACTTATAATGAGTAAGTTGAAATTTCAGACAAATATTCAATTGAATATTGTCAACTTTTTTTTCTCTATTTTTGACATTTTGAAATAAGAACTAAATTGGTATATTCACATATATGGGTAGTGTCACTGTGAATAGGACTGCAAAAGTCGACTGACACAGACGTGCAGGCAGCAATTCACATTCCACGATCAACATTGAGGTCAATGCTTGGATTTTCCAAAGTGAAAAACAACTCTCAATGGGGTTTTGGGTAAAACAAAGTATTCCCTTCCCCCAGTTTACACTGCAACTACATTCAAGGACAATCCCATGTAAACCAAACCTGTGCCAGAACACTTAGTTGTATGTAAGATGGATTTAAATTCTAGGCTCAGATAATTGTTAAGCAGGAATTATATCTACAAGAATGCCCAGAAGGGCACTCAAAATTCCTGAGGCACTTGGGGCCATTCTTCTTGGTGTGGGACTGTCTTGGGAGTTGCATGTCCTGCATTGCTGATGTAATTCTCCCCAATTACTAGGACGGATCTTCTCAACCTTAGTACCGTTGACATCTTGGATCAGATTAAGTCTTTGTTGTAGGGGGCTTTCCTGTGCATTGGGGGATGTTTAGCAGCATCCCTGGTTTCTGTGATACCAGAAACATCTCTCCCTTAAGTTGTGACAATCAAAAATATCTCTAGATATTGCCAATGTCTCTGAGGGTGCAAAATATCCACTTGTTGAGAACCACTGGGATAAGATAATAGAAAAAAGCTTCACATCCTATGTTCCTAAAATTCCCCTTAGGAGATGCTACTAACTCCGTTAAGATACACTTGTCCAGGAAGCCCCGGATTTTATTGTGTTATTTCAGTCCAACACCAGAAATCGAGCACCTATGTTGTGTCAGGTGTCATGGATATAGCAAGGAATATGACAATCTTTAAACTCTTTGGGTTCAAAGACTATCCTTCCATCTCCGCTCTACTGTCCTTGCTCACAGTGGGAAGATGGCCCCCCAGGGGGTTGGTAGCTGGGACTGGATTGTGGAAAGCCTTGAATGTCAAGCCAAGGAGTGGTCAAACCTCAGAGCTGGGATGACTCTTAAGAAACATCTGGTTGGCCAGGCGCGGTGGCTCACGCCTGTAATACCAGCACTTTAGGAGGCCCAGGCGGGTGGATCATTTGAGGTCAGGAGTTCAAGACCAGCCTGACCAACAGGGTGAAACCCTGCCTCTACTAAAAATACAAAAATTAGCTGGATGTGGTGGCAGGTGCCTGTAATCCCAGCTACTTGGGAGACTGAGGCAGGAGAATCGCTTGAGCCTGGGAAGCGGAGGTTGCGGTGAGCAGAGATGGCACCACTGTACTCCAGTCTGGGTGACAGAGTGAGACCCTGTCTCTCTCACACACACACACATAAAAACAAAAAAACAAAAAAAACCAGAAAACAAGACCTTCTTCTGAGGTGATGGTGTCTCCTGTAGATCTCTTAGAAAGGAAACAAATACAAGGGGAGAGTTAGGTTATTCCACGATCAGATAGTAGAAGGATGGGGGGAGGAGGTGCAGAATTTAACTGCAGTCTGCGGCAGCTCCTTCTGATTTCCTTTCCCCAGCTGGGCTATGAGAGTTACTATCTTACAGCACTTTCTCAATGCCTTGCATGGCAAGTAGTATCATCCTCATTTTACAGATGATAACACTGAGCCTCAGGGAGAGAAAGTCATTTGCCAAAGGTCACTGAGCCTGTAAATGTCAGAACTGGAATTTGAACCAAATTCCCCAAAGATTTGGCCAAGCCGCTAATGCCTCCTACGCGGTGACCGGATGAGTCTCCTTAATGGTTTCATTGAGTCCATGTTGGCCACCCCACCTATTGGTCCTTCACTCCACAGCAAAGGGGTTTCAAAACGTACAGGTCTGATGTGATCGAGTTAGTGCATACCTTTCTCTTGCACTGATTCTAGGGCTAAACCTATAGCATCATCCACAATGGCCACAATGCCCCGTGAGAGCTTCCTCCTGCTTATCTCTCCAAACCCATCTCTCTACCCTTCTTTTTGCTCAGTCTCTGAGCTTCAGGTATACAAGTCATCTCTTGGCAACTTGGAACCTTTGCATATGATATACTCCCTTTGCCTATTCAGATACTTTTCACCTTCTGCTCTCCCAAACCTCAGGTCAAGCATCACTTTTTTATGCAAGTCTCTCCCATCCCCATCTATATCTCCAGTTGTCTGGGTCAGGTCTGTGTATTGTATATGCTCATACAACAGTGTTTCCTTCTATTGTATTATTAAATTTTAATCTATTCTCTTCCAGTAAACTTCCCGCAAAGGCACCAGCTCAGCTTGCCGTGCTCTGCTCATTTGTTGGCTTACTGCGTGGCACATAGTAGGTGCTCAGTAAGTGTCTGATCAGTGAATGAATGAATGTCTGACTCAGATTCCTGTGCTTCATCTTCCACTCCCACCACCTTAACATTTGGTTGGCATTGCCTTGAGGGGGTTTGCCACTCCTGCTACCCCGTGGTGGGGTCCGTGATAGCCCATCAGGGGATCATGGTGTCTGGAGTCTCAGAGTAAATGGCTGTTGACCTCAAGCTGTGCTGGACTACCAGCACCCATGAGGAGAGCTGCAGGCTGCGGTGGGGAAGCAACACCATCATTCTGCAGAGTGCTAACAGCTACAGGTACCAGTCACAGGCCATTGCTCCCCAGCCTTCACCACGTAAATCCTCCACTAACGATTTGTATAAACTTCTGTTACATGTGTTATTTATCACTGCAAATAACTTCCACAGTGGGTTGGACTGTGTGCTTTGTGCATTCACACACACACACACCTCAGGGAAAAGGGTAGGCTGAATGGAGGAGGGGGTCCTGTAGTTAAACTGCCTGTGTAGGGTTCCTGGCTCTACCTCCCACTTATGAGCTGGGTGGCATTGGGCAAAATCCTACCCCTTGCTTTGCCTTGTTTTCCTCAACTGTTCAGTTGGGATAAGAATAGTGCCCACATCAAAGGGAATTGGAAGAATTAAGTGAGGGCAGATAAAGCCTCACATGGGGCTGGACACTATGGTAAGCACTCAATAAAAATTAGTTGTCACCACCACCACCATCATCAACACCACCATCATCATGATCACCACCATCATCATCATCATCACCGTCACCATCATAATCACCATCGCCATCATCATCACCATCATCATCACCATCACCACCATCATCATCGTCGCCATCATCATCACCATATCATCACCATCATCATCACCATCATCATTATCATCACCACCATCATCACCATTGCCATCATCATCACCATATCATCACCATCACCATCACTATCACCATCATCATCACCATCACCACCATCATCACCATCACCATTGCCATTAACACCACCATCATCATGATCACCATCCCCATTATCATCATCATCACCATCACCACCATCATCACCATCACCATCACCATCATCATCACCATATCATCATCACCATCACCATCATCATTGTCACCATCACCATCATCATCACCACCATCATCATCACCACCATCATCAACTTTGTGATTATCATCACCATCATTATCACCATATCATCATCATCAACATCATCATCATCATCTTACACAGGGACTCTGAGCAGCATCCCACTCCACAAGGCTGTAAGAGCAAGAGAGAAGGGATTCCATCTCCCGCTCATTTAAAGTCTCTAGCACACATTTCTGTCATGTAGTAGGTGCTCAACCAATATTAGTTAATTAAATGAGATGAGACAGATTCAGACTCAGAATCAGCTACGGCCCTAAGCCAGTTGCACAGAAGGGGCCAGATTCACCTGTTCTTATGCCCATTTTCTAGTCAGTGCAGATGGTGACCTTACTCTGGCCAGATGAGTGACCTTGGCTAAGTCACCTCACCTCTCCCAGCCTCGTCTTCCTCATCTCAATCAAATGAAAGGGGTGATGACTTCCTTTCATCATCTTCCTAGATTTTGGAAGACCAAGTGAGATAATGGATGTGGAGTTCTCCACTCAGAGCCTGGCATGCAGTGAGTCTCCAATAAATGTTGGGTTTGAGCATTCATTCAACCAACGAACTTTATTGGGTGTTTCTATGTGCCAGACACTGTACTAGGCACTTGGGCATGCCAGTTACTAAAACCCTGTCCTCAAGAGTTTTCATTCCAGTGGGAGGAGAGAAATATGAAACACAAGGTCTGAAAATTAATCTCACCATCGAAAAAAGAGCATGCTGAGGGGGTCATTGTGATGGAGCAAAGGGTTGTCCTTTTCAGTATGGTGGCCAAGGGAGGACTCATTGAGAAAGATGCCATTCAAACAGACTTGAAGAAGTCATGGATATAATATGTCCCAGTATCTGTGGGAAAGGCATTTCAGGCAGAGGTGCAAAGTCCCTGAGGTGGGCATGCACCTGTTCAAGAAACAACAAAAGTGAGGGAGTTGATTTGCCTGGGGCAGAGTGAGTGGATACAGGAGATGAAATCAGTGAGTTCACATGGACCTAGGCTGTGCAGAGTCTTGTGGGACATCATAAGGACTTTGGTTTTTACTTTTAGTGGGATGAAAGTCATGGGAGGCTTGAGTAGAAGAATGCCAAGATTGGACTTAGATTTTGAAAGGACTACTTCTGCTTCTGGAGAATGCATAGCATGGAGAAAGAACAGGGGATCAGTTAGGAAGCCACTGCAGTGCCCCTGGCACAAGGCCGTGGAGGCTGGATGACACCTTGATACGTCTTTGCTGAGGCTTCTCATGTCACCCGTCTTAGGGAAAAGAAACAGGAAGGCATTCAGCAGGCAACACTCACTTTGGCTGTGAGAGTCATGCCCAGATTGAGGATGGCCATTCCACACTGGGTGACACTGTCTCCCTCAGCTCCTCAGATGTGCAGGACACCAACACTTTCTCCTTCCAGGCCCCGGTTCTGTCCATCTCACTCTGACTCCTCATTGCTCCCCACCTGCCCTGCCAAACCCCAGTTGTGCTTGGCAGCCTGTGTGAACCTTGGCTGCCACCCACCAGCCACCTGGCCCATAGCAGCCCTTGGGAACAGTAGCTGGCTGGGAATGTCCAGGGCCTGATCCTCCTGGGTCATCGGTCGGGGCTTTGGGCAAATTCTTCTCTGTATCAGTTTCCAGGGCTGCTGTAACAAAGTACCATAAACAGGGTGGCTTAAAATAGTAAAACTTTATTATCTCACAGTTCTAGAAGCCAGACATTCAAAATCAAGGTGTTGACAGCACCATACTCCCTCTATGAGCTCTACGGAAGAAACTTCCTTGCCTTTCCTGGCTTCCAGTGGTTGCTGGCAATGCTTGGCTTTCCTTGGCTTTCACCAGCATCACGTCAAATTCTGCCTCTGTCCTTACGGGGGTTTCTTCTGTGTATGTCTGTGCCTTTGTACATCTACAAATCTCCATCTCCTTATAAGAACATCAGTCATTGGATTTAGGGCCCATCCTCATCCAGTATGACCTCATCTTAAATTGGTTGCATCTACAGGTATCCTGTTTCCAAATAAGGCCGCTTTCACAGGTACCAAACATCTCTTTTTAGGGGCATAACTGTGGTTTGGTCTACCATCCCCTCTCGACTTCCTCACTGGTCTCCTTGCCATCAGCCTCTACCTCTTCTGTCCAGCCTCCTCCCTGCAGTCAGAAATCTTTCTAAACTGAGAGTGCCACTTCCTTGCAACGAACACTTCCATGCCCTCCCAATAAAGTCAGTACTCCTTAGAGCATGCAATTGAAGGCCCTCTCTGTCGGTCTGGTCCTTGTAGCCTCTCTCTTCTCCCTGTGTTTGGTCTCGCTATTTTAGCTTGGTAGTTTTCACCACTGACTGCCTATTACAAACAACTAGAAACTTTCAAAAGATGCCCATGCCTGGGCTCCTGGACTCCTAAAGTGGGTTTCTGGGATAGAGGCTTGCTGTTGTATGCTGTGGAAACTCCCAGGTGATTCCAATGGGAAGCCAGGACTGAGAACCACTGCTGTGGCTGTACCAGTGGTTCTTACACTGGAGCTAGACTCAGAATCTCCCGGAGGGCTTGTTACAATAAGGACTTCTACCCCTCAGAGTTTCTGATTCAACAGATCTGGAATGGGGCCAGATAGCTTGCATTTTTAACAAGTTCCCAGGCAATGCTAATGCTGCTGGTATACTGGAGCTTCTCAATCTTGGCACTATTGACATTTGGGCTGGGTGATTCTTTGTGGCGGGGGCTGTCTTGTACATTGTAGGATGCCTAATGGCATCTTTGCCCTCAACTGTTAGATGCCAGTAGCACCCCTACCCCAATACACACACTTGCAATCATCTGAAACACCTCCAGACACTGCCAAGTGTCTCCCAGAGAAGAGGAGACAGAATTTATCCACACAGTGGCATTGGGTAAGCACAGACGCCAGGCTGGGGCCAGGTAGTGATGAGGGAACGCCTTGGTGGTTGTGATAAATGACAGATAACTCCCGTAAGTGTGACTGACATGGCCTCTTCTGCCTCAGGGCCTTTGAACACGCTGATTCTCCTGCAGGCAACTCTATTACCTTGTCTTTCCCTGACTGTCTATTGCGGTTGTTCAGCTCTCAGTTTCTCCATCACCTCCCCCGGGAGGCCTTCTCTGATCACTGCCTGATCCCAGCCTGGCTTCTATGCTTACCCAATACCACAGTATGGTGAAATGGACAGTCCACAACTGTTCCTGACAGCAACCCCAAAGGGATGCCCAACAGAGGAGTAAAGCAACTGTGCATGGCTAGAGTTCAGGGAAAGAAACGTTCCCCGGGGCCAGGCCAGAATGGGAAGGCTTCTGGAGGAGGTGGCCTCAGAACCATAAAGGATGGGTAGGTACTGGATAAGCTGAGATGAACTAGGGGGACACTGGCTCTGAGGGAACCTCGATGTGTGAGTGTGGAGGCTGGAAAGCCAAAGCTATTTCCTTGCCTGTAAAATGAGGCCAATAATCACGCCTGCTTTACAGAATTGCTGGGGGGATCTAATGCATGGTATGCACCAAGTAGGAAGTGCCCAGTAGATGTCAAAGAGGATGAAGATGAGGGTGGGTGGGGAGCCTTGATCATTCCAGTGTGGCTGGAATGGGCAGGGTGGGGAGGAGGCTTGCGGGAGAGAACCAGAGAGGGTGCTTGGACTTTGAGGCAAAGCACAGGCATGGAAGGGGTGGGGGCTGTGGAATACGGGCTCTTTGGGGAGTCTCTCTGCGAGGTGAGGTTAGAAGCAGGAGCACAGGGAGAAAATGTGGGCAGCCAAGTTTCTGGCAGGAGACAGGTGGAATCTTTCGACTGGGGAATTTGAAGAGGAATATTAAATTCAAAGTGTGTGATTGTGTACATGCGTGCACATGTACATACGAGTGTGTATGTTTGTGAGACTGTATGTACATATGTATACAAGCATGGATATGTGTGCACACTATTTACAAATGTGGGGACAGGATGTAGGGAAATCACAGGGCAGGGGCAGCACTGGGATTAGTCATAGCAGGAAGCTGTTACTACCTCTAAGTGCAAAGGGGCAAGGGAGGTGAGAGGTTCCCAGAACCACAAGGTGGGGAGGCTGAGTGATGGGAACCTGGGGACAGGAGCTGTGGACCTCAGTGGTGGGGACCAGCCTGCCCAAGGGACTTCCCTCATAGGAAGCCCTCAACCTTACTTTTCTCATCACCTGCTGGGCCTTGCTATTGGCTTAACACAACAAGAAACCCTTGATGCATGCACAGGTGGACCTCCAGGGCAGAGAGTGGGGTGGAGAAGGGTGCAGAGTAGGGCAGAAGTGTGTGTGAGAGATTATGTGTGTATATGTGTACTTGTGCACGTGAGTGTAAGAGAGTGTCTATATGTGTTCATTTATATGTGGGTGTATATGTGTGAAAGGGTGTGTGTATATATGCGTGTACATGTGAGTGTGTGTGTGTATGAGAGAGTGTGTGCACAGAGTACATGAGTGTGTATGTATATGTGTACCTAAGAGAAGGTATACGGGGAGGGAGAGTGTGTATGTGTGTGAGAGATGGAGGGTGTGTGGGTACATTTGTGTACATGCGTATGTGAGAGTGTATGTGTAAGAGTGTGCATATGTGTGTGCATGAGTGTGACAGGGATAGAGTTGTGTATATGTATATGAGAAAGATGGAGTATGTGTACATGTGTATGTGTACATAGGAATGTGAAGGAGTTATCCATGTGCGTATGTGTGTACATGTGCTTATGAGAGTGTGTACATGTGTGTACAAATATACATAAGTGTGTGATTGTGTACATGCGTGCACATGTACATACGAGTGTGTATGTGAGATAATATGTACATATGTATACAAGCATGGATATGTGTGCATATGCACATGTGTGAGAGAGGAAGTGTGCACATATGTGCACACATGTACATGTATACGTGTGTATAAATGCATATGAGTGTATGTACACGCGTCTGCATGTGTCTATGTGAGAACGTGTGCACATATGTGTGTATGAGAGAGGAATGGGGAAGAGAGAGAGAGTGTGTGTGTGTGTGTAGGGGAAAGAGGGAGACAGTGGCTGGGGAATGCAGAAGTTCTCTATCACCTGGCCAGGTTACAAAAAGTGAAGGCCTTAGGTGTGAAATAAAACAACCACCTAGGTCACAGGCTTCTACACTTTTTGGTAATTATGCAGATGCTGCAAAGACGCCTACTACTAGAAGCCTTCTTCCTACGTGTTGTGCATCTCACGTGCATGTGACACTCACCACCTTCACAGTGGGGACCACTTTCCCCCTTTACAATGAGGCACTGAGAGGTGAAATGACTTCTCCAGGGTCACAGAATTAGTAAGCAGCAGCACCAGAACCCAAACTCAGGTCAGCCTCACTGCAGCACCCCCAATGGCACAATGCCTTCAAGACACTGTCGAGGCCATGCTCTGGCTTTCTAGATGGGGAAACTGAGTCAGGAGGGGCTGTGACTGGGAGCTAGAGCCCACAGTCTCCAGCCTGCAGTTCCTCTGTCCCCTGGGTGGGTCACCCCCATCACCCAATGGCCCACATGGATACCAGCTTTATTCCCTGAGAAAGAGCCACTTGTTTCTCACAAATAAAATACTGTAGGAGTGTTGCTGGGTGACTCTCAAGGCAAGGTTGAATTGGTGCTGTAGTTTCTGCTCCAGCTCTCCCTGAGGACATGCATCTTTGGGCCCCGAGGCTACCATGTGACATGTTTGTGGCCCTGAAGCCACCATGCTGGGAAGACCATGGGGAAAGAGGGCATGGAGACAGAAATGCCCATGAATCCCTGCTGTCCCAACCACCAGCTGTTGTACCTGCCCAGCTCAGGCACCAGGCATGGAAGTGAAGAAACTTTGAAGATATCCCCATTCTGGCCCCCATCTGACTGCCATTTCAAGAGAGATCCCAAGCCAGCACCACCTAGCAGAGCTATTTCCAAATTCCGAATCCCCAGAAACCATGAAAAATAGTAAGTAGTTGTTATTTCAGGCTGCCAAATTGTGGGAGTATTTGTTATGCAGCAGCACCTAACTGATACATGACTGAAGATTCCTTCTGTCTTCTCTTTTTCTTGGTATAACACCCCATTTCTTACACAGGGAATCTGTTCTGAACCCAGATACCCTTTCCTGATGGTGGAAACTTCTAATTATTGGCCAGTTGGTACATGTTGGGCTCTGTGCTCAAAGCTAGCATGGTACATGCATGATTTCCTTAATCTTCTTAACAACTGCACAAAGAAGATGGCATTATTTTCATTTTACAAATGAGAAAACTGAGGCTTAGAGTAGTGGAATGATGCTCCCAACTTAAACATGGGCCTAGTGGCCTCAAACCTGAGCATTTTCCCTGAGCTAGTCTGAATTGAGCTAGCCAGGGGTTAGGTCGTGGTCTTATCCCTGGACATCACAGGCTTCTGGGGCAGGTAGCCAGGCAAAGCAGGGCGTGAGGCTGGGTTGAAGGCCTGGTCTGGAAGGGCAAGTCAGAGGAGGGGAGAGTGATTCTGCTTCAAGGGGCTTCCTTAGCACCAGTGACCCAAGATAGATTGACAATAGGCTTCCATACCATTCTGACCTTCTGGAATGGAGGCTGCTGTCCTACCCTGCCCAGGAAAGACTGGTATAGTGCCAATATAGTGTGGATGTGGACGCCTGAATGTGCTGTCTGCAGCTCCCTCTGAGGCTAAGCCCAGGTGTTCTCACAGAGGCCCCTGATGCCCAAAAACATGTGCCAGGCTCTGACCATCAACCCAAATAGCATCATCTCACTGCCCACAGGCTCCATCTTGCAGCCCCATTCTCGGTCCAGGTTTCCAATAGATAATGATACTTCATTTAGACCAGTTTCCTGTTCATTTTAAAAGGATTTACTTAACAATTAAGCACTTATTAAATTTATCTTTATAAGAACAAGGCAAGCATATTATAGAAAATGTGAAGGAAAAATTCCTCTCAATCCATCCAGCAAACATTTCTCATGTACCTACTTTCTGTATGTCAGTGCTGTGTCAGGTGCTGAGGACATAGAGGTGAGCAGACTATCATGTCATTCCCACTCCAGTGACTCACACATCATGGAACTGGGGGAAGAACATCTTAAAAATCCCTTTCTACCTCCCAGAGAAAGGGACCATTTGCATTTTGCCGTATTTCCTCCAGGAACGTTTCCCCATAAAATTTCTATGTATACATATAAATATATATTTAAATAGTATATATCTCTAAAATATGGCCTCCTACCATACATATTACTCTGTAACTTGGTTCTTTTAGTTGTAGTTTTTTTTTTTTCACTTAAGAACTGATTGTCAACATTATGTCATGTCAATACATTTTTTATGATACCACTAACAAACTAACTAGGGGAGGTGAGAGAAATTTCCCCAGAGCTCAATTATCCAGGGTCAGGTATTTCTGTTCTTGAAAAGAATAATAAGGACAAGTAAGGTTGTGGGTAGGAGCAGAGTGAGAGAAAGCCCCAAATCAGTGTGGGCTGCCCCACAAGGTGCATCCCCTACTATTCAGAGTCTGCTTGCCTCCACCGCCACCCAAAGGCTAGACCTGTTCTGTCAAGGTGGGAATTGTTACCCACTTCTGGGGGTGTTTCTGTTTTAATGAGGGATTTTTTTTTTAAGCAGAGAACATAAATACCCCTGGGGTAGATAACCCACCCCAAGTAGGCAGCTGCCTATGTTACCAACTAGGTCCCGCAGAGTCCAACCCTGAAGGCAGAGATCTGAGAAGCAGGACCAGTGAGAATCAAAGCTGGAAGGGGACTTGGTTAGCTCCGGGACAAACCTGCCAATTTTAGAGATGGGGCCACTGAGACCCAGAGAGGCTCACACACTGCCTGAACAAGACCAGAAGCAGGTCTCCAGCTCTCCCACTCTGCAGTCTTTCCCAGGTTGATTAGGGTGGAGGAGTTTCTTCTTTGAACGTAGGAATGAGTCATCTTTACATCAGTATTTTGGAAACTTGCAGCACACATAAAAGTCCAAGACAGGCACGTTGCAGGAAGAATAGATTTCTGGAAGCTATGAGCCAATGGGGGAGATGGAATGGAAAAAGAGCAATTGCATCCCCCAAAAGCTGTTTGACTCAGGGGCTGTTGTCTCCGTGGTTGGAAGAGCTCACTAGGGGAAGGAAGTATGTGTCTCCCGGGAAAGGCACCTGCAAAGTGCTGTCCTCTCTTCTCTCCACACAAATGTGGTACAGTGAAGCCACCAGCCCTGAAATCTACAACTTGAGTGCAGATCCAAGATCTGAAGCTTCCTGGCTGTGTGACCTTAGGCAAGAGGCTTCACCTCTCTGAGCCTCAGTTTTACTATCTATAAAACAGGGTTGATAATGCCTCCCCAACAAGATAGTGGAAGGTTTGCAGATAAAGTATGTTAACTGCCTTATATGTGGGAAGAGTTCAATTAAAGTTAACTGTGGGAGAGTTAACCCCTAAGAGGCTGAGCATCTTATTTTTATGCCTTATAAAAACACAATGTGGGGCATCAGGTGCCTCGAGTTCTCATCTCAGCTCCTGTGTGACCCTGGGCAAGTTAGCTAACCTCTCAGGCTCTTAGTTTTCTTATCCGTGAAATGGGAATAATAATAGAATTGACTTTACAGGATTGGGATATGGAATAACTAAGATAATTACTATATATAAGAAACTTAGCTAAATACCAGACATGTAGATGGAGTTTAGTTCATGTTAGCTGTTATTATTATTGGCAGTGGTATTTTAATTCTTTGGAAACATGGAAGACCTTTCTCTTTTAGCTGTTCTACCCATCCCTTAATCTATGTCGAGGGAGGGGAACTGTTATGGGACATATATTCATTGAGCATCTACTATGTGACTGTTATGGGGTAGGTAATTACACATGCTGTATTTCAGGTAATTTTTCCAAAGTCTTCTGAAGTAGAGAATCATCTCCAATGCCATTAATATCTACGCAGAGAAATTACAAGCAGGTGAAGAGATTGGCCCAAAGTTACAGACTGACAAAGTAGACAAGCTGGAATTTGAACCCAGATCTGCCCGAATCCAAAATCTTAACCCTTCCTTCTCCACCAGACTCACCCATGTCTTTCTCCAACTGCCCCCCTCAGTAGTTTCCTAAAAATCCATTACTCATGTTATTCCTCAAAACTATGATTCCCTCTCTTGGCTTGTGCTTCATATTGTAACTAACGGTTTACTCATTTTTGCCTTCATTTATCAAGTTTATCAAGGATCTACTATGCATCAAGAGCAACTGCTCCATTTACTCAATTGCTCAATGGATATGAAACATAATAGTGATGCCCTACATTTGTACAGTCCGTTATATGTTGTAGAGTGCTATTAAACGATCTCATTTCACCCTCATGACAGCACTCTGAGATTAGAATTATTTTACAGATGAGGAAACTGAGGCTCTGATATATAAAATACTTTGTTTTAGGTCGTTCAACTTGTATGTGATGGAGTGAAGACATCAACCAGATGTTTTTAGTTTGATTTGGGAGCCCTTTCAGCCATACTAGTAAGCACCTGTTATAACCATCCATCCATCCATCCATCCATCCATCCATCCATCCATCCATCCA
>NC_045452.1:8412180-8412458 GCF_002776525.5 Piliocolobus tephrosceles
CATCCATCCATCCATCCATCCATCCATCCATCCATCCATCCATCCTTCCATGCACTTATCCATCTACCTATCCATCCATTCACCCATCCACCCAACCAACAGTTCTTCCACTCACCCACTCATGTATCCATCCATCCACCCACCATCCATTCTTCCATCTATTCACCCATCTACACGTTCATCCTTCCACTTATGCACTCATACATCCTTCCATCTATTCACTCATCTAGACATCCATCCATCCATCCATCCATCCATCCATCCATCCATCCATCCAT
>NC_045452.1:8412468-8497200 GCF_002776525.5 Piliocolobus tephrosceles
CATCCATCCATCCATCCATCCATCCATCCATCCATCCATCCATCCATTGTAAAGCAGGGATTGCAAGGCAGGTAAGACATAGTCCATGTTTTCAATGGTCTTTCTTTCCAGGTTTGTGCAGTCCAATGTGGTAGACATCTGTGACTATTTAAATCTAAATGTATATTAATTATAATTAAATAAAATGTAAAATGTGGTTTCTCAGTCACATCAGTCACACAGAAAGGGTTCCACAGGAAACTGGTGGCTCCCACATTGGACAGCTCAGATATGCAATGTTTCCATCATCACAGAAAGTTCTATCAGAAAGAGTGCTGCTCTAGAAGCAGAAGCTGAAAGATACAGAATTATGAAAACATAAGGCAGGCGTTAAGAACTTCTGTGAAGTATGTAAAGAGCTACAAATGCAATCAACCGTAGGACAACAGCAGCAGCCACAGTTGCTTGTTGGTTAAGAACTTTATAATTTGCAAAATCTAGGGGCATCCATTTGCTGTTTGAACACTTTGCTAAATGGGAATTCTAAATATATTTTACAGATAAGGAAATTGAGGTTCATAGAGATAAAGAGACAAATGCGGGGGAGTCTGGGATTTATTTTTTCCCTCCCTCCCTCCCTTCTTTCTTTCCTTCCTTCCTTCCTTCCTTCTTTCCTTCTTTCTTCCTTTCTTCCTTTCTTTTTTTTCTCTCTTTCTTTCCCTCCTTGGAGTTTGCAGAAGGAAAATATCTTTCAGGGTTCTATTTTCTCTAGATTGGAAATTGCCCGACACCCAAACACACCTCCTCCTTGGCATCCTATCATTTTTCTTTTAAGATTTCTTAGCTGTGATGAATCTGATGCAGCCAGCCTCATGGCTTCTAGCTTCTCTCCTTTCAGTCTGACCCAACATTGGCTACTAGAGAGGTTTCCCTAAAAGGCAAAATGACCAAGCCTTTCCCCTGCTTAGAACCTTCCCTGGCTTCCCATTCCTTTTAGGGTAACGTGCAAACTGCACACCGTGATCCAGGCCCTGCTGACTCACCTGTTGGGAATCCCCTCATTCTTCAGACTCTTGGGTTAGTTCTTTAGGGCTGTCATTCCACAGGTCACTTTATGCTCCTTACCATATAGCATCCATTTGCCCCCACACCCTTCTGGCTCTTGGCTGCCTGATGGACTTTTAGTCTTTTTCCACCACTGCTCTCAAATACGCAGAGGTGCATCTAGTCATATACCTGTAGATGATGGAGAGAAGCAGAAAGACAGGTTAGGGGAGAGAGAATGGGGAGGAGAGAGGGAGAAAGACAGAGAAGAGAAGATAGGAGGGAGAAAGGAAGAGAGGAATACAAAGAGGGGAAGAGAAAGACAGAAGAGGGGAGAGGAAGAGAGGGGAGGGAATAAGAGGGATAAAGAAAGAGAGGAAGAGAAACAAACAGAGAGAGATGGGAAGGGTGAAAGAGAGATTAAGGGAAGAGAGGGGATGGGAGGGGAAAGGAAAAAAGGGAAGGAGAGAGGAGAGAGATAGGGAGGAAGAGAGGAAAATAGAAGGAGACATCTAAAACGGTATTTGCCACTCCCCAAAAATGTTAAGTTATTCCCCTTGGGGGGAAGAACTTTGGAAGTTATGCTTTCAATTTTGTATTTTAAAATTGTTTGTATTTTTAGTCCACTTACAGATATACTTTTTCCAAATAGCATACAATAACAAGAAAGTACCATTCAAATATTACCAGGTCACTTCAGCTAGGAATGCTTTTCAGGACCCCTCTGTTTTCTTCCATAAGTATGCACACCTTCTCTTCTGCCCACCCGCCCCAAATGGAGGGGTGTAGCCAGCTACCTGGGAGTTGCTGAAGGACAGGGTCCATGCCTTATCTTCGTGGTCTCCAATGTCCTGCACCGAACTCGGCCGGGACAAGCTGGGCCTTGTAATTGTTGGTGTAATGACCAGACGCAGGAAACCCATTATAACACCATGCATTGTCCAGGTTAAATAATGGAAATGATTATTACAGCAATGATGCTACAATGTACTCTCAATTAGCCATGGCAATGAGGAGCATGGGGACAGCTCATGTCACCAAGTTGGGGATCATCAAAAGGTAATTTTCCCTTCTGTGGACCACCATGTCCTCTTTGTGTTTTAGTTATTTGTGATTCCCTATGCATATACCACACCCATGCCCACATACATACACCTTTTTTCTTTTTCTTTTTAGGGCAGGGGCACTGACTCGAATCTCGATCATATCTGGTTGGAGTTGATCACACAACCAGCTAGTGTCTTGACACAGATGATGAACCTCCAGTGAGCAGCTGTTCTCGAAGCGTGGGCCCCGTATTTGCAACCTCGGCATAGCTGCCTGAGAACTTGTTAGAAAGGCACATTATGGGGTCCACCTCTGAATCAGAAACTTTAGGTTGGTGTCCAGAAATCTACGTTTCCACAAGTCTTTCAGGCGATTCTGATGCATCCTCAAGCTTAAGGATCACTGGCCCGAAAGGGGACTCAGGTGCTTGGGTTCCAATTCTGGCTGTGCTGCTTGTTGGCTGTCCCACCTCGGGCAAGTCCCCTCACCTCTTGCTGTGTCTGTGTCCTCATCTGTAATATGGGCACATCTACAGTGACCATCTCACAGGGTGTGTCAGGATGGGCGAAGAGCAGTCGAACAACTCCCACACTTAGTCCCAGCAGATGTTACCTGGTACCATATTTAGTGGAGTAGAAGCCGCCTTTGATCATCAGACTCATCCGGAATTCACACAGTAAATATAGGGCATAAGTTTGCCTTAAAACAGTGTTTCTCAAACTTCAATGTGCGCATGAATCACCCAGGAATGTTGTTAAAAGGCAGTCTCCGATTCAGTAGGGCCGAGGCCAGAGACGCTGCATTTTTAGCAAGCTCTTATGTAGGAGGATGCTGCTGGTCCCTGGACCACGCTTTGTGTATGGATTGGATCCAGCACCTGGGTCTCACAGTGGGTTCACATGATGTGCTGGCAGTGGTCATAGACTGGTCCTGGGAGAGGGTGGTGGAACAGGATGTAGTTCATTTTGCTCATTCCTCTCTGGCCAAAGGACAGAAAGCCTTGGCATAAGAACTGGAGACATGGTTTGAGCTCCTTAAAAGTCCGCCCACTGGCCGAAAGGAAGCCCTTTGATCTCAGCATCCTCATCTGCCAAAGTAGATCACTCAGTGCCCACCAAATAGACCACTCAGTGCTCACCAAGTCCATTTCAAGGGCAAATGGGGAGAATCAAATACCCATGTTCTCCATGAGTGAATTAATGATACATCTTTCCTTGGGACCATGGTTTTCCCAGAGTTTAAAAATAGCGAAATGATGTGGAAATTTAAAGGCATCAGGACAAGGCATTGCTGGTGAAGTTGGCTAATTATTACATTACTATGTGATCATCACTATTAGTGTGAGTGATAAGCCCTGCACTGTGATTCTCTTTTGAGCACCAGTCCTAGGAATGGCCAGTCCTTATAGTCATCCTGGAATTCTGATGGTTCCAGGGGACACCTGTCAGGCCACCCTCCTGGGTGGGCTTAGCATACTGAGGGCCATGCAGAGGAAGCCCCGGTTGTGTCCTCAAAGCCTCATTACCACAACCATCATATTTGCAGCCACTCTTTGATTTCAAGGCACTGCTCACTTCCAAGGGGACATGACAGGGCTGGAGAGAGAAGGGGTCATGGACGCTCATTTCCAGAATGAACAAAGAACACTATGAGGGAGAGGAAAAATGCCTCTTGACTGCTCCCGACATGTGTGTGCACAAATACACACACAAACACACACATACACATGCATGCACGTGCGCATTCACACACACACACACACACACACACACACACACACACACACACAGACACACACACATACACAGGCTGCCCCAGCCGGCATGTCACCATCAATCAGCGCCTTCCCACTTGCCATTTGCAGGCAGAGTTCCCTACAGATGTGCTTGGGGGCTGGGAGAAGGAGAAGGTGGAGATGGGGCTGGGGAGGGAGGGGAGGTAGAGATGTCCTCAAAGAGTTAAAACCTTGCCTCACCAGACTGCGAATCCTCCTCGACTCTCCCCCACCCCCATCCCCCTCAATCCAGCCAAACAACAGCTTGACATTTTCCATCCTTCACGAGAAAGACAAAGACGGGAAGATATTCCCATGATCCCTTTCTGCATGCCTAACCGTGAGCTCAGGTGCCGTAGCGTTTGCCCTGCGCCGGCCCCATCAACATGAAGGGCGAACTCATCCTTTCTGCATCTTTTTCTCGCCACTGCTTGATTAATTGGCTGACTACTACGCCGGCGGAATACCTAATGCCTTTCCTTCCCCTATTCTTCCTTCACAGTTTTTTTTTTCCTCCTTTGCTCCATTTACATATACTTTATATTCCATAATTTTCACCGAAAAAGAAAAAAAAAAAAAAAGAGCGGGCCCATCTCAGTAATTTGATGTAATGACGGCATGTCACCAAAAAGAGGAATTAGAAAAATCTGTAGGTATTTAATTTATTCTTGTTTTTTTTTTTTTTTTTTTTTTTTCCAAGTAGAGCTCTCTGAGAAAAGCATTAATATTCATGGGCAAGAGAAAAAAGTATACTCAATAGGAAAATTCCAGATTTTTTTAGGGGTGGGGAGGCAGCTAAATTCAATGCATTTTTAAGCACCATTATTTAACTAATAGTGCCTGAGTCCCTCTGGCCCTAGTTCCTCCCTTTCAATGAAAATAAGTGGGTTTTAGTTTGCCTTCAAGGGTTATGTGTGTTGGGCTCACACCCACGCTGTTGAAGCAGGAAAGCTGGGTTCTGTGTTTTCCTCCCCTCCTGGGAGGACTCAAATGAAGAAGAAAAACATAAATAAAGGCCTTTCAGAGTCCCAGGGCTGGAGTTTTGGTTCTCCTTCAGCCTCCCCTGTTGGCTGTCATAGTTTTCTGATGGCTCTACAGAGGAAACAATTTCCTTGAGGTTTCCAACTAGACCACCCGCTTCCTGTTAACTTGGGTTTGGGTTTTGTGCTATTAATTAACTACTTGGTTATCAAGTTAAGTGTTGAGTTATACCATAATCATGATAGCTACCAATGAAGCAGGAAATAAAATAACGAAGCATCAGACAGATGCCGTAAATGTGAGACCTGGAATGGGAGCAGTCTTTTTCTCTCCAAGGAAGGTCTTTCCAAATGGTCCCAGGATGTGTGGCTCTCCTAGTAACAGTGATATTGGAGGCATCTGAGTCTTCGACTCAGTCTAGTAGGAAGATGAGTTCTCAGCCATGGGGACCTAAATGCCCACTTTCATCTTAATCAGTGGGATCGAAAACATGTGTGAGTTTATGGGTCCAGAGTCTAAACCATTTGCCATTTGTGATAATAAAAATTATTATTAGCATAATGATTACAATAAGCAATTCTATGTACTATTAATTTTTCTTTATTTTTAAATGGAGTTATACTTACAGTAAGCTGCACGAATCTTATGTACAGAGTAATGGATATTTTACCCATGTTTGTACTTTACGCAGATCAATATATAGAACATTTCCGACACCCTAGAAGAATGACTCGTGCTACTCAAGTCAATGCATACCTCCTCAAAGATAGCCAGTCTTCTGGCTTCTGGCACATAGATTCGTTTTGCTGGTTCTTGAACTTTAAACAGATGGAATTATACAGCATATACTATTTTGTGTTGAGGCTTTTTCTTAAAAACAAAGTTTTGGGGACTGATCCACGTTGTTACGTGTCCCGGTAGTTCATTGTTATCATTGCTGTGCAATATTCCAATGCATAAACACTTTAGAATTCAATTATCAATTTTCCTGTGGATGGTTATTTGGGCTGTTTCCAGTTTGGCCTACTTTGAGTCAAGCGGGCATGAACACCCTCCTCTAAACCTTTGGGGAAATAGAAGCTCTCATTTCTCCTTGGAATATACCCAGGAATGGGATATCTGGTCACAGGGTAAATAGACCTGTAGCTTTAGTAGAAACTGCCAAACAGTTTTCCAAGTGGTTGCGCCAATTTACACTTCCACCAGCAGTGGCTGGGGTTTCCGTGGCTCCGTATCTTCACCAACTCTTGGGATCATTGTCATTTCTTTTACCTTTAGCTATTGTTATGGGTGTAGGAGGGGCAAGAAGGAACCTTGGCAGAAACCAAACAAGGAGAAAACAAAGGATGCTTACTCAGCAAGACACAGATAAGAGAATCAGAGACACACACACACAGAGAAAGAGGAAAACAGCCAGGAAGAACCAGAGAAATACAGGTGGAAACTCAGACAGAGGAAAACATTGAGAGCAAGGTAAATGAATGGGGAAAGGAGCCCAGAAAAGAGAAAAAGAAGAGAGAAAAGAAAAATGGAAAAGGTGAAGTTGAAAGGGAAAGACGAAAAGTTGATAGAGGAGAGAAAAGCAGGCAAGAGAAAGGAGGAGAGAGTGAACAACCCTGGGTGACCGGCCAGGGGAGCAGGGCAAGTGCAGAAATTGGTCTCTTGGTATTTTATGAAACATGGTCTTTTCTTTCTTTCTTTTTCTTAAAAGTGCTTCTTGATATTTTTATGTTTATATGTTTTAACTTGGGCCCGACCTCATGGAAAATGCATGAGAAATAAGTGGTTTCTAGGAATGTTTTATACATGGCCAGGGAGTTGTAAGGATGCAGAGGTGGGCAGAAGAGAGGGAGGGGGTGTGGACGGCCCCCTCCTTGGGTCTCTCTGGCAGGGTTTGACTGTAGTCTGTGAGCAGGTGCTCTCAAGTTTGTGTAGAAGGTAACCCAGGGTGGCAGATAACAGATGCACCCAGGATCTGCTCCAACCCTGTGACTTTGGGCAATCCACATCCCCTGCACTGAGCCTCGGTTTCCTCCTCTGCAATATGGGATGTTAGCATTGCCCATTTTGAAGAAGATGGGGGCACTTAATCTGTTCCAGGGCCGGGTGGGGACCACAGGGCTCTAGGAAATCTTAGGGAATCAGCGGTTTAAAGCAGAGCGTGAAATGCAAAAGACTGTCTCTGAAATCAACAGAGGACTCAAGAAAATTTCCTCATGTATCTACCTGGTAAAACCCTTTCCTAGTGTGAGGTTCTTGATGTGGGCCCCATCTATTTCCATGCCTTGCTGCCACCATCCAGGAGCCCCATCCTTAAGGACTCTGTTTTTCCAACATGCCACATAACATTGCATCCCTTGTCATTGGACACACCGTTGCTGTCACTTGACATGCCTCCTTATCCAGTAAGACAGTGCTTCTTAAAATCCCTGTGGAGGAGTAGAGACTAAAATCCTTTTTACCAACCAGATGGGAAATTGTACACCCTCTCCCAAGGAAATCAATGCACATTCTCACCATCTTGTTTACAATGTCAGTGGTTTCCCTGGTCTCAATAATCCCATCTCTGAACTCTGATTTAGGAGTTTCTGCTTCAAGAACTTGCTGCTAAGGCCATTGCCTTCATGGAAGCTTCTATCTAGGTTTGCCCTAAAACACCATCAGCCTCTCTCCTGAGACTGGTCTCCCTGGGACTTGGGACTTTGCTCCATCATGTTTGTGTGTCATCTGTTCATGTGTCTTTCTCCTCCACGAGCAGAGGAGGGTTTGTGCCTGTCTCTGCATCCCTGAGGCCCAACACAGGAACTGGCCCAGGGGAGGCCCTCAGGAAACGTCAAAAGCATTTGTAGACATGTCTCTTTTGGCCTTCACAGTCAGAGTTTTGCAGTAGCTACAAAGGCAGAGTGGGAGCCTTCTACAGCTTTTCTTCATGAAGCTGGACCTTGTCTCTTTGCAAGGATGAAGGCATCCTCCAATGGAAGTGCGGATCTGCGTAGGGAAACTGAGGCCTCCAAAAAAACCTAACACACTCACTCCCAAGAAGCCTGAAGCCTCCTAACATCATGAGCATACTTCATGCTAAAATTGGCAGAGGTAGCTGTCAGTATGATGGGAGGAAGTAAACTGTAAGAAGTAAGGAGTGGGTTCCCACTCTTGCTCTGTCACTGACTGTCTCCTGTGTGACCTTGGGCAGGTCACTTTCCCTCCATGGGCCTCAGTTTCCTCATCTGTATATTGGGGTGGAGTGAGAAAGGATTGGGGATCTTCAAGGTTCCCCCAACTCTAAGAGTCTATGAGCTCTGAAGATGTTCTTCAAGAAGGCTGTGATTTATATCACAGATGTGCAGGAGAGAAACAACTGCAGAGGAGTCAATTTTTCTCTTGTAAATGGGATATTTTTTAGAGGACTCCAGGGAGAAAGAAAGAGACAAACATTTCTAGAAGGCCTACAATGAGGCAGAAGACATCGTGTAAACCTGGTCTTGTTTAGCTCCTTACACTAAAGTTTATTTACCTTGCAAATGTATTATATGACTAAAATTTTAAAATAAAACAATTGGTTGATGTTTTGTCTCATAAAAGAAACCACATGATCCTGAGGAAAACGTGGAAATACAAAAAATAAGAAGCAAATAGACAAATAATCCATTTATTCAACAGGAATTTATTGAATACCCACTATGTGTCAATTATGATATAAAGCAACTGGTTTTTACACAGCTTTATATATATGTCTGTGTATATATGTATATATATACACGTGTATGCGTGTATATGTGTATAAATACACGTGTATGTGTATATACATAAACACACATACACATATATCCACATGTATATATACATGTACACACATATATATGATTATAAGCATAGAGTCTACAATATTTAAATTCTGCAATATAATTTACATTTCAATTATATTCATTTTGGTGTTGTAATATAGTAGTTCTTAATAAGTCTACCAGTTACAAGTCAGCTTTCTTTTTCCTGATTATAAAAATAACACACAAGTTTACTGAAAAATATGTGGACATTACAAGCACATAAAAAGAAAGGAATAAAGATTATTTATAATCTACCACCCATACTTCTTTCTACTTATACATTTAGACTCTCAAAGTACATGGATATCACCTCCTTCCTTCCCCCAGGGGACCCCCTATTGCCCATTCATCAGCCCCCACCAAAGTTACACACACTATAATGTTGCACACTACCCAAAATGAGTGATTCTGTCTATTTAAATCACTGCTTTCTATTCAGTACCTTGAACAGTGCCTGGTGCACAGTAGACATTCCATACCTCACAAATGGTCTTTATAACAGAAGCAATGACTGACAAGTGGGTCATACAGAACACAAGGTTTTATAATACACTTTTAATGGAAGTATCACCATACCACAAGTAGTTTCAATACTTGACCTTAGCCAAAAGGCTGAGAAGCAATTGTAAGTAGTTTCTGGTATTGTGAAATATTCTGCTGTAATATAATGGATGCTGCCTTCCTCATATCCTGTCATGCAGATAAATCATAATTACTTTCCCAAGTCTCATCTTGTGGCCATCTAAATAATGCATTCAGAAAGGTCCTGGTAGCTGTTCTCTGCACAATTTCATGATCATTTTCTTGGGATAAGTTTCCAGATGTGAAACTGGCATGTCAAAAAGCAGGCACATGCAATGGAACATTACTCAGTTGTGAAAGGAGTGAAGAACTGATGCATGTTACAATATGGATGTACCTGGAAGACACCATGTTAAGTGAAAGAAGCCAGACATAAAAGATCATGTGATCCATCATTTATTTGATATATCCAGAACAGGTGAATCCAATCCACAAAGACAGAAAGTGGATTAGTGGTTGCCAGTGGCTGTGGGGAGGGGTAATGGGGAGTGACTGGTTAAGGGGTATAGGATTTTCTTTTAGGGTGATGAGAATGCTTTGGAATTAGGTAGAGGTGATGGTAGTATGACATCATAAATGTACAGAAAGCCGTTGAAATTGTTCACCTTAAAATGGTTAATTTTATGTTATGTGAATTTCATCTTAATTAAAAAGATAAACAGGCATGACCTCAAGGCCAACTTGCTGTGCCCATTTGTATATCCATCATTAATGCAGTTGAGTGCCTGTTTCCTCAAAAAATCAGATTCTATAAACATGGCCAGTGTTGTAAGCAAAATACATTGATTATTAGTGATACCAGTTTTACTTTTCTCATGGGCTAGTGGATATTTATACCCCACTGACATGTTCACATTTGCCAGTCATACTGGGGTGCTGGTCTACCGATTTCCAAGAATACATTTCTCCATTGATGATAACCCTTGCCATGTACAGCTCAATCTTCATCACCTATTTATTTTTGCCATTTAATTTTAACATAATCTTAACTTTTTCAATTGTAACTATCCTACAACCAGCCACTACCACACCATCCTGTTGACTACCTGCTAAACATTGAGCTCCTACACCGATTTTCCTCCTCCTCATAGAGTCCAAGTCCACCATCAGAGTCTCGGAGCCAGCCCTGCCTCCAATCTCAGAGAGCAGGCCCTAACTGACCAATCCAATTACAGCTGCTTTATTTATCTTCTCAAGGTTGGTTAAGGTTGGACATATGACATGATCACAGGTCATGAAATATAAAGGAAAGTTTGCTGGGGGCCCCTGGGAAACTTTGTTTGACTTTTACAAAGAGGCATTCATGAGGCAATGTCCCCACTCTTTCTCTAAATATGGCTGGATCTGGATGTGATGCTGGGATCTCTGCAGCCATTTTGTGTCCATGAGGACAGTAAGCCCAGGCAATAAAGCTAACATGTAGAAACGGACCTCTGCAGGCACCTTCTCACTGCACTGTCACTCTGGGCTTCTCATAAGGTAAGATAGTGGATGTCCTGACCCCTTCGGGCAGCCGAGTTAAGATGCCTGTTACTTGCAGCTGAGAGTATCCTAAACTAGCAACCTCACCCAGGGCAGTTGTTTCACTTTTTTTATTTCTTAAATTTACAAACCAACTGCTTCAATAAGCACCTTCTTAAAGAAAACTTTTTCCATTTTTGATGCACATCCTCAAATTGATTCCTAGAAGTGGAATTAAAAGATGACATGATATTAATTTTTTTTTTTTGAGACAGAGCCTTGCTGTGTCTCCCAGACTGGAGTGCAGTGGCATAATCTTGGCTCACTGAGAGCTCCACCTTCCAGGTTCATGCCATTCTCCGGCCTCAGCCTCTCAAGTAGCTGGGACTACAGGTGCCCGCTGCCATGCCCGGCTAATTTTTTTGTACTTTTAGTAGAGACAGGGTTTCACCGTGTTAGGCAGGATGGTCTTGATCTCATGACCTTGTGATCCACCTGCCTCGGCCTCCCAAAGTGCTGGGATTACAGGCGTGAGCCACCGTGCCTGAAGTTGCTTGATTCATATTTTTATTTGCTTTCCAGTTGAAGGCTCTACAGAATTAGTCTGTAAAGCTAGAAAATAAGGGGGTAGGGGCTAGACCCCAGGTCTTCTGATATCACATCCAAAGCTAGATATGAAAAGGGGGCTGATCTTTACTTCCTTTAAATCTGAAATAATGGGTAATGGGTTCAGTTTGTCTGAATGAAAAATCCCCTGGATAGCCAAACCGTGTTGCCATATCCATTTCTGTGCTTTACACTTTATTATGTAGGGTTTCAGAATGTATCTCTAAGTGTGATTGGATCTGGGAGTGATGCTGGGGCTTCTGCAGCCATTTTATGTCCATGAGGAGAGTCAACCCCTGAAATAACTGTCCCTGAATAGGGTTGGCGGTTCAGGGTGTTCTCAGCAGTAGGTAAAAGGCACCTTGACTCGGCTGCCCGAAGGGTTCAGGACAGCTTTTTTTGTTTTGTTTTGTTTTGTTTTTTAGATGAAATCTTACTCTGTCACCCAGGTTGCAGTGCAATGACGTGATCTTGGCTCATTGCAACCTTCGCCTTCTGGGTTCAAGTGATTCTTCTGTCTCAGACTCCTGAGTGGCTGGGATTGCAGGTGTGCACCCCCACGCCTGGCTAATAGTTTGTATTTTTAGTAGAGATGGGGCTTCACCATATCCGCCAGGCTGGTCTCGAACTCCTTGCCTCAAGTGACCCACCTGCCTTGGCCTCCCAAAGTGCTGGCATTATAGTCATGAGCCACTGCACCCAGCCAGACAGCTATTATGCTACCTCGTGGGAAGCCCACGTAGGATTGGGTTGTAATTTGAGGTGGGGTGGATCATGAGCCCCAACGATGACCTGATGAAACGTGTGAACCTTCCCCCAGAAACTGGCATGCGCACCTGTGTTGGTTTTCTAGGGCTGCCATGACAAAGTGCTGCAGACCAGGGGGCTGAGAAAAAGGGAAATTTACTTGTTTACAGGTTTGGAGGCCAGAAGTTATAGATCAAGGTATGGACAGGGCGGGCTCCTTCTAAAGGCTGTGAGACAGTATCTGTTCCAAGCCTCTCTCTTAGCTGCCTGTGATCCCAGGGGTCCTTGTCCTGTAGATGGCTGTTTTCTCCCTGTATCTTCTCATCATCTTCGTTCTATGTATGTCCGTGTCCAAATTCTCCCTTTTGATAAGGATATAGCCATATTAAATTAGGTCCTACCCCATGACTGTATCTTAGTTTGTTCATCGGCAAATATCCTATTTCCAAATAAGGTCTCATTCCCAAGTTTGGGAGAGTAGGATTTTAACATCATTTTCTGGACACAATTCAACAGGTAACACCATCCAAATGCATAAGCTTGCACCTAGAATGTCAGGGGTCATGAACATGTTATGGTTTATCTAGGATTCTGTTTCATTCTGAACTATTCATTTTTGAGTGGGTAGTAAGAAAGAAGTGATAGAGAAACCAAGGCCTGAAGAGGGAAGCACACGTTCTCACAGCACCCATGAGAACATGCAAGGACTGGAACCAGGACTCCTGGGCTTTCATGGAGCATCTCACCAGGATTCCAGCCTTTGCTGAGTCCAGTTCTCTGGCACTCACAGAAGCCGAGCCTTTGAATTAGACAAGCTGAAAAAGGACTGGCGGCCCAACTTCAAGGGAGGCAGAGAGAAGCTGGCAGGAACTGGGAGTCCCTGCCAGGGGACACTCCTTCCCCGGCACGTGAAGGGAGCTAGAGCACTGGGAGTCAGGGGCAGGAAGGTGTCAGGTCCTGGGGAGGCCAGAGCTTGTGCAAATCAATCCAGATCCTAGGAGGTGTGCGAGAGGAAGCTCGCTCTTACAGTTAACTCCTCAGGACAACAGCGGGGTGGATTTCGGCTTCAGTTCCCATTGACCAAGACTCCTGGACATTTAAGGGAGCAGCCAGGAGGGGGCGAGGAACCCTCCTCTCTGCTGCTTGTGCCAGCTGCCCGTCTGTAGGAAGCCAACATGTCAGCCCTCCTGCCCACCAACGCCAGCCCAGAGGTGCCAAGACACCAAGTGCAGTGGAGCCAGCTGGCAGCGTAACGGAGAGCCAACGGCCCGGCCGGCCGGCCCATCTGCTCCTCACTGCCAGCTGCATGCCTGTGGGAGGCGGGCTGGCAGCCCATCCGAGTGGCCGAGGTGCCAGCCACCGGGTGCTCCGGGCCAGCTGGCAGGCTGGCAGGACTGGCCAGCGTACCCATCTGCCCGCCGGCGCCAGATGAACGTGCCGGGGAGCTGTGCCCGGGGACCTCAGGGTGCCAGCCTGCCTCAAGTTCCAAGGCATTGGAGACCCTGGTTCTCCTCTTCCCTCTCTCTCAACCCTCGAGAGCCCTCGAGATGTTACTAACAAAGACCCAAACAAGGCATGGGGAATCACAGAGCGGGACAGGAAGTAACCCTTCCCCTCTGCAGGACTGCAGAATGGTGAATTTGCAGGACGTCAGGAGCACAGTGCATCAGTGATTAAGAGCAGGGACTCTGGGGCGGGATTGCCTGGGTCCAAATTGCAACTCTGACACTAATTAGCTGTGTGACTTAGGGCGGGCCTCTTAATTGCTTGTAGCCTCAGTTTTCTCAAATGTAAAATGGGAAAGTAGCACCCACTTTATTGGGCTAAATGAGGAAGAAATAGAAGGTGGTCAACACTCAACACATGATGTTTATTATTATCAACCACATTCTCAGAATCAGATTCAAGGAGTGTTTTAAACTCAGGGGTGCCTCAGATATCATCTGGTCCAATTTCATCATTTTAAAGTGGGGGAATTAAGGCCCAGAGAGGAGAAGGGCCATACTTAAAGTCGCAATCATGTAAGAGTCATTTGGGGTACAGAGGCTAGATTCCAGGTGTCCTGTCACTCTCCCTAGTCTGTTGCCATGAAATGCTCCCCTGAAATAGAAGAGACGATGGAAAAGTAGGGAGGAGCCTTCCCATCCTGCCCCAATGCACCTAAATGCCTCAGGTGCACAGCTGCTGCACTCCCTGGTTAGCCCTCAGAATGCACTGCCTAATATGTGAGTGTGGGTGTTTCTGAGTGTTGACATCTATTCTTGTGTATCTACCGTGTGAGCATAAATGTTTGGTACCGCCAAATAGATCCAAATCTCAAGTGCCAAGACCATGTTTTATTCTGGAACATCACCCCCACCCACAAGTCACCCCTCTCGAATCCTCAGATATCATATCCAGAAAGCCTCTGACATCCCTGAGCCCCTATGCTTAGCACAATACCTGGAATGTAGACGGAGCCTTGGTTCGCTTGGTGCAGCTCCTTTAATTGATGAATTAGGACTTTTACTGTCCACCCAACAACCAATAAGAGCAAGGATCCTACTGTTTTAAATCCTTTATGCTAATCAGCAGCCCTTGGATCTCACTTAGAGCCTAGCTATTCTTGGTTTGCACACAGTACTAACAAAGGCGGTTAGCTGACCTTCCTGTCTACAAATTGAATTCAACAAACAAAAAGGGAGAAGGAAAAGCTGCAGGTAATAAAGGCCAATAAAGTTGGCTGGTGGTGTCTTCACGGGCATCAGAAATAGGTAGGATTATTTGAAAATAGCCTCACTAATGGCAAAAACTGTGTGGTCTAGGGCCATTTTGTGAAGGGGCAGAGCGGGAGACCCCTTGGCATTGTACAGAGCCTTTCATTTCTCACTGGAAAATAAATGATGCTCATAATGATAGATCGGAGATTTAGTTCAAGGGGCCCTGTCCAAACTATCAAAGAGCATAGTGCATTTTACAGAGATTTTCATCCCAAACATAATTTTTAAGATGATAATTAGAGGTGATCTTCCATCAACCAGAAAGCTTGGCTTTCTCAAGTGACTAAGTCAGGGAAGGTTATGTGCTGCAGGATCCACTGCTCTTTGTGTGGATGGAGATGACAATTAGAGAATTTAAGGGAAGCAAAGGGAAAGTGGAAGGTGGAGAGGGGGATCAATCAGGATGGCTTTGCATTCTGGACATGAATCTTAACTCTCCTTAGCTACATATGTATAGAATGGGCAGCTTTCAAAACTATTTCGCACCCATTATACATCACCTCATTTATTGGAATTCTTGTCGACCAAAGAGGAAACATGCACATATGTGTATGCACACACACAGAGATGTGCACACATACATGAGGACACACATCCATGCACATGTACATGCAGACACTGACACACAGAGTAAGTCCCACCCTAAAATACCCAAGAAGCAATCGATGCAAAAAATCACCTTGCAGAAAAGTACATGTATGTGCACGATGCACACACTCAAGCATGCATATACAAATACACACACAAGCATGCATAGAGATACACACAGGCTCACACACATCTACACACAATTACATGCAAAGATGCACACGTGCACATGTGCATGCACATAAACACACAGACATACATACATGTTGCCAGCCTTTATTATTGCCTCAGAACAGTGAGCCTGAAAGATTTTTTTCACTGTCTCAGATTGGTGAAACTCCACATAATTTTGGGATCTTGCCTCTTTTTTTTGTTTTGAGACAGAGTTTCACTCTTGTTGCCCAGGCTGGAGTGCAATGGTGCGATCTCGGCTCACTGCAACCTCTGTCTCCTGGATTCAAGCAATTCTCCTGTCTCAGCCTCCTGAGTATTGCAGGTGCCCGCCACCACATCTGGCTAATTTTTTTGTAATTTTAGTAGAGATGGGGTTTCACCGTGTTGGCCAGACTGGTCTTGAACTCTTGACCTCAGGTGATCTGCCCACCTTGGCCTCCCAAAGTGCTAGGATTACAGGCGTGAGCCACTGCTCCTGGCCTGGGATCATGACTATTAGGAGGGGATGATGACACTGTAACTGCCACCATTCTGAGGCGGGCCTCGTATGTTCAAGATCTTGTGCCTGGTATTTGACATTCCACTTACCACCCTCTATATCTTTTTCTCTCTCCCCTTCCTTCTTTTTTCTTTCTCTACCTTTTTCTTTTTCCCTCTTTCATGAGCAGTTCCGTGAGCATTTTCTCATTGTAAAACATCAACATTATACTGACAAAACAAATCTTCCTCCTGTATATTTTCTGCTTTCGTAACCACTCAATTTCTGAGCAATAATGGCTGTGATCAATTTCAAGTGGAACCTACATCCCCCAATTTGACATGCAGTTCCATAGTATATACAGAAAAGCCCTGAATGTCCACAAACAGGATAAAGGTTAAGCGTACTCCGAAATGCCATACGATAGCTGAAAATAACCAAAGCAAATTTTTGGAATAATATTAGTCAGCATCTACCAGACCCTAAATAGGAGTTAGCACTCTCCCTGCATTCCATCATTTAATCCTTCCAGGTACACCTACACATGATTAATATTCCCATTTAACAGATGTGAACACCGAGGAAAGGTGGGATTAGGAAGTTAGGACATTCGTCGTGCTCATACACTATAATTGGAATGACACAGAGAAGATTAGCATAGTCCCTGTGCAAAGATGACATGCAAATTTGTGAAGGACATTAGGACATTTGTCCAGCCAGCATGTTGCAGACCTGAGATTTAAACCACATGATCTATCTCTAAAGCCTGCATTCTTCTTCTTCTTCTTTTTTTTTTAGGTGGAGTCTTGCTCTGTAGTCCAGGCTGGAGTGCAGTGGCGCAATCTCAGCTGACTGCAACCTCTGCTCCTGTGTTCAAGCAGTTCTCCTGCCTCAGCCTCCTGAGTAGCTGGGATTACAGGCATCCGCCACCACGCCCAGCTAATTTTTGTATCGTTAGTAGAGACGGGGTTTCACCTCATTGGCCAGACTGGTCTTGAACTCCTGATCTCTGGATCTGTCCACCTTGCCTCCCAAAGTGCTGGGATTACAGGCGTGAGCCACTGCGCCCGGCCTTAAAGCCTGCATTCTTAAGACCCATACTAAGATAACCAAGAGGCAATAAGTGAAAAAAAAAAATCCATTTGCAGAAGACGGTGCACAATATGATCCCATTTATATAAAAACTGAACACATATGTACAGGTGCATACATGAATGTATGGCTTTCCATAAGTCCAGCAATATCTCAATACACTTTTAACAAATGACTGGCACTGCAGAGGTGAACGGACTTTCTATGGCTGCGGAGCTGGGTTCAAGTTCACCTCTGTCCGATGACACAGCTTGTGCTGTATTCACAATACTTTTCTTCCTATGATAACAGAGTGAACTTTGCTGGGAGTGGGTGAATTGGAAGAGGATTGTTTTTAAAGAGTTTGCCACCAAAAGCATCTTTTGGAGAGAACACCTGTCCCTCACTGTTTCATGCCTCTAGAAGGGAATGGGTAGCTCCATGAGGTCAGAGAAGAGAGAACTCTGGGCTGTATAAAGTATAAGACCATCACAGAGGGAGGACCCCTCCAGCACTGACGATTGAAAGATGCCTCCAGTGCCTCCTTTATAGGGCGACGTATTGACTAGTCTCTTGGTTTGGTGGTGCAAAGTCTCTAAAAAAATCTTAGCAAGTTTCAAATGCACTATGGGGCTGAGGAAAGTACTTCAGCTGGGGCCCAGAAGACCTGGGTTGCAATCCTATCTCTGCCTCTTGCTTACTCTCTGTCCTTTCTCTACTCTGTTTTCCAGCTCTGCTCACTGGGGCAAGGGTTTGGACTTGGGGACTGGACTTGGGGAGCCAGTGGAGAGAACACCAGGTTTAGCCTTCAAAACTCAGCCTCGTGTCTTACAAAATTCACAACGTGAAGCAATGCACATGATATTCTGGGGCGTCACTTTCCTCATCCATGAAGTAGAAATGATTATTTGATGCATATCTGTCTCATGGGCGGTTACTATGTATGAGTTCTTGGTGGTGTTCTAGGCAGAGGCCATTACAAGTGCAAAGGCCCTGTGGCACCATGCTTGATGCTCTATGACCACCATCTCAGAGAGGAAGGCATTAACTGTGGGCCACCTCACATTCATCACTCCACCTCTACCCATGACGATCAAGAGGACCAGAGTGGTCAAGTAACTGGCTCAAGGTTGCAGAGCTCTCTGATGACAAAGCAAGGACTGGAACCAGACAGGACTAGAGTGAGACAATTGTTGGGCACAAAACTTCAGGGGCACCAAAAAGTTCAGTAGTGAAGATAGATAACACTAATAAAGCATTATTTAAAAAATGAAAGTTAGTGCAAATAAATCCCTGATGAGCAGAAGATCAACATTTTAAACCATTACAGGATGAGTAGACTGATTTCTCCATTTGCCTCAGCCTCCAAAATGGTTCTTCACAAAGCTTTATTTAGAATTTTTAGACTTTGTTCATTGTGGGTTTTTTCATTAAATTTGATTTTTAAAAATGCTACATTAAAATATTTATTTTGGCTACTGAGTTTTCTGGTGCCCCTTTAGTTTCCTGCCACCCATCTTACCCTGGTCTGGGCCCTACAGATCTGCCAAACAGGATGCCTCGTTCCTTCCCTGCATCTCCTCTCTCATTCATTCATTCACTTACTTATTTGGTCCTTCAGCAAGTATTTTGGGAAGTCAATGATTCCAGCAACTGGGAAAATGTCAGTGTATTATTCTGTTTTCACACTGCTAATAAAGACATACCCGAGACTGTGTAATTTTTAAAGGAGAGATTTACTTGACTCACTGTTCCACATGTCTGGGGAGACCTCACAATCACAGTGGAAGGCAAAGGAGGAGCAAAGTCACGTCTTACATGTCAGCAGGCAAGAGAAGTTGTGCAGGGGAACTCCCGTTTGTAAAACCATCAAATCTGGTGAGACATAGTCGCTACCACGAGAACAGTATGGGGGGAACCACCCCCACAATTCAGTTATCTCCACCTGGCCCTGCCCTTGGCATGTGGAGATTATTACAATTCAAGGTGAGATTTGGGAGGAGACACAGCCAAACCATATCAGTCAGTGAACAAGACAGTCATTGTATCTTCTGTCCTGAAACTCACAGTCTAGCTGGGGAGACAGATATGATTCAAATAATCACATAAACCAATGTAAAAGTAGAAATGTGGAAATAGAACAAAGAGACAGTTATGGGGGCATTGCCCAAGAAAGGCAGTCTGGGAAGGCTTCCTTGAGGAGGTGGTGTTTGGGTGAGAAAGAATTAACCAACTGGGGGTGGATTGAAGATCTGTGGCTAAGAATGATCTAGGCAGAGGAAACAGCAGATGCAAGGGTCCTGTGGCAGGATCAAGATCATGGAGAATTCTAGAAACACAAAAGAAGCCAGTGCAGTTGACATGCTGAGTGCCAGGAAGAGTAGGGGGCAAGACAGGGATGGAGAAGTGGGCCTGCAGACACAGTGGGGAAGGATTTGATCTCTGGTTCAAGGACAATAGGGAGCCGTGGGAGGGTTTCGAGCTGAGGAGTGGTGTGATCAGGTTTGCTCTTTAGAGTGATGCCCCGGGCTGCTGGGTAGAAGGTAGGTTGGCATTGTGGATAGATCCCAGACTCCCTAGTTTTCTAGTCCAGCTCCCCCCTTGCTTGTGGTGTGACCGTGGGCAAGTTACACAGCACTTGCTTTCTCTGTGAAGCCCTTGCTTTTCAGTTCACTCATCTGTAAAATGGGCTACCAGCCTCTTAAAGTTGTTGAGAAGATTAAATGAGATATGCGTTGTCTCCTAGAATAAGGCTGGCATAGAGTTAGCATTCTGTAAATGTTGTCATGATTATTATTACAGATGATAGATTTGGGGACAAAAAGAGAAGACGGTGAGAGATCAGGTCCTGCCCTCAGCCCCAGGAGTGGCTCAGTCCATCTTCTCTGCCTGAAGTTCACGGCGCCCGTCATTAGAAAGTGGTTATTCTTTTGGCTGTGTGCTCTCTGGAGGAGAGGGCATGGTGGAGGCTGCAGGAATGCTGTGAAGGTCTTAAAAGAAATTATAGCCTGCATAAAAATATTCACTCCAGTGGAGGGCCTTAAACCATTCCCTTGGGCATTGAACAGTGACTGAGAGTATATTACTGTGCACTTAAGGCGACTGCAGCCACCCAAGGTCAGAGAGAACGGAAGGGAAGCACTTAAGCATGGAAGTGCCCCTAAATAGGAGCATCTTTCCCAGAGCTGTCCCTCTCCTCCATCTGCCAATGTCTCATCAGTCCCCTCCTTATCAACAACCCCAAGAAAAAGAACAGGCACTGAGATTCCTTAGGGAGGTAAGGGAAGGAGAGAGGAAAGAGGATGGGCCCGGGGTTGGCAACAAGAAAGTGCCCCAATTTTAGGGTGCGGTGGCTCATGCCTGTAATCCCAGCACTTTGGGCGTCTGAGACGGGTGGGTCACAAGAGGCTGAGAGTTTGAGACCAGCCTGGCTAACATGGCAAAACCGCATCTCTGCTAAAAATACAGAAATTAATGGCGTATAGTGGTGCATGTTTGCAATCCCAGGTGCTAGAGAGGCTGAGGCAGGAGAATCGCTTGAACCCGGGAGGTGGAGGTTGCAGTGTGCTGACATTGCACCACTGAACTCCAGCCTGGGTGACACAGTAAGACTCCATCTCAAAAACAAACAAACAAACAAACAAAGAGTATCCCAGGCTTAGCCGTGATCTAGGAAGAGTTACTTAAAACTTCAGATCTCGGAAGCATCATCTGTAAAATGGGAGCAAGGCCAACTGCTTAGTTCTAATTTCAGCTAAGACTGAATGAAGAATCCCAGCCTGGAATGCCACATAGAAAGGGCTCAAAAAAGATCATTTGTCCTTCTTGTTGCTTTTTGTCTTTCTTCCCAAGACATTTTTTTTTTCTCTCCTGAACTCTAGGTGACTTTACTTCTTGGCAAGTTTCATAACCTCTGCAAGCCTCAGTTTGCTCATCTGAAAAGTGGATATAGTAACCGTAAGGACTTACTGGTAGATTGTGAGGATTAATGAATCATTTTGAGCTGTTGCATGCTGACAGCAGAGAGACTGCATCTCACCTGTCTTGACAGGTTTTGTCTTTTCACAGTATGAAGGCAGTGGTAGGTAGATGCTGTCTTCACCCACTTACTTCTGCGCAGTATTTTCTGCTCACAGTCTCAGCAGTGTGGAATCATAGGTCATCCTGGATCTTAGCAGGTCCATGAATCAGTCCTCTGCAGTCATGCACACAAGCTCATCCTGTCCTTAATCAGGGGCGAGAAGCAGGTCCTTGGCATCCCAAAGAACAAAGGAGCATGGCATCACAGGGAAAGGTGCTCTGGGCCAGGACTCAGAATCCAGATATGGGCTCTCACTGGCCTGGGGTCAGACTCTTTAGCTAGTTGTTCTGGCCTCATTTTTGTCACTGAGAAACAATGGGTTAAGCAAGGGGAAAGAATGGAGTGTGCTTCATAGGGTTATTGTGAGAGGTAAGCAGGATAATGCATCTGAAATGCTTAGCACATAGTAGGAACATCAACTCTATTAGCTTGTTTTCCTCTTTCCTTGGGGTAGAGCTACATTTTGTGCAATATGCATCACACTTCTATTTGCTCTTTGACCAGTAGAAAAATTAAAAACTATATATATGTATATATTCACAAACAGATGCAGATATATTCATCAAGAGAGACTAAATAAGAAAGAAAACTATGCTCACCAGCGGGTAGAAAGACTCATCACTACCAACAATATTTTTTGGTGTATGTGGGGACGAAAAGAAGTATTCTGTGGTTCAATAGTTTAGGTAAGCCTTGCACTGATAAAAGTAAATGGGTGTACATCCTGGCTAACACGGTGAAACCCCGTCTCTACTAAAAATACAAAAAAAGAATTAGCTGGGCATGGTGGTGGCAGACATCTGTAGTCCCAGCTACTCAGGAGGCTGAGGCAGGAGAATGGCGTCAACCTGGGAGGCGGAGCTTGCAGTGAGCCGAGATTGTGCCACTGCACTCCAGCCTGGGCAACAGAGCGAGACTCCGTCTAAAAAAAAAAAAAAGTAAATGGGTGTCTTTCCCATAAGGTAGATTGGACCCTTAGCATGAGATGTGCATTGCAAAGCAACAAGAAGAACTTAGATATTCAGTGTTTTCTTCTTCTTTTTCTTTTTTTCCCAACCTATGTGGCAGTGAACGCTCTGTAAGGGGGCTCTGGACTAAGCCTCTACGGCACACTATTGGGGGTGGGGCAGGGAATTAAAAACTGCAGTAGCCAATCTCTAAGAGCTCCTCTAACTCGTGAAAGTAGATGCCTCTATTTTAGCTGTTCCATTTGCCTTTTTTTTTTCCAGTAACTCCTCTACATAACTCTTCTTCATTCTTGTATGTGCTTGTCTTGATGCAGTCCACATTATTGACCTTGTTTTCCTGTTACAAAATCACTCCGTGTTTGTGATTTGTTTCACGGTATTTCTCAAGAAGTGGCTTCAGTCCCCTCTGGGATAGGCACGTTACCGTGCACCATGGGGCAGCAAGGCTGCAGGGGGAGCTTGCAGTCCTGGAGGCTCCTGGCTCTCCTCTCACCCCGCTGCCTGCCCCTTAGTGATTAGTTGGAATCCAAGACAGCAATACAAGAAGTGTCGTTGGTGGGAGTGATGGAGTGCCTGCTGAGTGGGCCGCAGATAAGCACGGTGATTTCGGAGGACGCTTCATCATTTCGCCGTAAGAACATGTTAACGGGTGATTGTTTGAATGTCTCCAGCTAATAGGATATTATTCATAACACTCTGGCTAGTTGGAATGGAAGATGATAAGAAATTAAATCCTTAATGGCTTTCTTTAAGGGAGGACTTTTCCCAGAGGAACCAGGAACCCTGGGAAATCGCTCCATGTACCCTGGCAATATCTATATGGAGAGAATTGGCTTTAAATGAACCTCTGAGGGTTACACAAAGGGTAAAAGAAAGAGAACAAAAAGCAATTGACATTAACCGGGTCCCTACTATGTGCCAAGTACTTAGACATTTTACATACATCACGTTACTTCATCCCAGCCCTGTCTCTGTTGTGACAAGGCACTAATAAGCTCATTTCAGAAATGGGAAAACGGATGTACACAGAGGCGAATTGACTTGGCCAAGGTCTCATTTCTGGTGCTGGGGTCACCATTTAACATTCTAAATCAATCTTCTTTTCCTGAAATGAATTATGGAGAGGGGAGCTGTCTGGAAGAAGTAGCCCTTACATGCAATTTGAAAGGTGGAGAAGCCATAGTAGCCCAGAGGTAGCTGCAGCAGGTGTAGAGGAAAGGCGAGGGTTCTGCAGGTGGCTTCTGTTGACACCTGGGAATCGTCTACTTCCTGGATACCTGCAGCCAACATTACCCATGAGTATTCCCTATGATTCCTGAGCTTCTGGATTTCCTGGAAGCTTTTCTGAGCTTTGCTCTCCCTGTCTTTCCAACAAGTAAGGAAGCGTCTTACTCTACGTATTAAATCCCCTCCTGCTTGAAATACTGAGAACAATGACAGAACCCCGCTTGCAAAGTACCCTGGTAAGCATTACTCACATGCACGGCACAAACACACACACACACTCAACTCACAAAGGTAAATTCACAAGAATAGAATTACAGGTCACACATGTTGGGGACGTAAGATATCACAATGATAACAATAACAGTATGTGTGTGTGTTTTTTTTTTCCAACATGGAAACCATTTCTGGAACAATTTCTAGAGGCCTGGGAAGAAAGAGACCACATTACTTTTTGCCAACAACTGCTTTGTCCACGTAATGAAATCCTCCTTCTAGATAAACAGGACAGAAATGGTGGTGAAATTCTTCAACGAGCAAGATTCACTTTCAATGGGAACTCACCATAGCAACTGGCTGCGAATATTTTAAAGTGAATGTGATTTTTGTTTGTTTGTTTTTATTTTTGTTGGGTACAAAATATCCAATATGTTCCCAGCCTCTCCACTCTTCTTCCTTCAGGTCTCATCAGCTCCCACAGTGAAAGCCAGCTTGGTTTTCCATTTGCAAAGTTCACAATTCACCCAGCCATGAGCTGTGCCTTTAACCACTGGCAAATTGTTTCCTGACAGCCCTTGCTACAATTTTCTCCCCTGACATTTGATTTACATATGATCTTTAAGCACTGCCATGGCGGTAATAGCGATTTGGTTAATATTCCACGCACTCCCCCACGCCCCACACCTTGCAGGGCCATTTCGTTGCTGCAGCGTGGCAAAATGCATGTACCAAATAAATGTATTGCTAATGAAATAAACGGATTATGGGGAAGAATCAATTGCCCTGCTGCCGGGATGAGGCACCAGGAGTTAATTTTGTCTGGATCTGCAAGGGTAGCTGTTAATAGAATAGGCTTTTTACCTAATTGGAGGGAAAGTAAATGAAGTACAGTAATATTCCATGATGCATTGGAAGAATTTACTTCATTTTCTCTTAGTCTTGCTTGATGAGTGTTTACAGCACAATGGAATTTATGGTCTCTCTCCTCTCCCCATTTTTCTTTTCTTTTCCTGTTCTTCACTCTTTCTTTTTCTTCCCTTTACATCTCATTTTCTTTTCTTTCTTCTTCCTTCCTTCCCTTTTGTCCTTATTTCTATGCATTCACCCTCATTCATCCATCCATCCATCCATCCATCCATCCATCCATCCATCCATCCATCTGTCCATCTATCCATCCACTCACCCATCTATCCATCCACTCATGTATCCACCCATTTATCCATCCATCCATCCATCCATCCATCCATCCATCCGTCCATCCATCCATCCATCCATCCATCCATCCATCCATCCCTCCATCCCTCCATCCATCCATCCATCCATTCATCCATCCATCCATTCATCCATCCATCCATTTCTTCATCCAGCTAATAAATCAGGGTCTCAAATACAAACGTCTCCAGGAAACCGTAATATAAATGAGAAAATCTTGGTGAATCCTGTGGCAAAAGGGAACCATCACTATCCTTCTCCTCCTCCTCATCAACATCAATATATCTATCACTTATTGAATGTGTCCATTCATCTTCCATTCTTTCAACATTTACTGAAGCCTGACTATGCTAGTTAAGACCTGATTGGCTTCTGTGGATATGATCAAACAAAACAGTGTTGCTGAGAAGCTCCTTTACACCAATCTGTGCATCTGGCTAATGCCTAGCCTCTTACCTAGGGCCTTTTCTCTCTCTTCTCCTGATGAACACATTGAAATTCTGTTGCAACAAATGTGCTTGCCAAAGACTGGAACCAATAGGTGTCAGGTGAAGGGTGGTCAGATCAGTGGTATCAGGAGTAGGAGACATCACTGAAAATCTTAAAGAGATGGATCCAGGTACATTCAAGGGTTTCAGGACTTTCTTCCTAGTGCAAAAGTCATGCATGGGAGGTCAGATACCAGTGGAAAGAACAGAATGTGGCTTACTGAATGGAGAGGTCATGAGTTAGGGGGCCAAGGCCTAGGGCAGCTCCAGGGACAGCCTCAAGGCCTTTAATCTGGGCAAATCTGACCTGGTAAAACAACTCCTAAAATGCTCTCTCCAACAGCAATAATCCTAAATGGCATTTGCTGAACACCTACTCTATACCGAACATTGTCCTTTCCATATGTTATCTCACTGAATCCTACGGCGAGCTTTCAAGAGGTGAATCACGTTATCCAGCTGTGGTTGAGGAAAGAGACTCAGATTCAAAGAACATAGTGCTATGTTATGCAAGGTCACGTGCCTGATAAGAGGCAAGATTAGGATTGGAACCCAGGATTTAGAGCCCATAGTTATCCCCAAAATTTAGCATATCAAAATTCCTTGGGAGCTTTTCTAGCCCATTGATTCTTAGTGAGCAAGATCCCTAGGTGATCCTGATGCAGGTGTTTTGCAGACACCACTTTGACAAACTCCACCTGAACCTTGCTGAGACATGTTTTGGGGGACTTCTTTTATTTTTGCAGCATCCTTTGGTTGCTCATTGTCATTAGGAATGTGACAGTGCTCAGAGAAGAATCAACATGGGGCTGGGGGAGTGTCAGGGTAGCAGTTACTTACTCATGAACTTTTTGTTTGCAAAAGTTTCAGGTTTTATTTTCAAGGGCGTGACTTCATCTACTATAGATGTGGGACAGACTGGGGTCTGTCATTTTCTTACTGAGGACCAAATCTCTGCACAGATCCAGAACCCAGATTTTGATTTCTAGTTAAATGCTCTGTCCAGGGTGAGTTATTTCTGAGAGCCTACTATGTGGCAGATACTTTGCTGGACACTGGGGATACAGAAATGAATCTACCAAGATCTTTAGCCTCCAGGAGCTCAATGTCAAAACCACATTCACCTCTCTGCTCTGCGTCTGTTGGGCTGACACCCTATAAAGCATTTATCATCTTGTTCAACTGTCTCCTCTTTTCCTCCTTCTCTTACTGCAGACTTCTGCCTGTGTAAACTTTGCTGAGAATTTGAGCAGAAATAGTAAATAATGAAGCTCCAGAGGGTTGCACTAATTTCCCAGACATTTAATCAATACAGAGCTGCCCTGTTCATTACAGCTGTCAAAAATATGCAAAATCGTCCATCTGGTCCTCTCAGGTACAAAGCTCTGAGCTGGAGTCACCAGTTGCCTGCTTAATTACCACGCCCCATTTTCCCTCGTTCTGTGGCCTCTCCATTAACCACGAGCTACCGGCTCAAGTATAAAGGCAAACAATAAATATTTGAAATGGCGTTGCCTAGTCTGGGGTCTTTAACAGTGGTTGAGGTGGGTCTCTAGATGAGGAATACAGGTGGAGTTTTGTGGAAGAGCAGCCTCCCCCAGCTTCTCCCCTGCACCACGACTTTGCCCAGTCTGCAGCCTCCTTCCTTCTGAGGCCCCTCCCTGCCCCTCAAATATTTAGACCTATTAAAAACCATTGGGGGGAAAAATGATCTATACAAAAGCTTTGCATAAAAAAGTGATCAATGCAAATTCCTCTGAGGAAATTGCTTCAACAGATGGAAACGGCCCATTTGCAACAAATGCCGCTGGCTGTGCAGATGGTAATTATGGGATGTATGTAAACATGCAAGCTCTGGCAAGCAGAGCAAACTGCACTGCTGAACTTAGCCTGCATCAGGGCTGCCTGCCCTGGCACTGCCCCTGCCCTGACTGACCCATGGGCCAGGGGTTCAAGAGGATGGATTGTGGCTTGGAATTCCAGGACCTATTAGCCTCTATTTAATTACAGGTCTTTCTGAAAAGGTCCCTGTGAGGCAAACCGTACTTTCTCTAATCTCTGGGTGGACCCAGGCTATGGCATGGCTCCCCTGGAGAAAGAAATCAACAGGTACTGAGCTCTCACTGTGTGCTAGTATGCTAGGCACTGTGCTGTTAATCTTGAATGCATTATTTTGTTTAACCTTCATAAAGACTCTGGGAGATTAGCCTTATTACATCACCATGATCACCACCATTTTGTGAATGGGGAAATGAAGGCTTGGAGAGGTGAAGTGATTATTTTCAAGATCACAAAGTTAGGAAGTAATGGGACCAAGATGTATCAGTGAGCTGTTGCTGAGTAACAAACAACCCCAAAATTCAGTGACTTTGAACAACAAGCATTTGTTATTGCCTACAAGTCTATGGGTCAGCTGGGCAGTTTTAGTAGTCTGGGCTGGACTCAGCTAATCATGACTGGGCTTATTCAATCAAAAAGTTGGATTTGCATAAGTCTGGTGGTTGGCTGACTATTGGACTGGGATGATGAGGGGTGTAGGACCTTGTGTCTCTAATCCACTAGCAGATCATGGTAGATGAGCAAGTTCCAAGAGAAATAGCAGAAACTGACAAGGCCTTTTTGGGCCCAGGCTTGGAAAAGGCACAGAATCCACTGCACACATTCTAGGGGTAAAGTAAGTGACACAGCCAATCCAAAGTGAAGAGTTGGAGACAGACACAACCATCTAATGGAGGGAACTGAAAAGACGCATTGCAAATGACAAGGACACAGAAAGGTAGGGAAAACTTGGGCCAGTTTTGCAAGCAAATAAATCACATAAGACTTGAACTTAGAGTCCTCTGGCTCTAAGTTCAAATGTTCCAAGGCCAGCCATGATGGCCCGTCATTCTAGATACAGCTTGGTCCTCCTTTTCCATCTGACCCTGACTCTCTCTTGTCTGCATATAAGTCTTAGCTCATCTCTTCTTTCTCCCAGTGATTCTCACTCCCACTCTCAGCCTCCTTTCCTTGGACATCTGAATTAGATGGCATTTTGTGCAGGAAGGGAGGAGTTGGCCCATTTGAGCTCTGTTTCTATCTCCATTTGTTTCTGTACCCTTTTGGGTCTCAGACAATCCCTCACCCTCCCTGAACCTCAGTGTTGCCATCTGTACAATATGTAAGATGGAGAAGATTCTATTTGAGATTCCTTCCAGGCAAATTCTTCATGATTCTATGAGTAGTAAGTGATTCCCTAGCCCTAGTGGCTTGGCTCGTACCTGTACCTGTCCTGAAATTACCACCATCCTAGCCTCTACTTCAGGGAAATATCTGGGCTCCAGAAAATCTATATTGGATAATATATGTGTATAAAGCTTTATTACAGGGAGTCAACATAGTGTCATGGACTTCAGTTTTGGAATGAGATAGGCCTTGGCTCTAGGCAAGCCTCTTCAGGCAATCTGCTGGCTATGTGACCTTGGGTAAATCACTCGTCTTCTCCCCCATCAGGCCAGTCTGGGCTTATTCTCATGGTGCATAATCCATGGTGCACGGATTCTCTCTCTAGAGTCCAAGAGAGAGAAGAATTGCAAGAGGTCCTTTGAGATACCAGCTTGGAAACAGCACAGTATCTCTGTTCCCCATATTCTCTGAGCTTCTGTTTTTTCATCTGCTCATAAGGTTACTGTTGATTAAATAGCACATAGTAGAGGCTTGACAAATGTTAGTTACTACACTTATTCTTATTTGTGCCATAGAACTCTTTTTTTTTCTAGACATTATCTCATTAAAGTCCATGATACAAGACAGGTGTATATTTTTATAGATTTATTTCACTATGGATGAAGAAATGGAGACCCTAAGAGAGGATGTGACTTGTTCAAGACAACACAGAATGTCAGCAGCAAAGCTGGGGTTGGCCTCTTGGCCTACAGCCCACTGCTCATCTCACGGTAACTCATCAGACCTGTCCCTCTCTTTCCTACTTATTATTCTGGTGTCCAGTGTACTCAGCTTTGGCTTAATATGGGGATGGAGTGAGGAGTCTTGGGAGTGGAAGGGCTGAAAGGGAAGAAGCATGGTCAGGAAGAAGCAATGAGCTTGGGCTCAGGTGATACATAGACTTGGGTTTGCATGCCTGACTTAGTGACTTCACCTCTCTGAGCCTCAGTTTCTTTGGGTGTAAAATAAGGCCACTGCCAAGATTAAATGAGATAAAGCTCATATAGGAGATAACACATGGTAGGTACTTAATACATTGTAGTTCTCATTTTTCTAGCAATAGTTGCCAAAATACTGTGTTGTAGGGCGATGGTAGGGGAGTGCTTCATGAGAGTGTATGTAGTGATCTCACTGCCACGTGTCTTTGCTTGTTCTGGGTGTGAGTCCTGGATTCCACTCCTGGAAATGCCAATTGCACTTCAAGATTTGATCTCCGAGGACCCAGAATCTCTAGGACCTGTTTGTGACATGAGTTTTATAACTTCTCTTGCAATAGTCTCCTTAATGATGATGGCAACGTTTCACATTGAGCAAACATTGGATCATTTCATTTACTCATTCAACAAGTATATTCTCCTCTGTGTCAATCACAGGAGATACATAGGGACATATAAGATAGGGTCCCAGTCCTCCCAGGTTGCAGGCTGCAGAGGGACATAGTCATGCAAACAGACAAGTTTTAAAGCTTTAAGGTGTATCTAATCTTTCAATAAAATATACATCCCAGAGTCCTGCCACTGGAGTCTGATTCAAGAGGTCTGGGGCCTGCATTTCTGAATAAGTATTCTTTAGGCCACAGTTCCAGAATCATTGGCTCAGACACCAGGGTTCTAAACATTTTAGAGTTTTATGCAATCCTTCATGTACCTATTGAGAGCTTCTCATGTTCATTATTTTACTTCCAATCACTTCCAATATTTCCTTTCACCACATGGCCTTTGTACTCACTGCTCTGTCTGCCAGGGAGGCCCTCCCTTCCCCCTCTTCTTTTAGTCCTCATCTCTTCTCAGCCCTAGTCCTCAGAGATGCCATTCCCAATCTATCAGACCAAGCCAACTACTGTGACTCCATCTTAACCTCTCTCCTTAGTGGGGATATGATACATACAGTTATCCACTGAATAACAAAATAGTGTTCAACAATGGACCACATATATGACTGTGGTCCCATAAGATTATAATGGACCATATATAGAAACCTGATGTATGGCATTTGATATTGACATTGCAGATCAAGTAGGGAAAATGATTGATATTCAGTAATTGTGCTGAAACATTTGGTTTTCCATATAAAAAAAATTAGGTTGGTGTAAAAGTAATCATAGTTTTTGCCATTACTTTAAAGGCAAAACCACAATTACTTCTGCACCAACCTAATATGTAAATAAAAATATGCAAAAATATTAATACCATCTAGGTTTGTGTAAGTACCCCATGATGTTTGCGTCATGATGAAATCGCCTGATGACACATTTCTCAAACTGTATCCCTGTTGTTAAATGATGCATGTCTGTATTTACTTGTTGTTTGATGAAGGTTTGTCTTCTGCTCTAGAGTGTAATCCTTGTGAGGGCAGGAAGTCCATCTGTTTTGTTCAACTCTGTATCCAGTGTGCTGTGATTGTTGAATAAATGGCTGAGCAAAGCAATGAGTTGTCCAGGATGCTCAAAGACCCCCTGAAATCTATTCACAGGCCCCAAGTTATACTTCAGTTAGAGGTATCACCCACTCCCTTCTGCCCCTTTAAGCTCTTTGTGTTTGCCAATATGAATGGGTGGGAGAAAACACAGCTAATCTCTCTCATCTTTAGTGACCAGATCAAGGAGAAGCTTTGGAAGTACCTAGGAGGCAATGTAGACCTTTCTAGCTAGTAGAGCTGCTTTCAGGTGGAGCTGGCTGTCTCATAATGTAGTGATCTCACTGCCACTGTACCTTTGCTTGTCCTGGGTGTGAGTCCTGGATTCCACTCCTAGAAATGCCAGTCGCACTTCAAGATTTGATCTCACAGGACCCAGAATCTCCAGGACCTGTTTGTGATATGAGCCTTATAACTTGTCTTGCAACAGTCTCCTTAATGATGCTGATGGCAACGTTTCACATTGAGCAAACATTGAATCATTTCATTCACTCATTCAACAAGTACATTCTTCTCTGTGCCAATCACAGGAGATACACAGGGATAAATAAGACAGGGTCCCAGTCCTCCCAGGTTGCAGGCTGCAGAGGGACATAGTCATGCAAACAGACAGTGAAAATTCAGTGTGATTAATTCCAGGATTTTCATAGAACCCAGAGGCATAAAAGCACAGAGAAGGCACTGAACACTGTAAAGGGATTCAGGAGGACTGCCTGGAGGAGGAATGACTTGAGCTGCACCTTGAAGGAGAGTAGAAGTTAGCCAAGCAAACCTGAAGTGGAAAAATGGGAAACAGCATTCCAGGTGGAGCAAACAGTCAAAGCACAGCCATGAAGGTGGTAAAGAGCGTGTTGTGTTCTGGGCGCTGAAAGGCATCAGCGAAAAGGTGGGAGGATGTGTGACTTTGAGGGCTCCTTCGGGTAGCCATAGTGGAGATGGCATGCAGGAGCCAAGAGAGAGAGAAAAACCAGTCAGGAGAGAGACTGAGACAGAGGCGGATGGTGGCAGTGAGGCCTAGAGAACCAGTCAGACCCAGGGAATGTTACGGGGGAATTCTTACAGGAAGCAGGTGATGGAGAAGAAGGAGGTTGTCCAAGTTTCTGGTTTGAGGGTGGTTCCCTTCTTGGGAAGAGACATGCACTTGGGGAGGGATGACAGGTTGTCATTGCAAGCTCTGGAACTGAGAGCAGCAGGCCATGAACCACGTGCCCAGCATGAGCACCTTTGTGCATCCATGAAAACAACCTTCAGGAGAAAGCACCAAGACATTGTCCTCAGTGCTTTGCAGGGAGGGGTCACCTAATCCTCATATCAACGCTCTGTGTAGGAATTGCTCCTAACTTCACTTTTCACCTGAGGAAGCTGTGGCACAGAGAGGCTAAGTAACTTGCCAGAGATCACACAGTCAGCCAAATGCAGAGCTGGGAGGTGAGCTTGGGCAGTTTTGTTGCCACAGTTTATGTGCTGTGATAATTCTACATGCATACCTGCATGGAAACAAACAGACTGAATGTGGCGTCATGCATTAGCAGAGGCCCATCGCCGCCCAAGTGAGTTGGCCCAGAGGAACAGTGGAAAATGGAAGGCCCCTCGCTGTATATGGCCAGCAGATGTGATGACATTTTGTTAATGTAGAGTTGTGAACATTCTGAGGTCTCACATCCAAATTCTGCGTCTCTTTAAAAATGAGCTCTGGTGACACCAGGCTGACATACCTGCATGACATCAGACTTCCTGCCTTGGCAGGAGGGAAAGGGTAGTGCTGCTTTCTTTCAATGAGATTTGCACTGCCTATTGTGCCCCAGTCTCCATCATTCCCTATTTCTCTTCACCTGGCCCACCTCGCTCCCTCATGTGCACCTCTGTCCAGCCCCTGTAGGTATTTGAGTTTGCAGCCCCGGAACTCAGAACCTCTCTGGCACTAAAATTATTTGGATCTGTTCTATCTCAACAGCTCTGTGAAGGAGATAGTATTATCATACACCCATTTTACTAGTAAGGACACTGAAGCTTATAGAGTAGAAAAGACATGTTTAAAGCCTTAAATCTCCTAAGTCTGGCCTGGAGACAGAACCCATGTCTCTTAACATCTAACCCTCTATGGGGAGGTTAGAGGCCCAGGATAGGACCTCAAGCCAGAGACGAAACCTCTCCCCAAGGCCCAGCCAGGTACTTTTTCCCCTGATTCTGTTTCTTCATCCTTCAGGCACTGCAAGGAAGCCAGATTCCTTTCCCTGCTGCCTTTAGCTCCCCCACTCACCCCCGCATTGATCTCCAGCTTTACGAGGGTGACAGGCCATACCTTTTAATTGCATTATTACATCTTTATGGTCTACTCATTGAGCAGGTCTCCTCCGCTGGGCAGCCAGGCACTGGAATTTATATGCGGAACTGAAACGTTTATTGGAATCATATTGATAAAGGCATACTGTGAAAAGGCCTGCGGCTTTTAAGAAGAGACTGGGGTTCTCAGGAGACAGGGGAGAAGGCAGGTCAGCATACTCCCAAGGAAAGAGTTGGTCACTTGTGAGAGATGAGGGCAGGGCCTCCCCTCATGCCCTTGCCAACCCTTAAATATTTCCTCTTTCATCTGCCTGTTAGCAGCTGGGTAGGAAAGAAAAAAACGCCTGGAAAAGGCACACAGAAAGGGACTAGGAGATTTCTGAAGAGGAGCAGGATTCCAGGTTCATGGACTAGTTGGGAAGGCAAACACAGGGATTGCCCCTGTTGACATGAGGGAGGGCCCTTCAGGTAGAGGCTTGGTGTGAACAAAACATACAGCAGGGGCCATGAAAGGCCATAATGGACTTTACTTGGAGCAGGATCTACAGGGAACATACCTGGTTTGCTTGACAACTCCATGTGACTGTCGTGCAGGCATCTCAAACAGAGTGTGCCCCAAATGGAACCGATCCTCCTCATTCTATTAGCAGGTGTATCCATTACAGGTAATGACAAATCCACCCTCCCAGGTGCTCAGGGAACCTTGGAGTCACCTTTATCTCTTCCCTTTTTTCCACTGCCCACCTTCCACTCCATTACAACCACTGTGGACTCTACTTTCAAAATATTCTGTGACTTCAAGCTGCCCTTGCATTGCCACCGTTTCTGCCATGGTTGGAGGCCCCATTACCTTTCCTCCGATTCTTTCAGGAGCCATGGAATAAAATTTTGGTTCATTTGTCTTCTTCTCCACAAGATCTTCCCTGATAACCCTATCTCAAATCACAATCTCTGCCATACACTATAGTCTGTTGCTTGACCCTGATTCACTTGGCTTCGTAGAACTTTTCTCTATCAAATGTGATATGTAATTTATTATTACTATTATCTGTCTCTCCCACTACAATATAAGTATCTTAAAGGCAGAACCTTTTATCTTTTATTCTCTGCCCTAGCTCACATCTCCAGCACCAAGGACAGTGTCCAGCGCATAGTAGGTGCTATATAAATATATAAAGAGACAGGTTGTCTGTCTCACTGCAGCCTCGAACTCCTGGGCTGAAGCAATTCTCCTGCCTCAGTTTCTTGAGTAGCTGGGACTACAGGCATGCACCATCATGCCCGGTTAATTTTTAAACTTTTTGTACAGATGGGATCTCACTATGTTGCCCAGGCTGGTCTCAAACTCCTTGCCTCAAGTTATTCTTTCACCTCAGCCTCCCAAAGTGCTGGGGTTACAGGTGCAAGCCGCCATGCCTGGCCATAAATATTTGTTTAATGAGTTCAAGAATGGATTTGATTGGAGCCGGGTCCTGCGGTGGGGGTAAGAGAGATCTTCCATGTTGCTCTGGGAGCTGGAGCATGTATCCTGAACTCTGATTTCCACCCGGCATGAAACTATATGTTAGCAGAGTCCTTACCCACGTCTAAGGCAATCAGCATGCCTTCCCGGAGCTCCGAATTAGTAATATCACGCGCCATGGAGTCAACCCTAAATGGAGAATTTAGAAGAGGAATAGCTCTGGGGTTAATTTGAATGTATTTCCATGTCTCAAAATCAGCACATTGTAGGAAAAAGGAATCTGCTTAGCATAGTAAATGGCATTTGATGCGTAGCCTCTTTCTTTAAGTACGATCTGGGTAGTCTGTCTTCTTGATTTTGAGATGATTGTGGTACCCAGTTGAAGGGTGATTCGATGTTAATTGGTGGCAACTAATTAGACCCAGTTTGTGAACTCTCCCGGGCTATAAGCCATGGATGCTTTGGCTCAATGTTATAACAATCACTGTCCTTCTTTAAAATGGTTCTCTCTTTGATGAGAAACACTGGCATGTGGCTAAATGAACCTCCAGAGATCTCTCCTAAAAAGGGGCAGAATGGATGGTATTTTAGGGTTGAGATCCCAAGTTGGAATGGCCGGATTACAAAGTTTAGGCCAGATGTCTCTGGGTTCAAATCCTGGCTTAGCCACTCATTAGCTGTGTGACCTTGGGCAAGTCCTTGACCAGGCTGGGCTTTAGTTTCTTCATCTGTGTAATAGTAGGTTACAGTTCTATTCCCAAAGTTCTTGGGAAGCTTACGTTAAACAACCAGAGAAGGGGAGATTGAGTGCCTTTTATTTAGCAGTAACTGTGGCTAAGTATATCCCAGGTGCTTCATAGGGACATTTGAAGATTCCCAAAAAGTATCTGTTAGGTGGGTATCTGAACGCATGAGTTATTGTTGAGTGAATGAGTGAATGGATGCAATTCAGAGATTATAGGAATGGACCATGTGTCCAACGAAGAAGATGGCAGGACTCGGTATTAAAAGCATGAAGACTATTCATGAAAAATTCCAAAGTTTCAGAACTTGAAGTGGTCTCTAAAAGCCTTCTCATTTTGAAGGCAAGTAGAATCAAGGCCTAGAGAGGGGAAAGTGATGGGGCCAAGGACACACAGTGAGTGGAGGACAGAGTTGAGGTCGGAACTACTGTGCCCTCTACCCACAATGTCCCCAACTCAGCCTCTTCACAGGTGCACATGGGAGAGAGAGGGGCAGAGTCTAGAACTATGGTTCAAACATTGGGCGGGGAAAATAAACAACACCAGGGACTCCTTCTCAGCATCCACTACAGACCTGGGAACTCCCCACAGTAGAAGATGAACGACAGACCTCATGGGCATCAAGGAGATGCAAGAAAAGGAAAGCACCATAATTAATAACCATAAGCAATAGATTGCATTGGGGTGAGCAGTAAGATGCCTATTGATCAAAGATGTAAACACAAATTGCTGTCAAGTGTCCCTTCAGCCATGGTCAATATGCTTCATAAACAAAGAATCCAAAAGCTATTCTTGATACTGGATATGTCTTAATCAGAGTGGCCAGGAGAGCTTGCATCCTTCAGAGATGTGGCTGCATTGTGAGCAATCTAGTATAGATGCTTTTTTTCATTCCTTCCTCCATTTGTTTATTTAACATATCCTAAATGCTTACTACATGCCAAGCTTCTTGGAGGCACTGGGATAGAGCAATGAACAGGAAGACAATCCTTGCCCTGATAGTGCTCACAAAATAGTCAAATAAAGGGGATGATTTCAGATGGTGATGAGGGCTGTGAAGAAAGTTACATAAGGGTAGGGGGATAGAGAGTAAGGAGATGGTGTCTTGCTGAGATGAGGTGACTGAGGAAGGCCTCCCTGAGAGATGATGACATCTGTGCTAAGACACCAATGAATCAAAGGAGCCAACCTCATGATCCAGAGTGAAGGGTGCTCCAGGGAGAGGGAAAAGTCCTGAGGTAGGAATGAGCATGGGATGTTGGAGGAACAAAAAGGAGGCTAGAGGAGAGTAGAGTGGCAGGAGATGAGGGTCAGAGAGGTGAGCAGGGACCAGGTCGTGCAGTCACATCTTCCAGGTTAAGGAGGTGGATTTGATCTAAGTGATGAGGCCATTAGAGAAGGACCAGCTGTCCCCTTTCTGTATGAGTACCTCAGCGGTGAAGCATTCACCTAGAGTAAGGGACGGGCTCCTGGTTGGAGTCCTGCAGGCACGGCCTGGGCTGAGCAGGAGAACTTGGGCAAGCTCCTCCCCACGGTGCGGCCTCCATTTCCTTATTCACAACATGCAGGACTTGGGCTCATGAATCCCCAGCTCTATCATTCCGGCCTTTTTTTTTTTTTTTTTTTCAAGAAGATGAGGTACAAGTATGCCATCTCAACATGCCATTCATTCACATGTGGGAAAACCCTGGCCACTGGGTCGCAAGGCTCTAGTGACCACATGCATGGGTGGCAGGGAACCACACTGAGTGCAGGAAGCCCGGCAGAAAATCCAAGGAGCATCCAAGGGCATCCTTGAGTTCAAGGTCACCTCCTCACTCAGGCCTGGGTGTCCTGCTGTTTGACCTCCATGTAGCTCAGAGGCCCATGTGACCTGGGAAAGCTGGTTTGACTCATTACCCTTTGAGGTCTAAACTATGGATTCCAGGCCCGTACAGACCTATAGCACTCTGAAGATACAGGTTCCTCTGGGCGATGTAGAGTAAAAAGCTCCTTCCTCAGTTCCTATGTCCATGGGATGAGGGAGGCAGTGATTACAGTAGAGAGGAGGAAAAGCACGATTCTGAAAAGTGCTTGCTTGAGAAGGGCTCCACTTGCAAATGCAGGTCCTCGGCCCATGTGTCTGCAGGTCCATGCCGGGAAGTGTGGGTGCACACCCGTGTGGGGCTTCCCAGGTGTGTGTGTGAGCGTGAATGTAAGTACCAAGCAGGCAGGAGCTGTATTCCATTCCATTCACTGCCGATTCCCTAGCACCTGGCGCGTGGTGAGTAATCAATAAACATTTGTAGAGTGAATGAATAAATGTGTGCTCATGTGTAAAAGTTAAAGTTATCTGTTTTCTAACTTGACAATCTGTTATTTGAGCTTTCTGTCCAGGAAATACATTGAGAAAATACTTGGCATCACCATCTACACCCACCGTTTCTTTTTTTTATTTATTTTTAAATCTTTATCGACGAACAACGTGCGTGAGGGAAAGCATAGACATCGCTGTGCACGTCTTGATGAATTTTCACAAAATGAACTCCCACGTAATCGGCACCCAGATTAAGAATCAGAATGTTCCCAGCGCCCAGTTCAGTTACTATTCTTCATGGATAGCCATTATTCTGTCCTCTCGCAACACAGACTAGTTCTGCCTGCCTTTGCACTTTATGTAAACTCAATTGCACAACAGATACTTGTGTGTGTTTTCTCCTTTCACTCAATATTATGTTTGTGAAAATCAGCCACGTTTCGCAGGGAAGTTATAGACTGCTCATTTTCATTCTTATGCAGCAGGAGTTGGTAAATTTGTTCTGGAAAGGGCCAATTCTGCTGTTGTAGTACAAAAGCTGCCATCAACAATATATAAATGAATGAACCCGGCTGTGTCTGATAAAACTTTATTTACAAAACAGGAGGTGGCTGGATTTGGCCACTGGCTGGATTTGCCAAGCCTGTCATACGGTACACCTTACTGGGAATATGGCATAATGTATCCACTTAACTGTTGATGGACATTTGGGTAGTTCTCAGTTTCAGGGATTAGAGGAGTGCACCCAGAACATTCTCACACATGTCTTTCAGTGTACATATGCCGTCATTTTTGTCGGGTATGTACCCAATGTGGGATCTCTGGGTTATGGTGTTGGCACCTGTTCAGGTTTAGGAGTTACTGTCAAACAAACAATTACAACACTGCTGGTTCTTAATTAGGTGAGCTTTTGTGTTTTCACATGGTGCAACTGTTCCCTTTACTTTGTGCTGTCCTGCTGGTTGGTACCTTGCACTGCTTGTTACTGTCACCAGGAACTGCCCTCAGAAGTTGCAACTTCATCAGAGGCATGCAGGGAGGGCAGCCACCAGCTCTTGAAACATGGCTGATCCTTAATGCAGCCTGGAATCAAGGTACAGGCAACTGGATAACTCAAAGGAGTCAACTGTGATGAGAGGTTATTTACAAGTAAACTCTTCTCTTTGATAGTCACTTCACCTTCCATTGCCTTTACCACAGCAACCCACCTTGCATGGCAAGCAACGGGGGCCTTCCAGATAAAATGAAAGACTGGGTCTTTACTAGTTCTGCTTGGAAATAGCCACTTATTTCTGTCTGGGCTTTCAGCCCAGAAAGCCAACTGGTATGACTTTGGGTTTTTGTAAGTACCAGTCATCAGCATACCTGTACCATGGTAGATAGCACCATGCAACATGATGGCTGAACAAGCACACACCTGAGTTCAAAGTATGCCTGTATCATAACTTCCTCTGGCTTCAGGCATGTTATTTAACCTTTCTGTGATTCAACTGCTGTGCATCATTTCATCTAATCCCTCCAGCGACGATATTGAAGAAGGTACTATCATTATCCTCACTTTAGAGATCAGGAAACTGAGGCTTAGAGATGTCAAGGTCTTGCTTGAGTACATACCCACGCCTGCATCCTGAAATCTAACTTTAGAGACTATCTGTGGCTCTTAAGCACTGGTTCCAATTATGCAGCCAAATAGTTTCCTCTGGAAAAGTCACCGTTTTGTGTTTTTAGAGTCCTGAGTTTGGCTAATCAGGAACAATCTCCTTTTCTTGGAGAAATAATTCAATGTTGGATGCAGTCTTATGGAAAAAGTGACTTCCCTCCAAATTCTTGTAATGAGACAGTTCTCGCCGAGGACAAAATACTGAGGTCTTTTGAGGAGATGGCACCTCTTAGTCAGTGGAGATATGCAATTTTTTTTTTTTTCAGCAAAGAATCTGCTGTTTTAAATTTCCAACAAATGGCTTACTGTTTAAATACTGGAAAGGAGTGGGCTTTTAGTACCATGGGTCATCTCTGGGCTGGTGAATCCACCAATTTTGAGCATCAAGTCAGCCAGAAGTGAAACTGGTGTTTTCAAATGTATTTCCACTTCTCAGATATAAACTTCTTTTTGGAAAAATTAAAATTACATGATCCATTATTAAGTATAAGAGGCAAAGCGCTGGTGATCTTTCCTCCATCAGTGGATCATGATTTGCCTGATAATGTTTCATTTAGTCAATAAGTGTGTAAGCCTAGCACATTTATTGGTATCACTTAGCAAACAGGCCCATGGTGTTTACCTGTGAAAGTGGACAGGTAGATTTCTAGCTGAGTGGTTCATGAATTCACCTGGTTTAAAAACTATCAGGAAAGGCTGGGCTTAAAGTTCCACCAAAAAATTGCCCTAGGCTCAGGACCTGTTCTTTGAACACCATCAGGCATATAGGAGGCCATTTACATCCAAGATGGGGTAAAAACCAAGATGGTACCCTACAGAGTAAAAACCAAGATGGCACCCTACAGAGTAAAAACCAAGATGGCGCCTTATGGGCTGGGCACGGTGGCTCAAGGCTGTAATCCCAGCACTTTGGGAGGACGAGACGGGTGGATCACGAGGTCAGGAGATCGAGACCATCCTGGCTAACACGGGGAAACCCCGTCTCTACTAAAAAATACAAAAAATTAGCCAGGTGAGATGGCGGGTGCCTGTAGTCCCAGCTACTCGGGAGGCTGAGGCAGGAGAATGGCGTAAACCCGGGAGGCGGAGCTTGCAGTGAGCCGAGATCGCGCCACTGCACTCCAGCCTGGGCGACAGAGCGAGACTCCGTCTCAAAGATGGCGCCTTACAGAGTAAAATCCAAGATGGTCCCTACAGAACCAAAGGTGGCCATTTGCACCCATGGGGTACTGAGTTTGGGAGTGGCAGGACATAAAGTAACTTGGAGGCTAAGCCCACAGTTCTGGAAGGGCCAGAAACTGTACAGAGTGACCTATGTATCCTGGAACACCAAATGACCCCAGTGCTGAGACCCTGAGCCCCAAAATACTGGATTGTCCCATCAGAGATCCCACAGAGGGAAAGATGCCCAACTTCCTAGCCAGCATGAGTATGGATGGTGAAGGGTAGATTTTAAGCAGGACCACTGAGGCATGAGAGAATTCCTGTTTCCACTTGCCATTTTCCAGCTGGGACATTGTTAAACACCCCTTTCTGTTAATTAAGCGTTTCCAAGAGGCTTAGGCTAGATTGCTGGCACGAAGTGAGCAAATCCTGGCTGACCTGTCTTGTAGGTACTTGGAGGTGTGTGAGGGAAAGGGGCAGGAATGCGTGGCACAGGCAAAGTGACAACACAGTCCAAGAAACAAATTGCCCCCTTGGGAGCAGAGAGACACTTGCTCCAATGATCGACGTTGGAAAACCAAAGGTACTCATCCACATCTGGCCTCGGCCTGGCTGCAGACATAACCTGGAGAAAGCAATTCACACTGATTTTTCTCAGCCCTGAGATCCACCTTCAGCCTGGGATCCAGGCCTTCAGTAATGAGCAGCCCAGGCGAATGAGGTTTGGAGTCGAAATCCATCTGAGGCCTCTCTCCCTGCCAACGTCTACAGCTTAATAATTGCTTCCTCGCTCCTGCTACATTCAGGTTCAAGAGGAGCGTGAGCCCCTCCAGCAGCATTATGCAAATAGGGCCCACTCCGTTCCGGCGGCATATAGAATATGTAAATTTATGGCGGTGGCGGAGGCTGTTTAAGACAGAAGATTTCTCAATGATGAAATTAGATTTTCTGGAAAGAGGCTTCCGAGGACCTGTCTCCGTTCCTCTGCCTCGTGCTGTGCTGTAGCCACCAAACCGGGGCTCTGGGAAATAATTAACCGAATTACAGTCTCAAGCCTCTTTAAAAAAAATAAAGAAGGAAAGAAATAGACCAGGTTTCACGAGGCCACAACAAATTCCTACTTTACAGAATGTGTAAACAGGAAGGGAGGCTGAGTGGGAGGGAGGGAGGCTGGTGTGGAGCATGGGCTCTGGTTAGCAGGAGGCATTAATGCAGAGCAGAGAGGCTATAGCGTCACCCTGGCCTTCACACCTGGCCCTGCAGAGCCTCCAAGCAGGGGGATAAGGATGGGAGAGTGAACAGAACCATGGGTCCTGGTGACTGCCTCACCTCTAATGCTGCAGCTCTGATCTGCTTCCTATGCCTGCCTTTTCATGAATTTGATAGAAGGAAGTATTGATGTCATTTCAAAAATTGCAAAATTAGCAATCTAGACCAGAGGTTCTCAAACTCCAACATGCATCAGACTTACCAGGAGGGCTTGTGAAGCACAGATTACTGGATCCCGCTCCCAGAGTCTCAGAATGAGTCCATTCAGGGAGGGCTCAAGAATTTGCATATCCAACAAGTTCCCCGGTGACAGCAAATGCTGCCGGCCCAGGCAACACACGTTGAGAACCATGGCCCTAGAGTACTGCTTTCATTTGACAGATGGGGGAAATTGAGCCCCAAAGAATTAGGTGGTTTGCCAAAAAAAAGGCACACGGTGGAGTCAAGGCCGGGGTACGGATCTACCTCTTTCCACTATTATCGTCTTTGGTCATTGTCATCGTCATCACTACTGTCACTGTCATTTGCTAAGACCTTTCTACGTGCTAGGCACTGTGCTAGGCACATGTGTGCCTTACTTCATTTAGCCTTTACTGCAGTTCTACATGAGAGCTGCTACTATGATCCCCACGAGGATCCTGAGGTTCAACTTCAAATTGCTTCACGTCTTGAGCCTCAAGCTTTTTATTTGTAAAATGGGGAGTTCTCATCCTTCAGAACACTGGGAGGACTCAATGAGATTTTACACTTTATGTGCTCAGCACAGAGCCCAGCACATGGAAAAGACTCAGTTATTAGATATTATAGTAATTATTATTATCTGTCAAGTTGTGAGGATTAGGAAACAGAGTGAGGTTGTGAAGTGAGATTAAGGATTAAAAATATAAAGATCTTCATTTCAGTGGCTAGTCCTAAACTCACCTGCTGTAAGACTGGGCAGGGTGGTGTCACCCACCTTCTCTAAGGTCCAGTTTTTGTGAAAAAGTGCAGGGGGGCAACTTGAAGGTCCCAGGATACTTTCAGCTGTAAAATTCTCTGATTCCATAATTCCAAGATTGGGATAATTTCTCCCCCTCCCCACGTTGCCCCAGTGTGGATACTGTCCCTCCTCTCCTGGGCTGTTACCCAGCATCCTCCTGGGCTCCTTGCCTCTGGTCTCAACCCAGCCAATCCACTAGTCTAAAATTCCCAAATGGCAACCTGATTCTGTGCTCTTCCACTGAAACTTTCCGTAGCTCACTACCTCTCTGCTTTCAGTCGAGTCCGACCATCTCAGCTTGGCAGTTGAACTCCTTCATGACCTGGTTCCTCTAAGCCCTTCATCTGCCTCTCCCTCTTCTACTCTATTTTCCAATAATACATGGAAGTACCTTTTACCCTCTGTGTGACACTATACTATTTCCTGCCTCCCTACTCTGGTTATTGGACCTTCTGCCTCATAGTCCATCCCTGCTTTTCTTCTCTCCCTCTGCAAACTAACTATTTGACCTTCACTGCTCATCTCAGATATTTTGTGCCCTGAAAAGGCTTCCCTCTCTTATCTTCCTCCTGTCTGCAACCCCAGGTTGGATAAAGTATTTTATCTGAGCTGCCTATAGGCATCTCATTCTAGGGCTTAATAGTTTACATGGTAGTAGTCTACTGACATTTCTGTCTTGCCCAATGGACAGTGACTAGTTTAAAGGAAGAGACAAGGTTATTCGTCAAGCTTTTTTGGAAATTTCCTGGCTTGTTGCTTGTTTGATCTGCTGTCTGTAAGTCCCATGAGTGCAGGGGCCTTATATATTTTGTTTGCCACTGTCATTGCAGTACTTATCACCATGCCTGGCACATAGTGCATGTTCAATCCTTGAATTAATAAATCTGAAATCCCTGCCCATTTTCCTAGATTTCTTACTAATCGTTATATCCCTACTGCCTAGCAAAATGTCTGGCATGGAAGTGCTCCAGAAATATTTGCTGAATGAACAAATATGTGAATAAAATGAATGACTTCACATATAACTGTATCAGTCAGCTGTTGCTGTGTAACAAACAGCCACTAAATCTCCATTGCCTACAAAAATAAGCATTATTTCTCATCTAGCTTTATTCTGCAAGTAACTGGGGCAGCCCTGAGCAGCAGGTGGTGCCTGGCTTGACTCTGCATGTCTGTCAGCCTCTGTGTATGAGCAGGTTAGCCAGAACATGCTTCTTTCATGGCAGGGACAGAGATGCAAAAGAAAATGTGGCAACCTGCAAGGTTTCTTAAGATCTCATCCCAGAACTAGCACACTGACCCTTCCACTTGTATTCCATTGGCCAAAACAAACCACGTGATCATGCCCAATGTGCAGGATCACCCTGTAGGAGGAGAGGTTGCAAAGTCACATGGCAAAAGGCATGGATAAAGGGAGAGTGAAGAATTGGGGTCAATAATTTAATTCACTCCAATGACCAATCGTAGCATCCAGCCCAGAGAGCTTATAGCACATGGTGACCAATCTCTATGACCACCTAGACAAAGTGACCCTGTGTGGACCACCCCCCACCCTGCCCTAAGTGGCCCTTCCTTGTTCAAAACTCTAGAATATCTTTGTACTTCCTGCATATTACACTCTCCTTCATCCCCCACCCTGAAGTTTTCAGTGATTTTCTGAAGCCCTTATTAAACAATCTCTAGATCTCAGCCCATGGTATTGGTGCACTGGGGCATGTCAGAAGTGTCCCCTCAGCCTGTACTGATGCACAGAACTTCCTCCTCCCCATCCTTCTCCCGCCCCACGGTGTATGTTGCGAGGGTCCCCCGATGTTTAATGCATGAGCTCCACATCCTCCCAGCAGCCGCTGCAGACAGATTCTCTCAGCATGGGAATGGCCATGAAATCAGATGACTGTACAGGAAGCAGCTCCTCACCCCTCCCCAATTGTTGTGATGCTGCCCTGCTTCAACTCACTTCCAGTTTTGTAATCTCTTTTATTAATGTGCCAGAGGCAGAGAAAAATGCATTTGTAATTTCTCCTTAATGGCTGGTGGAACTCTTTTTGCTTCCTTTCTTAGCATTTGTTTGTGGTACACACACACACATACACACACACACACACACACACACACCACACACACCAGGTCAGGAGAAATTGAGTGGCAAGGCAGTAGATGTAAAAGCACAGAGTCTTGGAATATTTAAGGAGGAAAGGATCTGAGTCCAATGGCTGTCACATTGTGTTCCCAGAGCCCCAGGGTCCCTCAAAATAGCATCAGAGAGTGCTGCAGGGTGAAAAGAGGGAAGAAGGAGGAGGTTGACAACCCCTCCCTGAACCTTGCTTCAATCAGAGCATCTCTGTTCTTACCTGCTTTGTATATCGTGGTTATACAGGAAGCTTGTTTGGAATTAAAGACTTTACTGCTGCACAAAATATGCAACAACTCTCATCTCCTGTATCCGTGGTTTCACAGAAAGGGCAGCCCAGTCTCAGAGAGTCTGTGACTTACCCAAAGTCACAAAGTGAGTTAGTGGGAGAAGTGGACTCAGGGAGTAGGCCCCAGCTTTCCAATTCCAAACTTGATGCTTTTGTCTGCAAACAGGTTCTATCTCAGAATGCCAAGCATCTTCCCTGAAATGGCTTGATATATGCTTTTCCATTTCCCTAACGCATTGATCATGGATTGTTCTACTAAAGGGATAAGGCAACGGCGGGAGGCATGCAACTGGCACAGAACTGCAGGGGCATTGGATGCCTATTACCTAATCAAAACCACAACAGTAGGTGGGCGTTACTGTTTCTTATGTTTACAGAAGAGGAAGTTGAGGTTGGGATGGATGAGCCAATTCAAAGACACAGGGCCAGGACATGGTGATAATGAGATTCAGACATGGGTTCACCTTATGCTAAAGATCCTCATGGACTTTAAGAGCCCAGATCATTCAGATGATAATACATGATGGCAGTGATCACAGCTGCTGCCAGATCTGAGTGTTTCAGCCTGGTACAGGCTGGGTGCTTTACATGCAGAGCTGCCAGGTAAAGTTGTGCAGGATGTGGACTGCAGAAGAGCACCCAACCAAAGAGGCAACTGAGAGCTGAACCCAGTCTTTGGACTGCTAAGCAAACCATGGCATAAGGCAGTGATCATCTGGAGCATGAGGAAGCCGTTCTCTAATTGCTCTGCCAGCAGGAGCTGGCTTTTCCTAATTCTCACAAAGGCACTCTGTGCAAGCTGCTATACTCCTTGCCTACATGATCTCATGCTCCCACAGCCTCTGGGGCAGCTTTGTTCCTATACCCATTTTAAAGATGAGGAAAAAGAGGCACAGAGGAATTACATTTCCTGACCAGCATCATGCAGCTCTTTCAGGGACAGAACTGCAATTTGAACTCAAGGTTGCAAACCTCCAAGGCTAGATGAGCTGGGAATTTCTAGCTATATCCACCCACACTCCTGTCTCCCAAAAGACTATTGAGTTTCACAAGGTTCTAAGGATGCAATCTGGAGATGCAGAGTTTGGGAGCTCCTGAAAAGGAGGTATTCTCTGCCCTGAGTAAGGGGAATCAAGAGAGATTTCCAGACAGGAAATGGCACCCCAGAGAATCAATCCAGCTGGGCCTTTTCAATTAGTCTGTTTTTGAATCACGTGATTACACTCATCCCTGCCTCCTTCCTCCTTAAAGAGACCCCCTGGAGGGAGCAAGGCTGTGTAGATCTGACCTTCCCTTCCCCATCTCCCCTGCCCCACACCCTCTGTCTTGAAAAACATTAGAGCTGGAAGAAGACTCCCCTGGCGATAAACATCTACGCAAAGCCAATTGTCAGGAAATGTCCCAGAGCCAATTATTCATTCTGAGGGACCCCGAGGTGGTTTGAGGAGTTGACAGATAAAGAGGAAATAATTCGCAATTTGCTGTTTACACATAATCAGTGTGTACCAGGAAAAAAAAAATAGTGTCACAGCTTCCAGCTTCCCACGTTTTATGTTGATCTTCTTCTAAATCAATACATTAAGTGGAAAGGTGGAGGCAGACAAATGTTTTGGGGAAAAAGATATTTGGGTGTGTTTGGCTAAAGAAAAGACTCTCTGTAAACACAAGGGCGTGGCCAAGGAAGGTTGAATGAGAGCATGTTACCCACTTCCAAAATCTGGGGAGCAGCAAATGACAGTTAGAGGACTCTTACTCCAAGCCGGACACAGAGGCAGGCACTTGACCCAGTGATTATCGTGCATCCTCCCATCCACCCTGAGAGGTAGATTCTGCTGTTGGTTCTATTTCACAGGTGGAGAAACTGAGGCTCCAGAAGATAAAGTTTCCTGTCCAAGTGCATGTGACCTGCGCAAGCTGAAACCATGACTAGCCACCCAAGTCAAGCTGATGTTGAAGTCTAGGATTTTTTGGCTTATTGTTTTGCTCCACGTTCAGTTCCTTGAGTTTTGATGCTGCCTTTTATTCTGAAACCCCAAAGGGGCTTAAAACAGGGCTTGTTCTCTCGAGGAGAGGGTCTTGGGAAGGTATCTCTTCTCCAGTTGCCCTTGGCTGACTGTCAAGACTACAAGTAGCTAATAAAGTAGGTGAGGTCCCTGGAGAGAAAGGGGACTGGGCAGGAGACCTTAGGGATGGGGGCATGGTGACAGTGGCTGCTGTTCGTGGTTTAGGAGGAAGGGTCCACTCAGGGATGTGTCCCAGTTCTGCATTTTTTGGTTCTTTCTCTTTATTGGGCTCTTTGAGAAACTGAATATCTCCTGCCAACGTCTACCCTTCTTTCACCTTCCTTGGACTTGAAGCAGCAAAGGTTCCTTCTGAGAACTTCAGGGCTGTTCTTCCTCTCCTATCTAAACATTCTCTCTCCTCTCATTGGCCTAAGACAATAGATTTTGGAGCCACAGTGACCTCAAAAACTGACCTGGTCTAGCCCCAGAGTCAAGAGAGATAAGGGGACCTCGGTCCTGTTTTATAGACAAGGCCACTGAGGCCAAGTGCCAGTCGTTGGTCCAAAGTAGAAGAGAGGACTCAGATCCACCCTCCAGCCCCTCCTGACCCGGACGACCTGGCTTCCTCAGCAGGGAAGCCTGCCTCTCTCTTTGTTCTCTATCTGCCACTGAGTCTCCCAAGCTTTGTGCAATTTACATCGACACGCACCCACATTTGCATTTAACACACAGACACACGCAGACACAGGACTGCTCCTGGCTTGAACAACAAGGGATGCCAAATGCCGTTCACATCTTTCTGGAGAGGCGCGTATCCATCCCGATTCTGCCTTTGCCAAATGTGCCATACGTAGCAGACGTACATATATTCCGCGTGAATTTCCTTAATCTCCCTCACAGCTGTCCCTTTCCCCGGCCTCTGCTACAGTGTTCCCAAATTACTTGTCTCCTGACTGGTATAGCAGCCTGTTCCCTGACTCTTTCATCCCTTTAAAAGCAACAACAACAGCAACAACAACAGTCATCATGGTTGCTGTTTATGCAGCCCCTACTCAGTGTTCAGTATGAGGTTAAGCAATGGGGTGGCATCTTCTGTTGCTCTTTCAGCAACCCTGGAACAGAAGCATTATTAGCTCCATTTAACAGGTGAGAAAAATGAGGCTTCAAGTTTAACTGCATTATGCAGGGTTTGGGGTTGAGCTGTGGAGCTGTGGTTGACTTTGAGACTTGTGCCGGTACCTCATGTCATAGGCTGCCCCCTCGATCATCCCATCCATCCGAGCTGCTGGCCATGACACAGTGGATAGCCCTTGTTTCAGAGGACCCAGGAGGTAGCAGTTAAGAAAGTGCACCATTTCAACCTCTGATGGAGTCATTTCTGTCTACGCAAACTTGGGTAAGTCATTTAAGCTCTCTGAGCCTGTGTCCACTCTTATGAAATGTGGATCACAGTTGTACCTAGACCCACAATGTCGCTATGGATACCATTAAGATCATTGCAAAGGAAGCACTCTGCACCATTCTCAGTGCCCAATGAATGTGGGATAATTAAACTATTGTAAAATAAATAGATGACTTTGTGTGTGTGTGTGTCTGATGATCAAGGTTCTTTCAGGTGGAGCCCTGCCTTTCTTTCCATCAATAATGCTTACCGGGGCTATCTCGCATCCCAGCCTTTGGCCAGAGGGAGCCCCTCTCTGGTCTCCCCAAAATCCCCACCACTTCTCACCTCTGTTGATTGGTCCAAGTGGGTTCCCCTGCCCATCTGCCTTGCACTCTCTCTGCAGACCCAGAGTCAGCTTGTCCCCCATGCCCAGCTCAGAGACTGGTTCCTACTTGGTGGCCCCCCATTATTTGCCCATAGGAAATTACCTCCACCTCCTCTGGACATGGCCCTTAGTTCCAGTGTCTTTCAGTCCTGATGTCCTACTGTGTGCCAGGATAAAGATTTAGCTATACCTTGAGGACATGATCTCACCTTTTTTTCCCTTATTTTCCTTGCCCTTTAAATGCCACTAGATGGAAGAAAGCCTGGGTCTCTGAATGACTGTATGAAACAAGGCCTCATCTCCTGCCAACCCACATAGGACAAGACATGACAGAAAACAAAACTGATAAACCAAGCTCTAGTCTTGGAAGTCAGGGTAGTTTTTGCCGCTAGCAAGGACTGGAGAAGCAGAGATTGAGAGAGGCCTAAGGAAGGGTCTTGGGTACTGGCAACATTCTATTTCTAGACTTGAATGAGATTTGTCTATGAGCTGTACATTTATGCTGTGTGTCCATTCATGGATATGTGTCACATTTCAATTAAAAATGTAGTACATATTCATTGAGGAGTGCTTAGAACCATAAGAAAACACAAGGAAAATGAAAATTATCCACAACTCCATACCTCAAGGATGTCTTCTGTTCACATTTTGGTTTAATCAGTAGATTTTCCAGGCACAAAGTGAAGGAGTCCAGGAACAGTGTCCATTTTATCTCGATAGCCCTGTTCCAAAGTGCCTAGCACAAAGCCTTGAATTTAGTAGGCTCTCTATAAATAGTGGATGAATTACAGATTATTTCATTGTAAACCTACCGCACTTGGATTTGGCTGTTGTGGTTGAGACAATGCCGTGGGTTCACCTGGCCTCTTTCATTTTCCTCTTGAGCACACAGGAAAACTACATTTTTCAGCCTCTTTTGCGTTGCAATGTGGCCGTTGCATTGCCAATGAAATGAAGGTGAAAGTGATGTCAGCCACTTTCGTACTTCTTGAGCAACGCTACATACTCTTGCTTTGAGGATCCCATCAGAGGAACCTGAGGCCCTAAGGGTCACTGAAACTGGAGACTGAAGGAACTCTGAGCCCCTGAATGGCTGTATGGAGCTATGCCTTACCTCCCACCAACCCACATTGGATTGTGCCATGAACAGGAAATAAACCTTTGTTGTGTTGAAACATTGAGAATTGGAGATTGTTATAGCAGCAAAACTGCCCCAATACATCTATCTACCTAAAATCTGTCTTTCTTCCTGTCCATCTAATATTCCACAAAAAAATGAAGTCATTTACAGACATATATTTTTAAATGGAATGAAAGAAAAATAGAAAAATACATGTAGGAACATAAAATAGGACCAGAAATGACACTCAGAAATGTATATGATTCAAATCAACACCCCTACTATGTGTGGACCAAAAATATAGCTCTGAGCTTCCTAGTAGCCAAGGAAAAAAGGGAGACCTGTTTAGTTACACACTTCCCAGAGTCTTTGAGATAAGTGAAACGACAATTGCAGAATAAATACAATGAAATATGAGATTTTTTTCTACCTGACATACGAAACATGAGATTTTTTTCTACCTGACATTTTCATGAAAAAGATCATTGAGTGGTAACAGCACAGCTCTTTAGTATTGCTGGGGACTTTCTCTGCATAGCAAACCTTTTTCCATGCCTTGTCTTCTTTAAATACACGAAAATATGTGTACATATAAGCATATTGGTGGTGTCAAGGAACTCTGTTAATGTACCTCACTGGGAGGTACTTCGGTTCTCTGTAGGCTTGAGATACCCTTGAGGGAAGAGACTCCACCATCTTCATTCCTGTATTTTTATAGCTCAGTATAGAGCTTGCTACATGGTGGAAACACATAGTGAATATTATTACTGCTGCTATTGAATATGTGTGTGAGTGTGTGCTAAGTGTGTCAGGCTAGCATGCTGGGAACCATGAACTCTACACTGGGATTACATGTCGTATGTGTGTTATGATGTGCTATGTATATGATACATGTATGTTGAGTATGTGTGTTGTGTATTGAGCGTGTGTTGTATATATGTGTGTTGTGTGTGCATCGTGTTGTGTTGTGTGTATTGTGTTTGTTGTATGCATGTCATTACATGAATTTTGTGTGGGTGGTGTGGGGGTATTGTGTGAGCCTTGCACGTGTGTTTTGTTTGGGTGTCGCATGGGTGATATGGGTGCTCTGTGTGCATTGTGTGTTTTTGTAGGGGTGATGTGGGTGATGTAAGTATTGTCAGTTGTATTGTATTATGGACTGCTGTGGGGTGGTATGTGTGTTGAATGTGTGTGTTAGGAATTGTAACCATGTGCGTTCCAGCACTCTGTATGCCCTGAGTATTCCACCTATTCCCTAAAGGCTCAGGGCACACTCCCTGTGTGTGACTCATGCCATGCTGTGTCCCTTTTATGAGTCCAGGGCATGACCCTTGGATGCCTAAGGGCATATGGGCTTGCACTCTTCCACCCCTCACCCTTCATGCAGGCTCCATGTATGCACACATTAGCTATGTGCCCTAAAGTCATTGCAGATACATCTAGAAGGTGGTGACTATTGTCTTCAAACAGAACAGCCATTAACACATTCATTAATTAGGATCATGTTGACACTTCTATTGCCGACTAAAAACATCTGTTTGTTTAATCAGAGTCTCCTTAATTCCTTACACTTATTCTCTCAGTGAGAGAGAATGGGCTTGCTTTCCCCACGTGTGTACACTGGGGTTTTACGAGGTGGGGGCACAGGCTCTGTCAATATTGTCACAGGGTGACAGCTCCCAGGACAGCCCACCATTTTCCTAAGCTCACAAATGAGCATCCCTTTCCACGGTGAACAAAGAGTCGTACATGGGTCAATTTGCCAGTGGCCAGCTCTTGTCTATTGGTGTAGCCTGAATGACACGTTATAGATCAGATGTAAGAAATCCGCCACAGCACTAGGTCTAAACGCCGCAGGGTGTGATGTGGCGCAGGGCGAGGCAGCTGCTTCACTCCTCTGTGCCTTCAACCTAGATGTGTACCTTACACCCCTCAATAAGCAGCCAGTAGCCTTGACTGCGTCAGTTTCTCTCTCTGGTGACCTCAGTTTTCTTACATGTAAAATGGAAGAATAAAAATACAAAACTAAAGAGTCAAAGAAGATAAATCTATATACATACCCATCACAGAACCTGGAACCAAGGAGGTGTGTGAGAAATGTTACTTCTGTCCTCTGAACTCACACCCTACATGAATTCGCAGGGACCAGGAGAGATGACCGAGGTAAAGACTCAAGGTCAGGCACTGATCCTGGTCATGGACCCCGAGTCATCTGTTTCCCACTGGTCATACTCTTGGACATTCACCCTATCCACTGCCCCTCTCCTCTGGGCCAGGCTGGGATGGGGTGCTGGACACACAGTTACCTGTCCTTGGGAAACTCATCGTGGCCCGATGAGAGACGCTTTGCTGTGCAGAACAGGCTTGAAGACCAAGTAGGATCTCACTGATGAAGGTGGAAAAGGAAAGCGTTGCCAGCAGAGAAGATCAGAGAGCCGGGACAAGATTAAGGCTCCCAGGGCTGGGAGCATCAGGGACAGGAGCAGGGTTGAGGCTGAAAGGGTTGAGGGGATGGACCATGGAGAGGTTTTCCTTTGGAGATTTTTTTTGTGTTGTTTTACTTTGTTGTTGTTTGGCTTCTTGTTTCAGTTACTAATATATTTGGATAGCTTTTTATAATAAATATGCTCTTTGAAAATATTTATTTTTGGCCAGGCATGGTGGCTCACTCCTGTAATCCCTGAATTTTGGGAGGCCAAGGGGCGTGGATCACTTGAGGTTAGGAGTTCAAGACCAGCCTGGACAACATTGTGAAACCCCATCTCTACTAAAAATACAAAAATTAGCTAGGCAAAGTGGCGGGCACCTGTAATCCCAGCTACTCAAGAGGCTCAGGCAGCAGAATCACTTGAACCCAGGAGGCGGAGGTTGCGGTGAGCCAAGATTGCACTGCTGCACTGTAGCCTAGGTGACAGAGTGAGACTCTGACTCAAAAACAAACAAACAAACAGAACAGCCAACCAACCAAACTCCGAAAATGTTCATTTTTCATCGTTTTAAAATTGTGGTTACGTATTATATGTATGTAAAATAAATGTGCAGTTTATAATAGAATGAGAAGATCCTAGTTTCCCTCTTTAAGCATACTTGGTGCCTAGCATGGCTGCTTCTCATTTGTACAATGGGAACCAACTGTTCTCAAAGGGTGATAAGAGGATTTGATGCGAAGACATGTGCAGACAGAGCTTTCCTGAGTGCCTGACATATGGTCAGAATCCAAGACCCAGGAATTATTAAATTAAATAATTTAAAGGCACAGGGTCTGGACTCAGGTTTGCCAGCTGTGTGACTTTAGTCCAGTCACCGCACCTCTCTGAGCCTCTGTTTTCTCATTAAAATAATACGAAAAATATGGAGGGGTGCTATTTGGATGTGCAACAAATGATATTTTATTTTCAAATCATTATGATTCCTTTCTGCTAATTCTGTACTTGAACAAAACCTGCTACCTCAATTAAGATTTACTTGTGTTTTTCCGCTTTGGTCCAGGTGGTGCTGCCACACATCTTTTCTGCACGACGATGCATTCTAGCACATCCACTTTGTTGCTGCAAATGATGGTGATCATGGTGGTAGACTCTTTGAATGATAGTTTTATTCTTTCCCACAGCAGAGTGAGACTGCAAGGTTAGAGGAAGGACTGACTGTATTTCACGCTTCTTAAGAACTAGACAGTCTTATTTCATCCTTACAGCAACTCTTGGAGGGCGGCACCATGTCTATTTTACAGGTGAGGAAACCGAGTTTCAAAAAGCTTAGGCAATTTTCCCAAGATCACGCAGTTAGTAGATAGTTCAGTCAGGAGTTGGACTTTGGATCTATCTTCAATGTTTATGCATTTTTCTCTATATTAACTCATTTGTTAGATGAGTGGACCAAAAAACCCTAATGGTAACCCCATTTGACATAGTTTAGGCAAAAGGAGAATTTATGGGTTCTCATAAATAAAGTCTAACTCGGATTCGCGACTGGCTGAATGAATCTAACAATTTCCTTAGGACCTGGTCAGTCCCCTCTTTCCACCTCTATCTCAGTTTTGCTTCCCGGTGTGCCGACTTCATTCTTATCCTCATGATGACAAGATGGCCCCCAGCAGCTTCAGGCTCCAGTCCTCCAAGCCTGGTAACGCCTGCTAAGAGAGGAGCAGCCCCAGCCGAAGTCCCGGAATCAGCCCCAATTGGCCTGAGCTGGGTCACATGTGCATCCATAAACCAATTAGTGAGAATGAATGGGATGCTCTTACTGGCCAGATCCGATCCATGTGGCCACCTCCGGATTGTGGAGGTCGCATTCATTCCACACTGAACCAAATGACCCTGAGGGGGAGATTTTCCCAGAGGGAACTCTTGGTGCTTAACTTAAAGATGGAGACTTGGCTACTGGGAAGAGAAGAGGAATGGACGTTCACTCCAGCCAGCTTTGGATTACACAGAAAAGCATCAGAGAGGTCTTAAAAGGAACTTCAGGGAGTCTAAAAATGGCAGCATTTGTCCCCAGCCAGCCTCCAGGCAGGGGCGGACCACGTGACTTTACTGAAGTCCCTTCCCAGTCAGCCTTTTGGGATAGCTCCAACCAGGACTTATTGTTCTGGCAAATCCCCCAAAGCTTTGGGAACTGAAAAGCACAGGAAAATGCAAGACCATCTGCCAGGGTCCTTGCCTTTCTTCTTCTTCTTCTTCTTTTAATTATGAAATGTCTATTGCTGGACTATTGATCTCCTGCTTGTACGAGCAGCTGGGGTGATATACGGTGAGCTAGTCCTCTCCTTTAATTCTGCAGCACGATTGAATACTGCCTTCGATGAAGCGCTTATTAGTCATGCGTTGGTGAAGTGAAATAGCTTGTAGCGCTGAGGGAGGGCTTTTGGAGGAGGATGGGCAGTTCTACGGGTGAGATGAGGGTTTCTCTTAGGTTCTCCCTACTGAGAAGGGCAGACCCTTATCTCGGGTCAGAGGGACAGGTGGTCCCTATTGAAACCTTCTATTCCCTGGGTCAGCCTCCACTCCCAGTCCTGCACTCAAAAATGTACCATCTCCTGTTTTTGACAACATGCCAGAAATTCCACCATTAGAGGTCATTCTTTGGGTTTCAGAAGTTACCCATAAAAGGCCCTGCTAACATGAATATGAATTCTAAAACTACTGTTACAACCACACTAGTCACCATTTGTTGACCAATTATCTTTTTATTTATTTATTTATTTTTACACACAAAGACGCAAATGCAGAGAAACCAAGTATTTAACAGACTGTAGGTGCTAGGATTGGAACCCACTTGGACAAACTCTGGTGTCTGAGTTTTTTTGTAACATATGAACCTATTAACACAGAGTTTTAGGGGACTGGGAGGAAGGAGCAGAGCAGCTAACAATTGTCTCAAGGCTGGGGATGGAGTAGAAAGATTTTAATTTGCTAAATTGATTGCTTTAACTCCCTATGCCTCAATTTTCTCATTTGAAAAGTAGAAAAACTCATAGTATATGCCTCATAGGATTATTGTAGGGATTTAAGAAGACAATCCTTGTAAAGCCCTTAGCAATTAGCAAAGGCCCAATAAACATTAGTGGTTCTTGATATGGCTATACATTTTAGCCTCTCTGGGGGTCTGTTTCCCTGTACTTCCTACAGTAGGCATTCTGTATGTGCTTATGGAATTAATTCATTTGTTCTGTCTTCTCTGACAAAAATCTTGAACGAGACTATTAGAGATACTTTGCCTTGCTTTTATTCCTATGTCTCAATTACAGCCACTCCAAAATAATGACAATAATGTTGATGGTGAGGATATGATGATGATGGTGGTGGTGGTGGCAGTGATAATGATGACAGCTGTACTCTGATTTCCTAAGCAGAGCCTTAGATTCTGGGTTCTGTGAGGGGAGTTAGTAGAGTTAGAATTGCTGAAGCCCCAGTGAGGTGGGGCAAGCATAAGAAGGGGGAGGATCCCACCTTTTAATGAATCTCTAAATCCTAGCCACATCTATGAAAAGATCTTGGCCCATGTGTTCACTTCTCCCCACCTCACTACTCCATGGGACCAATGCCCATGCAAATCAGATGACAGGCATGCCTCAGCCCCAAACCCACCACAACAAAGATCAAAGACGAGCTCTGTTCTGCAGCCCTCAAAGGTGTTCAGGGTCTGGCCCTGCTATCTCCACCCTCATCTCCTGCTTCGCTCTCCCTTGCCCTCCCTATTCCAGCTACCCAGCCTTCGTTCTGTTATTTGACACTATCAAACTCTTCCAAGCCACAGGGCCTTTGCACTGGCCCTTTGCATGGCTGATCCCTTCTCATCTTCAAGTCTTAGTTTAAATGTAAGCTTCTCAGAGAGACCTTCCTTGATCTTTCAGTCTAAAGCAGCCTCACCCCACTTTGAGTCACCCTCTATCCCAACACCTCGTTTATCATCTTCATAACACAAAATTTAAGTGAATTCTATATCCTTGTCTTGTTTTCTGCTTCATCCACCAGGAGGAGGAAGGAAGAGACAGGGCTACCTTTATTACTGCTGTGATCCCAGAATCTAGCACACAGTAGATGCTCAGCATCAAGTTTTTTTGATTAAAGAAGTACGTCCCCATTTGGGGTAGGGAGTGTGGCTGCAGAGCCATTGCCATGCTGAATTTTGTAAACCATCTTCCCCAGTCATTTCCCTCTGAAGATTTAGGGTCTCTCTACAATGAGAGATTGAAAGGAAGGTACATCTGTGGTTCTAAATCCCCGTCTGGAGTCATAGGGAGAAACTGGACTTCTCCTAAGAGCTAGGAGAGGAAAGGGAAGGGGAACTTGGAATGGAGATTGGTGTTTGGCCTCAGCAAGAAAGCCAGAGGGAGACGTGCTGGGTGGGGAAGAGACTTCAGTCAAGAGTTATGAGGGAGCAGCTGGGAAGACACAGATTGGGACAAAGAGAGAGGTAGAGGAAGAGATATAAAGAGGTGAGAGATAGATGGAGACTAGATAAATGGAGAGAGGCAGAGACAGAGAGATACAGGAGGTGGGAAGAGAGATGAAGAGATAAATAAATCAAGAGAGAAAGGAAGAGGGAGAGAAGGAGTGAGGAAGGAAGGGAAGGAAGGAAGGAAAGAAGGAAGGAAGGGAGGGGAGAGGGAAGGAAGGAAGGGAGGAAGGGAGAAAGGGAGGGAAGGAGGAAAGAAGAAAGGAAAGAAAGAAGGAAGAAAGGAGGGAAGGAAAGAAGGAAGGGAGGGAGGGGGAATCTATAAAAGGAAAGAGATGTGGAAGAGGAATAGAATGATGGAGAGAGGGAAAGGTAGAAAGGAAGCGACAAAAACATCTTTTGTGGGGAACTAATCTGAGCGTGTGGGTGAGAGGGTGGGAGTCAGGACATGCGTGCACCAGCCTCCAGTCAGAGTTCAGAGACATCTGCTGAGCTGCCTTCCTCCCGTTTCAGCACATTGGACAGAGCCTCCGCTGCATCTTCACGTTGACCCTGCCACCCTTGTGACCTCGGATAGGTCAATCTTGTGATCTTGGATAGGTCATTCTCCTGTCTGAGCCTCAGTTTCTTAGCAGTCAAATGGGTCTATTTACATTTGCCACCCAGAAACCTTGCTCGAGAGATAATCTAGAATAACTACCAGCTAGATTCATCTGTGGAATTTTAAACAATGTTGATACCTGGGCTCAAATCTCCAGATATTTTTATGCAGTTGTTTTGAGACAGAGTCTGGTATTGGTATTTTTAAGAAACACCCTGAGTAATTCTAATGACAGATAGTACCAAGAAGTTATAGTCAGCATAAAGGCTTTGTCCACAGGAAACTCAAGGAAGTTAGCACTGTTCTTTCTCAACTCCAATGTACTTGTTTCACTAATAGAGTAATTGGAACCCAGAGAGGGAGGTGACCTGCCCAGGTCACACAGCAGGTGGGACAGCACCTTCAATGTCTAGAAAACCCAGAGGGAGCCTGGGCTAGTACAAAAGTTGAGGAGCAGCTTCCCCACCTCCCTGCTCGAAGGCTTCTCTGTCATCCCCAGCCACATGGGAAATGTGTAGGCTCAATTCACTTCTCGCGTGGCTACACTCCAGCCACAAAGGAACCCAAACATGTTAAATTCTCCTTCCTCATTTGTTCTCTGACCCATTTCACAGCTGAGTGCCACTCAGCAAACCCACCTGCTGTCTTCAGCCCCAGCCAAGGGAGAGGCAGGAAGAATTAAAGCTGGCCCTGTAGCTTAGGTTCAATATGCCACGCTTAGGTTCAAACGTGACTTCTCTGGTCTGTAATATCAGAAAGGGCATCAGTGAAAAGAATCTTTGCCAGGCTTTGCAGGGTTTTGTCAGTGGCAGATCCCTTCCGCATGGGAGGAGGATCGGGGCAGAAGGAAGGGTGCCGGCTCTGCTCTCTGACTGGCCCCCTGATCCAAATGCTGATTGCTTCTCTGGGGATCTTATGGTGACCCAATGCAGGCAAATAGTATTTCCAGTCTTATGTTTTATCATCTGGAAAATAGGGTAATAGTACCTTCCTCCTAGGTTTCCTATAAATGTTTTTGAAGTGTGTCTTGAGCATGGTAAAAATACTTAATAAACGTGAACTGAGGAGGGGAGGGAGAAGAAGGTGGAGGAGGAAAGGAAAAAAAAAAGAAAGAAGGAAAAGGAAGAGGAAAAGGAGGAAGAAGAGGAGCTGGAGGAGGAGGGGGAGATGATATGATGTTGGTGATGATGGAGCTATTCTGTTTATTACTTCAGTGAATAGTTATGACCCATGGTAGATGGAGTAACTGGGATGTAGAGGTGATACATGACTTGTCTGAGTTCATCCAGAAAGCTGAGAGCAAAGCATAGACCAGAACTCATCTTTCCTCACTCCACATTCACTGAAGTCTGTGAAGATGATTGCATTGGGAGACTTGGGAGAGATCCTGTTTCTCTTGGAGTTGCCTAAATCCTGAGGATGGGATTGCTCCTGGTCACCCACTGCCCCAGCATCTTTGTGAGAAGGTAAATAGTGCAATGCATAGAGAACAGAACCCCAGCTCCGCACCAGCTGGCGGCTCTGTGTCTTTGAACAAGCCACTTCCCCTCCCCAAGTCTCAGTTTCCCCTCTGATCATTGGCAAAAGGGTCAGACTAGGTGGCTGCTGAGGCTCCAAAAGCACTGATTTCTGGGGCTCTCTGACATCCTGCTGTGATCCACACTTTACAATCAGTCCCAGGAGCCTCCGTGATTCTCTGGGGCCATTTAACAGCTTCCTAATTCTACGTATGGGGGATTCGACTGATGTCTGGGGAGTTCTCTGGTGGAAAAGTGTATTTCAATAGATGTAGACTCAGGAGGTAGTTTCTCTGGAGACAGCAGAGCATGGGAGGATGAAGATAGGAGAAAATCTCCAAGGCTTGCAGGAGGAAAAGCTGTAGAAGTGCATGTTTCTTGTGAGCCTGCTTTTTAACCAACAGTGTCAGGAGCATTTATGTGGGCTGTCTCAGAGAATCCTCCAATCCACCAAACCACGCAAGTGTCATGGCTCTCAGGTAGCAGGTGAGTGAACGGAGGCTGGAGGGACTCACCGTGGACTCCACGTCTAGGAGGTGATGATGCCAGGTGTTTCGACTTAGGGTCCAGTGCTCACTGCTGGGCCACGTCTGTTTCTCTTGGGTGGGAGCCCAGCTTTGGACTGGGTTCTCTGGGCAGGGCTGTAGAAGAATGGCAGGGACTGACCCTGTCCCGTGGAGCTGACAGTGAAGTCCACAAGAGGAGACAGGTAGGCACAGGCAATGACAGCAGAATCAAGAATCAAGCAGATGGGATGTTAGAGGCAAAGGTCGAGGCAGGAAGCCATGAACAGACCAAAAAGCCCTGGACTAGTCTTCGATGGCCTGTGTTCAAGTCCTGACTCTAACACTAACTATATTTTTTTAACTTTTATTTTAAGTTCAGGTTTGGTATACAGGTAAACTTGTGTCATGGGCGTCTGTTGTACATGATTATTCCGTGACCCAGGTAATAAGCCTAGTACCCACTTGTTATTTTTCCTGATCCTCTCCCTCCTCCAAACCTCCACCCTTTGGTAGGCCCCAGTGTGTGGGTTCCCCTCTGTGTCCACGTGTTTTCATCATTCAGCTCCCATTTATAAGTGATAACATGTAGTGTTTGGTTTTCTATCCCTGTGTTAGTTTGCTAAGGATAATGACCCCCAGCTCCATCTATGTTCCTGCAAAGGACATGATCTTGTTCTTTTTCATGCCTGTGTAGTATTCCATGATGTGTATGTATCATGTTTTCTTTATCCAGTCTACCACTGATGGGCATTTAGATTGATTCCATGCCTTTGCTATTATGAATAGTGCTGCAGTGAACATATGCATGCATGTGTCTTTATGATAGAATGATTTATATTTCTTTGGGTATCTACCCAGTAATAAGATTGCTTGGTCGAATGGTATTTATGTTTTTGTTCTTTGAGGAGTTACCACACTGCTTTCCACAATGGTTGAACTAATTTACACTCCCACCAACAGTGTATAAGCATTCCTTCTTCTCCACATTCTCACCAGCATCTTATTTTTTTGACTTTTTAGTAATAGCCACTCTGGCTGGTGTGAGGTGGTATCTCGTTGTGGTTTTGATTTGTATTTCTTTAATCATCAGTGATGTTGAGCTTTTCTTTTCATATGCTTCTTGGCTGCATGTATGTCTTCTTTTGAAAAGAACAAAAGAACATATCTGCATATGTCTTTCACCAAATTTTTAATGGGATTTTTTTTCTCGTAAATTTGTTTATGTTCCTTATAGATGCTGGATATTAGACCTTTGTCACGTGCATAGTTTGCAAATATTTTCTCCCCTTCTGTAGATTGTCTGCTCACCATGGACAGGACTCTGCCTCTTCCTTGGCCAACACTACCTGCTTTAAGCTCCTCTATTTCCTCCCATGGCCTCCCCTGGGCTTTTTCTTTAGGGAGGAGCACAGAACAGGTAAGAGCTCAGGTTTTCTTTAGTGACAGGATGGATAGGAACCCACGAGGAGAAACAGATTTTCTTGCTCTTCTCCTCACCTCCCCTGCCATCCTGTGGGCACTTTGTGCCTGCTTGTCAGGGAGAAAAAAAGGAAATGCACTTATTCCCCCAAAGTGCCAAGAAAGAAGACAGAAAGGTTTGTTTTTGACATTTATAATGTAGAATCTTTATTCCCTGGTGGTTAGAAGCATAGAGCCTTGAGTTAGAGTATGTGGGCTTGCAGTGCCAGCTCCACTGCACCCCAGCTGTGTGACCTTGAGCAAGTGAGTTCACCTCTCTGAGCCTCAGCTTCTTCATCTGTGAAATGGGGACAATCACTTCCTCTCTGCGAGTATCAGGTTTCCCATCTGCATTGGGAGTTTGTTAAGTATGCAGATCATCACTGTCTACTTACCAATTTCTCTCTTGTGTGACTTCCTAAAAACAATCACGATATTAGCTAATTTATACAGTAATGTGCTCACTGCATATCAGGCACTATTCTAGGCATGTCACATGTATTAATTAACTCACTTGATTGTTCTACAGACCTGTGAGTTGTGTATTACTACTACAGCAACTACTGGACAAATGGGGAAATGGGGGCTCTGAATGGTTTGGTCTGTTGGTCAAGTTGACCTATTATTGTTATTATTACTTTTTTGAGAGACAGGGTCTTGTTCTGCCTGCCAGGCTGGAGTGCAATGGTGCAATCACAGCTCACTACAGCCTCAAACTCCTGGGTTGAAGCAATCTTGCCACCTCAGCCTCCAAGTAGCTGGGATTACAGGTGTGCACCACCATGCCTGGACTCTTTTATTTTTTGTAGAGATGGGGATCTTGCTATGTTGCTTAGGCTGGTCTCAAGCTCCCGTGTTCAGGAGATCCTCCTGCCTCAGCCTCTGAAAATGCTGGAATTACAAAAGTGAGCCACCGTGCCCAGCCAAGGGCACTTACCCTTAAAGTGGCAGAGCTGAGATTGGAACTCAGGTTCTATGACTCCCTAGGCCTCCTGACACCTGGGACACGACCTGCAAGGCGGGATGCCTTGGGTACCCATACGTCCCACATCCTCACCTGAGCTTGCCAGCCTGACTCAGAGTCCATTCCCCTCCATGCACAGTGCTGCCTCCCCCTCCCTGGCAGAGCAATCTTGCTGAGCCCTCCACAGGGCTCTGGCCAAGGTCCGGACTGATTATTGACAAATTAAAAATATAAGCTATTGACCAGACGCCGGGATGGAGTCCCAGAGCTGCAGACCTGAATCTCAATGAGGCAGCTGAGCGTGAAGATCGATTCTGCAGGTGGAGGAGGAGGCGGACAAATTGCCCCATGCATAATGCAGAATCTGATGTTCTGGTTAATAACTGCCTGGTGGGGAACAGACAGGGGGTGGCCTGCCTGAGCCAGCTCTCTCACCATCCAGGAAGCCTCCCACATTTTACATTCCAGATCCAGCCCTCAACAGTCCCATTGGAGAAGGAATCGCTAACTCCATTTTACGGACAAGCACATTTAGAGACACACAGGTATTGCCCAAGACTGAAAGGCACTAAGTGTGAGGGCTGGGATTTGAACCCAGGTCCTCCTAACTATAAAGCCTGGTGCTTAGAGGCTCAAGCAAACTATGGTTTCAATCCCAGCTCCATCTCTTCTACCTCCACCTTTTCTGTGTGACTTTGGGAAAATCACCATACCTCTCTGAACCTCAGCTTCCTCTCTTTAAAAAGGTGGATAATAAAATCTACCTTACTAGACTGTTGTAGGGATGAAACGAGAAGGCGAGGCATGGTGCTTTCTGTGTTGAACATCTTCTGCGTGCCCCTCTCCGCCACCCCACAGCTCTCCGCCACCCCACTGCTCTTCAACTCAGGCAGCTGACTGTGGGCCATTTCAGCGGTGTTCCTTGCTCTCTGGCTTCCAGTATGGCTCAGCCAATGGGAGGTGATGTCAGGAAATTGGAGGGTGGGAGGAGTGAAGTTGGGATATTTCTCCCCTCTGTTTCCTCACTGCCTGGCTCTGGGTCAGCTGTGGCCAGGTTGCTCTCCCCAATGTCTCTCACAGAGGCAGCCACAGCTGTCTCTAGGATTCAGCATCACCACCTCCTCCAGCCCCCTTCAGCCTAGGGACGGCAGGGCTCCCTGCTACTGCTCCCTGCAAAGGTGCCGCATCGTCCCTGTTGCTCTTTCTGTCTTCCCCCGACGCTGTCATTAGTATCCCATTCTTAAACTCTCCTCGGTTATCCCACCGAATACACCATCTCTTGTCTGATGATCCACTTTGTAAACTGTAAAGTGTGGTGCACAGGCAAAAGGCTATACTAAAAATCATTGCCATCCGTGTTGCTCCTGTCAATTAGTGTCTGTCTCTTTCATTCCCCCATCCATCTCCCTCTAGCATCCCTCTGTGGGCACCCATCCCCCACTAAATCTAAACATACTAGTTTGTACAGGGGCTGCCTCTCCTGGGCGGCAACCTCCTTGAGGGCAGAGTATGAGGTTATGTAACACTGCCCCTCCATGTACAACCACCTTCGTGGGGCCATGGACCAAGGAAGGGCCCAGGGAGTGTTTGGTAAATAAATAAGTGAGCCTTAGATGACTTTTTGAGGCCACACAATGAAAGTCTGACGTGGAACTAGAATTCAGGTCTCCCAGCTCCCAGAACAAGGATCTGAAAATGTCTGCTGAATGAATAAGTGAACAAAATATGGATCGATGAATGGCACCCCCAGAGACAACAGATGAAAAGTGCTTCTTCCTTATCCCTGGCTCAGTGGTACTCAACTAGGGGTGATTTTTGCTCTCCCTACCCCATCAGGAGACATTTTGTCAACTTCTTGAGATGTTTTTGGTTGTTTGATATTTGGTTGGTGGGGGGGAGGGTATGCTACTGGCATCTTGTGGCCCTACTGTCCAGGGGTGCTACTGAACTTCCTACAACTGCCAGAGCAGAGAATTCTTCGCCCCAGGGTGTCCAGTGATCTCATGTCCAGGAACTCATCCTCAGAGAAGATCGTAGATAAGGAGATTGGAAACATCTCTTTGTTTTGATTGCAGAGATTGCAGAGGCTGGGAAATGCTGCCTTACCAATACACATCTTCTGAGGCACCTGCCAACACAAATGGCCCCAAATTGAGGGGGACTTTTCTAATTTTACTCAATTGACCGGAAATTTTCCCTTATTATAAAAATGTGTTTGTAATATAAAATGTAAAAAATACACAAAAATAGATGGAAGAAAATGAAACATGGTCACCAATTCCCCAACCCGCTGTTAATTTTATGGTGGATATCCTTCTATGAATATTTCTGAATTGACGTAGCCCCATCCAGACACATGCTCACACACATATCAAAGTCATTTTAAAAATACAGTTTTCTGTACATTTTCACCGTATTACATCTTAATCATTAGTCTTTCACAACTTTTCTAAATGGCCATACAGAATTCCATCTTATGCACCATCCGTAACATCCTATGAATATGTAAGATGTTTCCAATCTCTTTATCTACGATCTTCTCTGAGGATGAGTTCCTGGACATGAGATCACTGGGTCAGAAACCATGAACTTCTAAGGTACATCATGGGCACCATGCCTTCCAGAAAAGTGGCTCTTCCTCCTGCCATGGTCAAGGGATCTATCTCGACTTCCTCTTGCCAACATGAAATAAACTCATTAAAAATGTGTTCCAAACCTGCCATTTGCTCCTAGTGAAATTGCCTATGTGCATTTTTTTCATCTGTTCTTTCAGTCATTTGCATTCCTTCTTCTGGGAGCTGTCCATTTCTGTTGACTCTTTTTCTCTTAGGGTTTTAATGTTTTCTATTAGATATGCAAGAGCTCTGTAAAAAAATATTGAGGGCACTAAGCATTTGTTTATCAAAAGCGTTGGAAATATTTTTCATCAGTTCACCAGTTGGATTTTCATTTCATTTACGATGGCTTTAGTCACATCAATTTTTTTTCCAGTTTAATTTCAGGTACACAAATCTATCCAATTTTTCCCTTCTTTGTGATTCATTTCTTTGTTTTTCTTTTTAAGAAATGCCTTCCTCTCCCTGGTATCATTAACTCCCCATTTTTGTCTGTAAATTTTTTATTAAATTTTACATTTGAGTCTGAGTTTACAAAATCCATCTGGAATTTATTTTGTTAAATAAAATGAGAATCTATGTTGATCTCCTTTGTTACTTTCCCCCCCGAAAGCCCAATATTCCCAGGGGAAGATTTACAACGTGGCATCCAATACACCCACCCCATGTGTGCCAGCCTGGGAGGATTAGGAGGCCTGGACTCTTCAGCTCTCACAGCATAGCCAGAACTCCGCTGTGGGAGCTGCATCTGAGACCCCTCCTTGGTCATCTCAGAGGCTGGGATGGGCCCAGCACCATTGGAGCTCAGAAGATGAGGGACACGCTGGCCTCCCTTCTGCAGGGGATTCTGAGACTGTCTTGTAACAGTTAGGCTCTCCAAACGCCTAGCATTTCCTGTCATGTAGGTCTGCTGCTGCAACCTGCCTGTATCTATTTACTTTATGTTTTGCCCTTGAAGTTAGTTCAAATTGGAAGCAGAAGCCACCATGGTCAGATGTCTCCTGTGTTTGCTGTAAAAACTGCCCTGACCATGTTCTTTATTATAGTGTCCTGTGTCCCCAGGGTGAGGGGTGTCGGAGCAGCCTGGTGGATGGAGGGGGAACAGGCTGGGCCTGGGTGTGAGGCAGACTCCCCTCACCCCTAGAATCTCTGCTGTGTGACATTATGCAAGGCTCTCTCTCTCTACCTCACTGAGTGCTGCATATTTTATATGTTAAATGGGAACTGCCCTCTCTACCCATAGGAAGTTAACACATGTGGATCGCTTTCCGCCGTGGTCAAAACATAATGGGGCTGCACAAGGTGGCTCATACCTCTAATCCCAGCTCTTTGGGAGACCAAGGCGGGCAGATTGCTTGAGCCCAGGAGTTTGGGACCAGCCTGGACAGCATAGTAAGACCCCTATCTCTGTAAAAGATAGAAAATCTGGCCAAGTGTGTTGGTGCTCACCTGTGGTCCCAGTTTCCCGGGGAGCTGAGGCAGAAAGATTGCTTGAGCCCAAAAGTTCGAGGCTGCAGTAAGCTATGATTGCACTACTGCATTCTAGCCAGGGCAACAGAGCAAGACTCTGTCTCAAAGAAGAAAAAAAACACATAAAATAAAAAAACAAAAAAAGCAAAGAAAACTCCAGCACCACAATGGGTATCTGTTCAAGAAATAGAACAACAAAAATTATGCAACTATTTTCCACTTTCAAAGCAAGAACATTCCTGTCTCACCCAAGGGTGATTTCTGTTTATGAGCTGCAGAGAATTACATAACTCTCCAGGCTCTATTTTCTGTGTTGGCTTCCAGGAAAGTGTTACCTAAGGAGGCAGTGTGTGAAGAGGTTAAGAGTGTGGGCTCTGAATGTAGAGTCCCTGGGCTCACATCCCTTAGCTGTGTTCCCTGGCTGAGGCATCTTGCCCTGTCCAGCCTCTTCAAGCCTCAGTTTTTCTCATCTGAAAATTAGAAACTAGACACGCTACTTCTGAAAGTTTCAAATATTAAATAAGATCATCCATTTTTAAAATGCTTATCCCATTGGCTGCCAGATAGAAAGCCACCCCCCATTCCATTTCACAGAGTTTCAAAACTTCCATTTATCATTTATGATTTTTCACCTCTGTATTTCCCAACATCTGGTACATAGTAGGGGCTCGACTGAATAATTCTCAAATAAATGAATTTGTAGAGCATTATCATGAGTCAAGTTCTAGGCCAGTCGCCACAGATACTCAGGAGCTCAGGATCTAGCAGGAAAGACAGACACGAAACAAAACAAAACAAACACTTCAAGGTTGTTAGTGTCACAAAAGAGACATGCCTAACATTTGAGAGGATTGTAAGGGCAGTATTGGTCCCATCTGAGCTAGCAGGAGCAGGTGATGGCTCAGGTGGATTCTGAATCCAGGTAGGAGTTTGCTGGGTGGAGATACAGGTTCTGAGCACATACATGAGCTCCCATAGTTCTGAGCCTTAGTCAACCTTGAGTAGTGGCTTTCTGTTTTATAGCCAGGAAGCCTGAAGTCCTGGGAGGTTACAAGACTCTTCCTTGGTCACACAGATAAAAATGATGAAGACTAAGTTCAGTTGTTGAACTTTTAGAGCCAATGTCTTATTCTAGAGCTACCTTAGACCTTGTGCAGAAGCCAAGGTTAGGTTGGGAGGGTTTTAAATGACAAGTACAGGAAATGCTCCTCAGGCCCTGCAGTCATTTTCCCCAGATTATGCTGCCTGCCTTCTCTCTGTTATCACAGTCTGTGATTGGGCCATTTACACACATGCCTTTAAATCCCTTGAGAATCTAGCCTCCAAGTACTGTTCATTCTCCCTCCTAGAGGGCCCTTGGATCTGTACATGTCTCTCCCACTCATCTCAAGCCAAGATGCTACTGAGGCCCCCCTCAATGGGTCTCCCAGTTTTTACTCCTTCTCATCTATGATCAACATCACAGCCAGAAACATTATTTCAAATCACACATATGATTACATTAGGTCCCTAACACCCTCCATGGCTCCCACTGTCCCTAGGATGAAGTCAAAACTCCTTGGCGTGGTCCACAAGATCCTGCATGACCTGACTCCTGCTGACCTCTCCAGCCTCATCTTTGGAAACCTTCCCCTTCTTACCCTCATCCCTTGAGCTGAATCCTTCTCTTCATTTCCAGAAGATATTCTGCTGACTCTTGCCTCTGGGCCTCAGCATGTGTGATTCCCTCTGCATCCTCCCCTTCCTCATGATCACCTAACTAACTTCAGCTCTTCCATGGAGCTTCAGTTTAGGACTCACCAGAAGCCTTCTGGGGCTGCCGTCAGGATGGTGCCTATTACATGGTAAGAGAATTGTCTGGTTTCCCTAGCCCTGCATTCTCAAAGTGTGCACCATGAAACACCTGTATCAAAAGCACCAGGGAGCCCATTAAAATGCAGATTCCCAAACCCCACACCAGGCCTCCTGCCTCAGCATCTCTTGAAAATGGATTCTTTACATTTTAAAAACTTTTTTTTTTTTTTTTTTTTTTTACCATGGACATTCTCAAACATACACAAAAGTAGAAAGGTTAGTATAAAACAGTGTGTAGTCTAGTAGCAGCAGCAGCAGAATCCCCTGGCATTGTTAGACCTGCAGCATCTGCCCCCAATCCCAGATCTATTGGATGTGAGTATCTAGAGTAGGTTCCAGAAATCTGCATTTAACGAGCCCTGCAGGGGGTTCTGCTGCCCACTCAAGTTTGAGCTGCATGAGCAACTCCCACAGCTATCTACTCCTGGCCCATCTTGTTCTATCTATACCACTTCTCCCTCAATTTACTGCCTCTTGTCTTATTTTGGAGCAAATCTAGACACTGTGTCATTTCATCCTTGGATATTGCTGTATGCATCTCTAAGTGATATGGACTATTTTAAAAATACATTTTAAATTCGAGCCACTATGTCATTTCCCCTTGGGTCATTCTAACATGTGTCAAGTCTGAGACGCTGCTGTGGATATTCTGTGTGCTCTGGGAGGGCAGGGGCCAGGGCTGTCCTCATCACCATAGGCGCTCGCCAATATCCTGCTGAATGTCAGCAGTTTGAATGGAAACGCGGACTACACAAGGAGATCGGGGACAGGAAGAGTTAAACTCTTCACAGGAGGAAGGAGCCAGACTTCACTGGCAAAAGGAATTTTTTCTTTCTTTCTGCCTTTGCAGCCCCAAGCCTGGAGCTTGGTACTCTAGGGAAGGCACCAATCAGATTGTTGCCTGCATGTTGGAAAATATTTATGTCACCTACCAAGCTGGGAGCACACTCAGCAGGCTTCCCGGGGCCTCCTGATAGACAAGGTCGCATCTCAGCAGCTGTGAGGAAGGAGGCGTGCCGGCCTGGCAGCTGTGCTGGGCTCCGGGAGGCTGCCAGTGAATGTGGCATCGCACAGGAGAGGGAGACACACTTCTGTGACCCCCCGCTCTCAGGCAGCGGGTGACGGGGCATTCCTGCTGCCTGAGACAGCTCCTGGGAGCACAGGCCAGCTGGGGGTGGGGAGTGGGGGCCTGAGAAAGGACAAGCTAAGGGCATGGACAAGAGGACAGGGTAAGGATGAGCCAGGCATTTATGAGGTGCCGGCACCATGCTAAGTGCTCTACAAGTGTTCTCTCTCAGTGAATCTTTGTCGCGTTCCCTGAGATGGTTAGGGTCATGCCCATTTTACAGATGAGGAAACTGAGGTTTTGAGAAAGTTGGTGAAAAATGGAGCTGGGACTTGATTTCTAATTTGTCTTTCTTAGATCCTGCATACATCACAGATGTTTACCATTCGGCCATAACTCTGGCATTAAAAAAAACAAAACAAAACAAAACAAAACAAAAAAAACACCAGCAATCTATCTATCTACTTATCTATCTACCTACTATCTGTCCATTTATCCATCCATTCAAATCTATCTATCTTCCCATTTGTCCATCTATTTATTTTCCATCAATTCATCCATCCATCCAAAATTCATCCATCCATATCTGTCTCCCTCCGTATCTACCTATCTGGTCATCCATTCTAATCTATCTATCTACTATCTATCTATCTATCTATCTATCTATCTATCTATCTATCTATCTATTAGCTATCTATCCATCTATCTATCAATTTATCAACTTAAATTTGACAGTGAAATCTCATCCTGTAGCATTGGAAAGACCTCTAATTTTGATCACAAGCAACAGCAAGACCTCAAAGTTGTGTATCTGAAAATATCAAGCTGGGATACCAACGACCAACTTTGTGGTCCTACCACTACCATCAGGTTGCAAATTGCCCCAGAGCGCCCTTCCCAGTGGTTAACAGTGTGGGCTCTGGAGTCAGACTTCCTGGGTGCAAATTTTCCACTTGGGCAAGTTACTTCCCTCTGTGCCTCAGTTTCTCAACTATTAAATTGAGATATTAATAGGACTTCTAACATACGTTTTGAAGATTAAATCAATGAATATTTGTAAGATGCTTAGGACAGTGCCTAGCACTGGGTACTCTATTATGTATAGCTGTTGTCCCAATTACTCTGACTGTGTAAAATTCAGTGGTGTAAAGCAACAGCAAGTTATTTACTATGCTCATGGAATCTGTGGGTTAGGAGTTCAGACAGGTCACATGAAGCAGAACATGAAGTCTCTGCGTCATGTTCTCTAGGATTTCAACTGAAATTCTTGAAGTCTGGAAGCTGGAATCTCCAAAATCTCCTACACTCACATATTTGACATTTGGGGTGGTTTATAAGCTAAGACTTTATCTGAGACTAGAGTTCAGAACATCCACCTACATGTGGCTTCTCTACATGAGGAGCTTGGGCTTCCTCACAACATGGCAGTTGGTTTCAAGACTGAGCATCCCGGGGGAAAGAAGACCAGGTGGAAGCTCTGTCTTTACAACCTAGCCTCAGAAGTCACATTGTATCACTGTTAAAGTAAATTTGTCAGAGCAGTCTACAAGCCCTCCCAAGCTCAAGAGGAGGGGTAAAAGATTTCACCTCTTGATGGAATATGGTACAGCACTAGAATAAGGTAGGATTGGACTGTGACTGTATAAGGAAATTTCATCTGCAGCAGCCATGATTGGCTATATTCAAGCTGTGAGCATTGGGAACTTGATGGAGAGATTCTCAGGGAACCCCTGTAGCCTGGATTATACTTCCCTGGGTTCACCCACAGTTGTTCCTTCCAGGATCTGGTCACCTCCTCAGTATACTCAGGTACCTTCCCCACCTTCCATCCCTCAACCTCATTTTGGCTTCCAGGTGCTCCATCTGCGTTGTTGTTGCCCCCAAAAGTGTGCTGTTTCCTTCCCCCCACCCCTTGAGAGCACCTAGGGCCATATTTTCAGGCAGGAAGACATTTAACAAAACACAGGAAGGGCCCCTGGCTTATGTCTGCACCTTTTCCTCTAGGCAGGGAAGGATCATAGGCCTGGGTCCCAAATTGAAGAATGGAAAAATGTAAGAGAATCAACTCAGAGGTATTTATGCTATGAACCAGGCCCAGGCCCAACTCAGAGAGGCAAAGATTGCCTGCCCCCTGTGTCTCCTCTCTCCATGCCAAAGGAAGGCATGGGGCATAGAGAGGCAGTAGGAGGGGAGCTGGAAGCCTTGACAGAGGCAGCAAAGAATTGAGAAACCCAGTCTAGCTTCAGCTGGCATCTATGCAGTTGATGGGGCCAGACAGGATACCTTGGATGTGAGCCACAGAAACACAACTCAAACAACTTAAATATGTTTCCAGACCCATGGAGCCTTCTTCCAGGCGCTTAGCCCAAATGAAATTTTACAATCACCTGGGTGGCTGTTTGGTTCAACTCTTAGTCCCCACAGCCCCCACCTAACCTTGATTTCCAGGGACCTGGCATCTTGTGTTGGGAAAGATTGTGCCTTGTACTAGGTGACAGACGTGACAGAGCATGTTATTAGCTAATTAAATAATCCAGTCAATAAATCAACCTCACCGAGTGACAATTCCATGCCAGGCACTGTCCTAGGGCCCAGGGATGTGGCAGCAAATGAAACTGGCACAGCCCTTATCATCGTGGAACTTGACTCTAGCAGAAGACAATAGACTACAAGATAAATAAATGTGTGCTATAATGTCAGAGTGCAGGGAGCTCTCTGAAAAAGTTAAAAGGTTGTGGGGGGGGAAGGATAAAGAGTGACAGGGAAGTTGCTAATTTACATCAAAAGTAATTAGAGAAGGCCTTGGGGAAGTGGTGAAATTTGAGCAGAGACCTAGCAAAAGAAGGGAGGAAGCCATGTGGGTGCAGGAGAAGGAGCATTTCTGGCAGAGGAGACAGCAGGTGCAAGGGGCCTGAGATATGTCTGAGCAGCAGCAATGCCAGGGTGATTGGAGTGGAGTGAGGTAGAAGAATAATGAGAGATAGGTGGAGGGCAGCTATGTGGGGTCCCGTAGGACACAGTAAGGATGCTGAATTTCAGAATAAGTTGTGTACATGATAAAATGAATGAATAAATGAAAGAAACAATGGAGACACGGAAGGGTGGATGGAAGGACGCTTGGATGGATGGATGCTTACATGCATGTTTGGAAGACTGGATGCACAGACAGATGTGTGGATGGACAGATGGATGAGCAGATGAACAAATGGTGTGGTGGAGTTCATGTGTGGATAGATGAATGGATGGAGAGATGGATGGATACATGGAGAGATGGATGGATGCACAAATGGATGGTTGGACCCTAGAAACACACACACTAAGACAAACCTCCTTAGTTCCATTTTTTTTTTTTTTTTTTTGTCTTTTTGTTTGAGACAGTTTCACTGTTGTCTCCCAGGCTGGAGTGCAATGGCGCGGTATCGGCTTACTGCAACCTCTGCCTCCTGGGTTCAAGGGATTATCCTACCTCAGCCTTCCGAGTAGCTGGGATTTCCTTCGTTCTTTTTCAGGACTGCCTTTCCATTTTCTGACCCATATTACAGTCCCACCCCAGCAAGAGAAACACTCCAGGGAGAGCAAGGCATGGCCCAGCTGATGCCCAGCTGCTCTCAGGAGCACAGGCTGAGCCTTAAATAATGCCTGCTCCTTCTCAGGAAGAGCCGTTCTGGTGGCGCGGGCACCAAGAGGCGTTTGGGGCAGGCAGCCGTCACTAACAGATTCATTAAGCTCACTCCAGAGCAACGATAAAAAATCAATTTAGTTCACCAGGCAGCTTGAACGGGAGCCAGGAGCAGGGCAGCCCTCCCATCCGTGAGCTGGGGGCATGCAAAGAGGTGCTGTGGAATCAGCGGGGGCCAGAGCATGCCAGGGCTCCATCGTCGAAGACCACCCCCCCACCGTGGAGTTGCAAGAGCTCTGATAGGAAGGCCTGCCAGGGGAGGCGGCAGGAGCAGGGTGGATGCCTCTGTGGCACCCCAGGCAGCGCCGCAGACACACCCGCCTCACTGGCACGCGGGCCATGATCTCTCTCCCCCACTGCCTTGACTCGTTAATTTATATTTTAACAATCCGCGAGAGCTGACTCTGCACGAGGCTGAAGGCGTGAGAGATGGAGGTGTGGGAGATCGCGGCATGGTCTCTGCTCCTGCAGTGCCTCAGTCTGGCTGGGGAGAAGATCTGGGCCCAGTGCAGAAAGGCAGGTGTAAGAAGAGGTTTGGAGAGGAGGCAGAGGAGAACAAAGAGGGAGAGGATGGTACTGGTGTTCGGCAGAAGCAGGGTATTGGCATCCATCAATGTCAAAGCAGAAAACAAGTGGGAGGCAGCAGGAAGCAACTCCAAAGGGGTCATTGAGGGAGAATGGGATGAAAGAAACAGCAATAAAAGGGTGGATGGGGGGGACCCACAGAGAGGTTGCACCTCAGTGTTAGCAACAGCAGGGAGCTGCTAGCACCCTTAGGCCTGGACCGGAACCCACAAAGAGGCTAGGCTGCCAGAGAGGACCATCTGCCAGGGACATGGGCTCCAGTAGAGGCAGTCCTGCCACCAACTTAGGATTGGCAGGGAAGAATGAGGACAACATGTCTCTTCGCCTGCCTTGCCTCTCCTATTTTGACTCCCTTTGGGACCTGCATCAGGAAGCCAGGACTAAATGAGACAGGTGACGCAATCTGGAGACGATGCATTCACAGGGCCCAGGGCTTGGGGGACTAGGGACAATAAAAGGCTGGATGACAGACAGTGGAGAGACAGGACCACACTGTAGAACGGCCCTGATGATGCAGTGGGGAGAGAAGTCACCTACTGAGCCCCATCAGGGGACTCGGGGGCTTCCTAAGAGTCCTGGCTGCAACCAGGATGGATGGGTTTGTGGCATCATCCCGGGAGAGGCTGAATAAAGTGAATGGATGGGAACAGATGGGAGGTGGTAAGAGATGGGCAGAGAGAGGCAGAGATGCAGGTGCAGAGGGAGAGACACACACACACAGAGGGACAGAGGGACGATGTGACGGGGTGGGAGAGAAATGGAAGGAAATGCAGACAAAGAGGCAGAGATGGAAGAAGGTCCTGCAGAAACAGAGAGACACAGGAAGACACAGAGAGACTCAGGGAGGGGACGTACAGGCAAAAAGGCGGGAGGAAAAGAGAGAGGGGAGCAAAGAAAACAAATGGAAAAATGTACCTGAAGGAGCAAGAAAGAGACTAAGAAAGAAACAGAGGAGAGAAGAGAGAAGAGGAAAACAGAGAACAAGAAAAAAGAAAGAGGAAGAAATGAGAGAAAATGATGGAGTCTAAGGTACAGAATTCAGACTCTGGGGGCAGAGAAGATGAAATAGAAAAATACAAACACAACTGAGGAAATTCCTGGGAGCCCAGAGGGCCAGCAGGAGGCAGGGGCAAGAGTCTGATAATGCCCTGCCAGCTCTTGGAGACACATCATTATGCGAATAGGATGCTTGGGCTTGGCCCCTGTGCTCAAAATCTGCGTGCCCTTCGCAAATTTCCTCAGGGCTGGTGCTCAGTCTGCTCATCTGCAAAGAGGAGATGGTATCAGGCTTCACTCTAAGGGCAAGTGTGTGGATGACCTGAGTCCATAAAGAGAAAGTTCTGGGCTTAGGGTCACATACACCACTTTCTCCAAAGCATGACAGCTAAAAACGTCTATAGAAAGACACGAACACTCACATCCAGGTGGGAAGTTGCAGAAATCAGGGTCCAGAAGGTATTTACATGTAGCTTCCTATTTCCGCAGTTGTTGGAGCTCGGAGGGTATCTCTAGCCGAGAAGAGGGTGACAACAGCACAGTCATGGATACACACACACATCCCATAGCGCACACACACACACAGAATACTGCACGCACATGCATGTATATTAAATACACACACTCCACACACACCTTACATACATGCGCAACCAATACACACATACCATGCATATATGCATACCCAGTATACACATACACCACATACATATATGCACGGCCAATACACAACCCCCATAATACATGCCTACAACATATTCATAGATGACACACACATGCACACTGAACACATGCTGACATGACACACAACATACACACATCACACACAACATACACATCACACACACATCACACAACATTCACACACCACACACAACATACACACACCACACACACACCACACACATGCATGCACTCAGCACACACACCACACACACAACATGCACACAGCATACACACACATCACACATGCATGCACCCAGTACACACCACACACAGAACATACACACACATCACACATGCATGCACTCAGCACACACACACCACATACACAACATACACACACATCACACATGCATGTGCTCAGCACACACTACACACACAACATACACCACACACAGCATGCACACACATCACACATGCATGCACTCAGTACACGCACACCACACACACAATATACACACATCACACACACAACATAAACACACATCACACATGCACTCAGCACACGCACACCACACACACAACGTACACACACCACATGCACAACATACACACACACCACACATGCATGCACTCATCAGACACCACACACAACATACACGCACATCACACATGCATGCACTCAGCACACACCACACACACAACATACACACACCACAGACACAGCATACACACACATCACACATGCATGCACTCAGCACACACACCACCCACACAAAACATACACACATCACACACACAACATAAACACACATCACACATGCACTCAGCACACGCACACCACACACACAACGTACACACACCACACACACAACATACACACACATCACACATGCATGCACTCAGCACACACAGACAACACACATCACACATGCATGCACTCAGCACACACAGACAACACACACAACATACACACACATCACATATGCATGTACACTCAACACATATACACATCACATAACTCACACATAGCATGCACATATCACAGAAACATGTATATACAACACACAACACACATATGTGCACAGCCAATGCACACACACCATACATACAACATACATACACCACACACATACATGCACACTCAATACACACACCATACATTACAAACATACACACATGACACATGCATACACACTCAATACAGATACACATCACACAGCTCACCCATAACACACATATTACACATACATGCATGCTCAACACACACACCACATCTATGTGCACATCCAATGCACACACACCACATACATGACATGCAGATGTTACACACAACACACACACACATCATACATACATACACACCTAATACACACACACCACATACCACACACAGCCTACATACACATCACACATGCATGTACAGCTAACACAAACACACTCCACACACAACATATGCACGCGTCACACATGCATGCACACCCAATACATGTACACTGCGCAACTCACACAGAACACACTCATAAATGCACATCCAATACCGATACACACACCACACATACATGTACACTCCACCTCCTGCACACGCGCACACACACACACACCTCATAGTTCGTGAGGAATACCTTTATCCCACCTGCAGCTTGCACGGATTCCATCTGACAAGTCTGGAGTGAGCCAGGTTGGCCCTAATGACCAGTAAGATGGGTTGTAGATAAGCAACAGGGATCTCTGCCAAAAGACATCCACCTTCCCCACTCCCCCAGGCTCTGTCTTTTCATCTCCCCCACCCTCAGGAGGCCAGAGCAGAGGGCCCAGGAGCCCAGATCAATCCAGTGCTCTTCCTCCAGTCTTCTTTAGAAGAGGAGGAGAGCATCGAATGTGAACCAGGAGAGAGATAGGAGGCTGGTGGGAGAAGGGTCAAGACAAGCCAAGACATGGCTGGGTTCATGGAAGAGACATAGTAAAACAGCATCTGACGCCATGAGGTCTAGTGGTGACAGACGGGTGGGGGCAGAGAGGCGTCCTGGGTGCAGAGAGTGCCAGGAAGACCAGGAGGAGTTTGAAAGGCTGCCCGCCTGCCGTCATGCTGTGAGTGACTGTGGCAGGCGGGGCCGGCTAATGTAGGAAACGTCAGGGAGAGGAGAAGTCTGGGGAAACTGAGGCACAGGGGTGGGAGGCGACTTTGTTAGGGTCATCTGGCAGGCTAGGGGCTGAACTTCTGCATCTGAGTCTTATCTAATCCACCTTCCTGCTTTCTGGATTACACCGAAAAGTAAATATGAGATTAGAGCAGGAGAGAAATACAATCTGGCAACCATCTGCTCTGTGTTAGGCCTTTATTTTACATTGACCAGTGGATTCCTCACAAGGGTAGGATGTGTGTGTTTACTCTTTTTAGTATTCCCATTTTACAGATGGGGAAACTGAGACCCAGAGAGGTGACTCCACCAGGAAGTGGCCGAGTCTGGGTTGAGACCCCAAATCTTCAGGTGTCAGAGCTCTTCCCAGCACGCCTGTGGGTTTACTGCCCGTTGCTCCAAATCATCTGAAATAGAGAGGAACATTTGTGGATGGGGTGGAGGGTGAGTACTCTCCATCATTCCTCTGGGAAGAAACTCAGCCAAAATTCCTTGGAATCCATTGCTTTAGGTTGTGCACAGGGGAGAACAGACTCAGACAGGGATGTTTATAATGGCTTCCAAATGTCTGGCTGCAGCTGCCTCTCCGGCAGTGAGAGACGAAGAGGCCCAGGGGTCGGGGAGGCGAGACCCACTCCCTGCCTCTCTCCTCCACATGCATTTTGAGAACACTGGTGCTTCTGGGGATCTGGGTGGGAAGATGTGCTGCTGCTCCAGTGTAAAAGCAAAGGAATGAATGAATGGATGAGTGAGTGAGTGAATGAATGAATGAATGCTACAGGTGGAAAATACAACTTTCCTTACCTGTTAAATGGGAATCGTTAACACCATTATTGGCCACTTCTTTCTTTCTGTGAAGTCCTTCTGCTTATTAACCGCCTTGATGAAACCTTCCAAGGATCCAAACAGCAGAGCACATTTGACAGATAATGAAACCAAGGCTCAGGGGTGAAACCAAGGCTCAGGGGTGAAGTGGCCTAAGCCACTTAGTGATGATGGAGGGAGAACTTGAACAGGGTCTCTTTGTTTTTAGAAGTCTTGCTCTTAATTTCATCCATGGTAATCGGGTGAGGGGCTAACATGGGGCTGAGCACACAATGAGTGTTCAGTTAATCTCAGTGGAAAAGATACATTGATAAGAGCTTCCTAGGGGTAGGGGTGAGGGTGAGTAGAAAGTGCAGGTGAGCCACACAGACCTGACCTCCATGGAGACTGTCATTCTTGATTAATTACCTCTCCTTGCCAAGACTCAGTTTTCTCTTCGTAATGTTAGGTATAGTAGCCTCAACCTCATTAGGTTGTTATAGGAGGCTGATTTGATAATGAATAGGAAATCTCTCCCGTCACTAGCAGGCACACAGTAGGTAGTTTTTTAAAAAACATCAACAGTAAGAACATAAATACTGGCTAACCTCTTTGGACCCTCTATGCCAGGTACAGTGCTCTTTATATGATTTCTTTTTGTTTTTTTCATCTGTTTCTCCATCCAACCCTATGAGGTCAGTTTCTGTTTTCTAGAAAGAATAAGGAGGCTCAGAGAGGTTAAGTGGCCTGTGCAAGGCCACACAGCTAGGAAATGTCTGAGTTGAGGGCATGGTTTATGAACCCCTAGGTTTTTCAACTAACACACTTGTGAAAACATGCCAGTTAGTGTTCGGCTCATAGAGGCTTACAAAAAGAGCTAGACATTGCCCCCAGCTTTTCCCTATAAGCATCTCTCCTTTCCATAGATAGGGATCTGAGGTCCAGGGGTGGGATGACAGACCGCAGCCATCAAACGGCTCTTGCTCTTTTTATTAGTTCGTTTTCACACTGCTATAAAGAACTGCCCAAGACTGAGTAATTTATAAACAGAGGAGGTTTAATTGCCTCACAGTTCTGCAAGGCTGGGGAAGCCTCAGGAAACTTACAATCATGGTGGAAGGGGAAGCAGGCATGTTTTACATGGCGTCAGGTGAGAGAGAGAGTGTGAAGGAGGAACAGTTAAACACCTCTAAAACCATCAGATCTTGTGAGAACTCATTCACTATCACGAGAACAGTATAGAGGAAACTGTCCCCATGATCCAATCACATCCCACCGGGTGCCTCTCTCAACACATGGGGATTATGAGGATTACAATTCGAGGTGAGATCTGGGGGGAGACACAGAGGCAAACCATATCCCTCCTGAACAAGATTCCAGGTTACCACCCTAGAGGAAGAGGCCAGGGCAGACCTGACAAAGCCTCCCACTATGTTCAAGATCCCTCCCTGGATAAGTCTCCTTCTTGCACCTCTGTTAAGAGGAGTTAATCCTGATTTACTTTTAAGTTGCACATACCTAGGTTTTAGTTTTTTGATTAGAAACACCAGAGATCTATTGCAGAAAAGCAAGAGAGACGACCTTCTAATTGGTTCACAATTTCCCTATTTGGAGAAAAACACAGTTTGGCATTTTCTACATTTCCTTCTTGGTACAATCACCATCGCTATGATCTGGGATCCTACAGAATACTCAGCTCTGCATAGATTGATTCTTTTTCCCAAAGCCAAGTCTATGGTTTGCTATTGATGAGAATGGAAAGTGCAAAGGGGTAAGAAGATAAAGTCCTACCTAGGGAAAGGTAGGCACTGTCACTGTTTTGGCAGATGATAGATAGATACATACATACACACATATATATATACACATATATACATAGAAAGATAGAGATATAGTCACTGTGTATGTGTGTGTGTGTATCATTCACATGCACACACACACACATCCTCCATTCATATGTAAACATTATTGCATACTTCAGTTCAGACTTTGCATCGAGATCTCAAACTCAAAAGCCCTGGCAGGTCACAGGAATGAGTGTGGGGGCCAGGTGGGACCTGGGCAAGCTGGACTCCACATGCCCCATCCACAGGGGCAACTGTTACTGCTCAGCTCAACTGCTGCCACAAAGGAATGCAAGCCCAATGTCATCCGTGTTCCAATGTTACAAGTATTGGAACTCCAGAAGTCTAGATTTTTATATAAAAACTTCAATTTTTTAAAGACATTGGCAGCAAATTCCTTGTAAATAAAGCACGTGTGGAGCAAAGAGACACACTGCGGGGTTGCCCTGAGTTTGCAACCTCTGCCGGCTGCATCCTGCAGACATACCCTTCTCACTTGATACGTGTATGGTAGGCATTTTCTCATGGACCTGGTTAATTGCAAAATCTCTCATACATCTATTCTCCTGGTTTGGGGTCAGAAGGGCACTTTTTCGGCTGGGCGCGGTGGCTCAAGCCTGTAATCCCAGCACTTTGGGAGGCCGAGATGGGTGGATCACGAGGTCAGGAGATCGAGACCATCCTGGCTAACACGGTGAAACTCCGTCTCTACTAAAAAATACAAAAAACTAGCCAGGCGAGGTGGCGGGCGCCTGTAGTCCCAGCTACTCAGGAGGCTGAGGCAGGAGAATGGCATGAACCCGGGAGGCAGAGCTTGCAGTGAGCTGAGATCCAGCCACTGCACTCCAGCCTGGGCGACAGAGTGAGACTCCGTCTCAAAAAAAGAAAAAAAAGAAGGGCACTTTTTCTTCCTGTGGCCTTCCTTGTCTGCTAACTTCTTCTCAATCTCTCTCCTCTAGAACCACTCCCAACCACTGCCCCGGCATCTTGCTCCCCCAAACCATTCAATTTTATTAATGGTTGATTTTCTTTTAAAGCTGTCTGGAGGCTGCTGCAAGCTCCACGGTTGTCAGTGGCTGATCAATATCTGGGGAGGGCGGGGGTGTCATTTCATTAGCTAAGTGCCATGTAATCTACTTGGTAAATCCCATAGCCTCTTCCTGAGCTGTCCGGAGATGAGGCAAAGAAGGCTGGCCACAGGCCTAAATACGCCGTCCTGCTGGAATCGAGAAGAAACGTTTGGAGATCCCCCTGCTGAGGTTTGATCTGGTCCCTTGCATTGTCCCCATCTCATCTCCCTCTGTGTCCCCAGTCATAGCCTGACTTCTTCAAGGCTTTAAAACGACTCTGCGCTAAGAAAGTCCTGATCATCCCGAGAACTCTACAAGGGGACCAGTACACCCAGTTTACAGAGGAGAAGACCGAGGCAGGGAGAGGTCATGGCACACTGCCAAGGTCCCAGAAGACCAGCAGGATCTGAACCCGGGGCTGGCTGGCTCCTCATCCAGAAGCTGGCTCAGGGCAGCCACAGAAAGAGGCTTGTGTGAAGTGGTCTGGATTCCTGGCCCAGCTGCAGTGCGAGTCCCCACGGTCTTGTGAACAATTTACCACATTCCTCTGGTTTCTCTTTATGGGGACTGGTAATCCCAGATGTCATTCAATTACAAAGTTATGGCCACCACCAGGGGCCAGTGAGCGCCTTCCTACCTGGCTGGAAGGCATTAGAGCTGTAAATGGCTTTCCTGGAGGCAGAGGGCCTGTGGGAAGGTGAGCCGGCTTCACAAGGCAACTTCCAGGCCAGGGACAGTATTTTCTTGTGATTGGAGGTCAGTTTCAGCACGGAGGACTGGAGACTAACTCATGAGCCACATGATACTCAGAACACAGGATCTCCATTGGTTGTCTCTGCAGGGCACCTGGGGACATGGCACCAAATTGTAGTGACCCCACCAGTCAGACTCAGGGGATATCCAGGGGCCCTGGGCAGCATGGTCCACCTGGGCTGGTAGAGCTGGGAGTCCCTGAGGACAAAACAAGGGGGAGGAGAAGGTGATTCCAGGAGTTGAGAGCACTGCCTTTGGAGCTAGAGAGAAGGGTTCCAGTCCCAGCTGTCCCCTTCCTCAGCTAACAACTGTGGATATGCCAGCGCCTCTACACCAGCCTCTATTTTCTCATCTGTGTAATGGGGATAACGGTACCTGCTCCATAGAATTGTTCAAGGATTAACTGAGATGATAGGATTCAAGTGTTTTGCATCAGGCTTAGCAGGATTGCCCACATCAGATTAGATATTATCAGTAGCAGTAAAAGGAAGAAATGAGATTTCCCCTTATCCTTGGGGAATATGTTCCAAGACCCCCATTGGATGCCTGAAACTGCAGATAGGACTGAACCCTATATACACTATGATTTTTCCTATACGTACATTTTTCCTATACATACATACTTATGATAAAGTTGAATTTATACTCTCAGTAATAGATTAACAACAATAACTATCATAAAATAGAAGAATCATAACAATATACTGTAATAAAAATTCTGTGGATGGGGTCTCCCTCTCTCTTTTCCTCTCTCTCTTGCAAAATAACGTAATATGTTTGGCCGCAGCTGACTGCGGGTAACTGAAACCACAGAAAGCGTAGCTGTGAGTAAGGGAGGGCTCCTGTGTTCAGAAGCTATTGTGTGCCAGGCACTGCGCCATCATTCATAGACATTTCACGTCATCCTAGAAACACCCATTTGAAAGATGAGCAAATTGAGGCTCAGATAAGTGTGAAGGGGCCTATTCTATTTTTTTTTTTTTTTTTGAGACAGAATCTCACTCTGTCACCAGGCTGGAGTGCAGTGGCGCGATCTCGGCTCACTGCAATCTCCATCTCCTGGGTTCAAGTTATTCCCCTGCCTCAGCCTCCCAAGTAGCTGGGACTACAGGCGCCCACCACCACGCCCAGCTAATTTTTTGTATTTTAGTAGAGATGGGATTTCGCCATGTTGGCCAGAATGGTCTGGATCTCCTGACCTCGTGATCCACTCGCCTGGGCCTCCCAAAATGCTGGGACTACAGGCGTGAGGCACCGCGCCTGGCCTGGGGGTTCTATTCTATCAGGAGCCCAGGTGTTAAGCCAGATATGTCAGGCCCTTCCTGTGATGTACACAGCATTCCCCAACCTCCTCTCCAGGACATTGCTGAGTAGGGCAGGTGACGGGAGGCAGGATCCAGAGACAAAGGCGAGAGAGGCAGTGTGAGGAGACCCTGGCATCTGGAGACCTGGTAGAGGTTCCTGATCTGGGACAGATGCCATACGTCTCCACCTGGGCTGCCTCCACTAGGGGAGGCAAGGAGGCCTTGTTTCGGGCTTCCCAGAGTCAGGGATGCATTGCAGACCTCCGTGTGAGAGGCTCCTGAGGGGCAGACGTTGAGGGCATTGCAGTCTCGACCAGCTGGAAGTCAGGTAGGTTGGGGTGGAACCTCAGCTCTGGCACACTCAGCATGACCTGGGACAAGCCACGTCAGCCCTCTGAGCCCTGGGTTCCTGACACAGGAAACAAAGAACATGCTATGCAGAGTTGCCATGGTGATTAAATAAGCGAATGCAAAAGAGGCTGGCGCAGGTTGGTTCCCCTGCTTGTATGCAGGGGTTTATGGGGGTACAGTGGGGGCACTTAGTATCAACACCTGCAGGGGAAGAGAAATAAGTAGGATAGGGCAGAGGAAGCAGTTGGGGTCTCAGGGGTCTCAGCTGATCAAACAGGGGCAGCTCTGGGGCCGAGACTGCTCTTCAAAGTCATCCTGCTTCGAGGTAAGCAGGTTGGGACGGTGTGCTCCCTGTATCGACTAGTCACCAGAAGGAGGTTTGACCTTGGTCAAGGCAGCTCTTTCCAGCTGAGGGCGGTCACCTGCAGGGAGCAGGGCTCAGCTGGGAGCTGTCAGCACTCCCAGTAGCTGGGGTAATATCGGGGCAATGCACCAGAGTACCCAGCAAAGAGCCACTTGACACCCCGGCTGGGGACAAGCACATCAGTTGCCTTTTCCTCTGCCAGGGAGACTGCCATGCAGCCACCAAGGGCAGGCAAGGGTGAAAAGGTACGGCTTCCAGGTGGGTAAGAAGCCAGGCTAGGGGAGAACGTATGATGGATGGCAGCAGGCAATTCTGCCCTGCCAGTGTTTAATGGGGCTAGGGTCTTAGGTGAGCCCTTTGCATGGTGGTAGTGGTGGTGGGGGTGGTGTGGTATGTCCCCTGAATGATACAGCTGGCAGCATCTGGGCGAGAGAGGCAGGAGGATGGAGGAGAAACCGCAGCACCACATTCCTACGGCCCCTGCCTTGCCTCGCCTGTCACCCCGCAGGGCTGTGCCTTACAGCCGGCGCTCGACCCTGGAAAAAATTGACTGCCTGTTTCTGCCTGACTGCTCGAGAGTTACAGGCTGCAGGGGCGGGGGGGGGGGGGGCGGGGGGGCGGGCGGGTGCCTGCCTCCTCATCAGGATGGATTTTTCTGCTTCTCTGCTTGTAGGAAGAGCAAGAACAGGATACGGGAGGCTGCTCAAGGAGTAATCACTCTGCGGGGCGAGGGCATGTCAGGGGCTGGCTTTGTGATGGAGGGAAGAGAAAGGGAGGGGTAGTTAGGGCAGAGAAGCCTCAGGGAAGGCTGAGACCTTGGGGGACCTCTGGGAAAGTGGAACCAGGGATTCCCCCAGCTGTATGTATGTGCATACTCTCCCTTCCTCCCTTCTCTCCTCCCTCCATCTCTCCCTTCCTTCCTTGTTTCCTTCTTTACCTCCTCTCCTCCCTCTTTTCTTCCTTCCCTTCTTCCTCCCTTCCTTCTGTTTATCCATCTGTCAGCCACCCATCCATCCACCAACCCGTCTTCCTTTCCCTCCCTCTCTCCCTCCTTTCATCCATCCATCCAACCATCCATCCATCCATCCATCCATCCATCCATCCAACCATCCATCCATCCATCCATCCATCCA
>NC_045452.1:8498159-8611422 GCF_002776525.5 Piliocolobus tephrosceles
CAAAAAAAAAAAAAAAAAAAAAAAAAAAAAAAAAATGTGGAGCTGATCTGGTTAAAGCAGAGGGAGGTTCCAGAATATTTCCCACTGGAATCTTCTCATACCTATTTCCCACCATGGAGCTGCAGAAAACATAGTCACAGAACCTAAGGGTTCTATGGAACCCAGTTTAAAAATCACAGAAAAGTTATGTGGATCCTCCTCTGAACTTTGACGAGACCAACATCCTGCAGCTTCCACCTCTTGCATGAAAAAGAATCAGACTTTGGGGGAAAAGTAAAGACTGCTTTTCCTCCAAGTTAGGGCCATGCCCCAGGTCCTTAGGGAGATGCACAAGATCCTCCAGAATGTTCTACACCCCCAGGCTCATCTCCACCACTTTCAGCTTCCACTTTGATTTCACGGTTTCATAAGTGTCCAGGTTGCCTCTATGTGGAGCTGACCCCACCACTCTCTGTGCCTGGCCCAGTCCCCATCTCTGGAGTCAGCTTAGAGTCCTCTCCACCAGCAAGTCACTTGCAGCCTCCTCCCAGCTTGGGTGTTTTCGCTGATGTCCCAAGACCAGCTCTGAGAGCTGAGGTCAGGCCCCGCCCAGCATGTAGTAGGTACCCAATATATGTCTGTCAAATGTTTCAGCCGACAAACCAAGAAAGGCATACATAAAAAATGTGGACATAAGAGTTTATGAACATCCATCTTCATTCTCCTGGGATCACTACATTCACATGAGGTGAGCAGGGAGGGGGCAGGGAGGATGGAGGGGTGGCATGGCACCATCCTCAGAATAGCCCCAGCACACAGTAGGTACTCAGAGAGCATGGATTAAGAGAAAATAGTGAGCCTAGCCATGGATTCAGGAGGTTCTAAAGAAGTAACACTGAGCAGAATTTGGAGGCCTGAGAAAATGGTCATTGGCAGTTCAAAAATGTCCCTTAAACCTCAGGGCACACTGCCACCTGGCCCAACTTTGCCTAGCACACTGAAGAAGACGGTGTAGGACATTTTCTGAATGTGCACCCTCATTCCGACTATTTACATCATTAATTCATACGGCCCAGTTTGCATCTGCACACCAACTCAATACTTTTTATGATGCAATTACTACTCAGAGATGAATTTTTTATGAGTTTCCTTTTAATGTCTCTAGGGCCTTTTATTCTGAAGAAAACCTCCTTGTGGAAGATGGCTAATCTTTCTTACAGTGAAAATCAAAAGCCTTCTGGCTCTCCCAGGCACCACCTAAATGACACTTCTTCCAGGAAGCCTTCGCTGGCCTGGATGAATGGGGAGGTAGGGCTCCCTGTGTGGTGGACAGCAAAGTAGGTTGGTGGTTAAGAGAACAAAAAGTGGGGTCAAAATAACGTGGTTTCAGATTATCACTCTAGCACTTAGTAGCTATGCAAACTTGAGTAAGTAACTCAACTTCTTGGAGCCCCAGAACCTTCATCTCAGAACAGAGTTCAGTAGCCTCTCTCCTAGACTTGCCTTTAGAATGAGTGAGATCTTACAGCCTAAGTACTTGGCACAGAGTTAGCACTCATGAAATATCCACTACTATTGTTTATAACACACTAGTACAACAGAGCAGCTGGCAGCCATCCACACAGATAGGTTCACCTTTTTGGCCTCCATAATTCATTTGGTGGTTATGAGGAGAAAGGTGCAGGTGCCCACCCTCCCCCAGAGAGATACAAAGCATGTCTTAGGAGTTTACTGTCCATGGGCTTTGGTATGCATCAAATTGTCTTTCTTTCTTTTTTCTTGATCATCATAGTGTTGATCAGGTCTGTCTACCAAATCAGGAAGGGGAAACAGAAGGGCAAAGGGTACAGGGAGCCCTGGGGAAGGAGTTTGCCCTGGGGTGAGGTGGTGAAGGCAGCCTGGATTTGGACTCTGCTTCCTAGAGTTTCTTTTTTTTTTTTTTCCTGCCACAATATTTTTAATTACGTACAAAGGTCTGACATGGCACCCAGGGGCCCATTTCACCCACTGCTCTGTTTGGCCGCCAGTCTTTTGTCTCTCTCTTCAGCAATGGTGAGGCAGAAACCCTTTCCTCGGGGAAGAGAAATCCATGGTTTGTTGCCCTTGCCAATAACAAAAATGTTGGAAAGTCGAGTGGCAAAGCTGTTGCCATTGGCATCTTTCACGTGAACCACGTCAAAAGATCCAGGATGCCTCTCTCTGTTGGTGATCACACCAATTCTTCCCAGGTTAGCACCTCCAGTCACCATACACAGGTTACCAGTGTCGAACTTGATGAAATCAGTAATCTTGCCAGTCTCCAAATCAATCTGAATGGTATCATTCACCTTGATGAGGGGATCGGGGTGGTGGATGGTGCGGGCATCATGAGTCACCAGATGAGGGATTCCTTTTGTGCCCACAAAGATCTTTCTCACTTTGCATAACTTGTACTTGGCCTCCTCAGGTGTAATACCATGTACAGCAAAGCGACCCTTGGTGTCATAGATCAGACGGAAATTCTCTCCCGTCTTGTCAATGCTGATGACATCCATGAATCCAGCAGGGTAGGTTATATCAGTTCGGACCTTGCCATCTATCTTAATGAACCGCTGCATGCAAATCTTCTTTACTTCATCTCCTGTCAGGGCATACTTAAGTCCGTTCCTTAGGAAAATGATGAGGGGGAGACACTCTCTCAACTTGTGGGGACCGGTGGATGGACGAGGAGCAAACACACCAGTCAATTTATCCAGCATCCAATGCTTTGGAGCTGCTACCTGCTTCAGATGCTTCTTGGGACCATGAGCCATGGCTGCGTTAGGCAAGGAAAGAGGACCTCCGTCTTCCGGTGCGCGTAGAAATTCGCTTCCTAGAGTTTCTGAAGTCTTGGGCTGGGAGGTGCCTTCTTTCTATTTTGCAGATGTAACCCTTTAGGTCTACAAAGGGGAGGGAAGGTGCTAAGGTCCCACTGCTCCTCCCAGTGCCTGAAAGAACGCATTTTTAGGGAAGCTTCCTCTGAATGTCTAAGGCACCTGGATTTCCTTTTTAAAACACTCTTCCAACTTCTCGTACAGGCTTTTTCTTTTCCTTTTTCTTTTATCTTCACACTTCATACTTTATTATCTATCTTTCTCTGTTTTCCTTCTTTCTTTCCCTCTCATCTATCTACCTTTATGCTTCTTATTTTTTATTTGACAAATAAAAATTATACATATTTATGTTGTATAACACAGTATTTTGAAATATGTATACCCTATGGAATGGCCATAGCAAGCTAATTAGCATATGTATTACTGCACATACTTAACATTTATTTGTAGTGAAAACACTTCAAATCTATTTTCTTAGCAATTTTCAAGTACACAATACATTGTTATTAACTATAGTCACCCATGCTGTACAATAGATGCCTTGAATTCATTCCTCCTATCTAACTGAAATTTTGTATTCTTTGACCAACATCTCTAAAATTTCCTTGCCTTATTATTGATAAAACATTACAAATTCAAAACATAAAGCATTAAAAATAAAACATTCAAACAGCACAAAAACTCTCTCACCTCCTTGAATCCTAGTACCCCAGCTTGCTCACTGAGGCACCAACTTTTCCCAGTTTCCTGCAGATCCTTCCAGAGACCTTCTCTGCAAGAACCAACATATCAAAGCCTATCCAAGGCTCTTGTGTTGTACAAATGGACAAGAAGAGCAGTCATTGCCTGTGTCTTCACTTTTCTCACTTAGATGTTGTTCTGTCACCACATGGGGATCTGCTTCATTTAAGGGCCACATGGTATCTCATGCTAGAATAAGACAAATTGCATTTAATCAATCTATCAATGGACATTTTGGCTGCTCCCGAATCTTCATCTATTACTACACCTTTGATATCTGTCTTTCCCACCTGACCGTAGATTTTATGAGGATAGTGCGGTTTATGTCTGTTTTATTTCTGTCTCTTCAAAGTATAGCATGGGGTGTCTGAAACATGGTAGGTGCTCAATAAATAGTCCCTAGATGGAAGGATCAAATGATGGGTGGATGGATGGATGGATGGATGAATAAAATGATAGGTGGATGGATGGATGGATAAAAGGATGGGTGGATAGATGGATGGATGGATGGATGATAAATGGATGGATCAGTTAGTTGTAGAACCTGGACTAAGTCTCTGATTCTCCTACCCCACTCTTTTGTGGCCTGAAGAACCCAGATCTTTGACAGTCTCACCCAAGGGGGAACGCAGTAGGGAGTCCTTGTCTTCAGGCAGAGCCAACCGTGGAGATGAGCACATGCTGTCCCGCTGTGCTCACAGCTCCGTGAGCAATAGCAGGCTCCCAACCAAAGCTCTCCCTTGGACACTCACAGATAGCAGAGGCTTCCCAAGGCCTGGGTGGAGTTGCACCATGTTATGGAAACTTCTATTTCTGCTTTATAAAAACACAGCAGGAAAGGAAACCTGGCTCGGCAAGAGACACATGCTGGCCCCATGAGTCATCTTTCCCCAAGCAAGACCAGAAAATCCTCCTAAGACTGGGGCCCTCACTGAGCCTTTGGCCAACATACTTATGTTTCTCCTTCCAGAACCCCAGAGCCCTGTACCCATGGGAGTTGCAAACTCAAGTGCCCCCCAGGAGACTGGCCAGAAATGTACAATAAAAAGTGAGGCCAGCACAGGGCAAAATGAAGGACACTTTTCTCTTCTACACCAGGAATCTGTTTTTTTGTTTGTTTGTTTGTTTGTTTTAATGTGAAATCTCTCAACTTTTAAATTCCAGGGACCAGTGAAGATATTTTTTAAAGTGCTACATAGGCTAAGTCAACTTACAGAGGGCTGGCTTTGGTCAGAGGGCCACCTGTGTGAGCCTCTGTTGGAGGCTCTGTTGGATGTTGGAAGTGAGAGTCAGAAACACTCTGGAGAGCATTCGAGTTTTCACCTCCTCTGTGGACTGGGACGCTCTCTGTGCAATTCTCTATCTCTGAGACCCTGCAGAGTGGGAAAATAAAGCAATTGTTGTGTGCTTTTTCTGCTTTTAATGAATGCATTGATTGTACAGATACGTATTGACCATTCCATATATATGCCAGTCTAGCTGACATCTGTTTTGCATCTCTTTTCTATCTTCTTTCTGCATCTGCTGTATCCTAGTGGTTATAAGCTTAAGCTCTGGTTTCAAATTGCCTGGGTTCAAATTCTGTCTCTGTCACTTACTAGCTAAGTGACCTTGGACATGAGATTCAGCTTTTTTCTCCAAGCCTCAGTTGGCTCACTTGTGAAATGGGGGTCATTGTAGTCTCTCTCACTGCGAGAACTAAATGAACTGATGTCAGGAAATGTTTAGAATACTCCCTGGCTCCTGTGCAGCTGTTGATCATCACCCATTTGCCACATTCTAGCTAAATGCCCTTTATGGGTTAAACTTATACTTGGCATTAAGGTTTCTGCTACAAGCAAAGAAGGACCTAATCCCACAAAGACTTTCTTACTAACTTCTTAAAGAAACCCCATTTTACAGAGGCAAAAACTATGGTTCAGGGAGGGAAAGTGACTCTCCTGAGGTCACACAGCTGGTTAGTGTCTGAGACGGGATTCCAATCAAGTATATCTGTCCTTCCTACCAGACCCCATGCTTCTTCTGGGCGCAGAGAGATGGAAAGCATCCCCCTTTTCCCGAGGCTTCCCTTGACAGGCAAGGAGTTGGCCTCCATTTCTGCAAGAGCCTCTCAGACAGCTCTGATCAATTTCAAGTGGACCCAAAAAGAGAAAGGCTGGCATGTGCTCATGATCCCAAGCCTGGGAGCTTGGCAGAGCGCCGGCCCTTCTTCCTGGGCATGGAACCAAAATTCTTAGAAGCTTCTGACTTGTCCCCTTTGGATGAAGGCATAGTGCGTCATTGCCATGTGCCTCCATGTATGCCTCGTAAGAGAGAATGGCCACACACACAGGGAGTCCACAGCTGAGGGTCATGCACCTTACCTTCCAGAGGCCCAGCCCTCTGCAGGGTGCTGTCTTGCCGCCTTTCCAGGAACTGTGACCTCTGGATTAGTTGGTGGCCAACATTTACTGAGCAGTTAATCCATGTGAGACTGTTCAAAGAACTTTACATTAACAGACTCATCTGCACAATCATCCCCAGGGAGGTAGATGCTATGGTACTTCCATTTTACAGATGAGGACACTGAGACATGAAAAGCAGAAGTAACTTGCTTAAGGTCACATTGCAACTCACTGTTAGACATGGCCAGATGTCAAAATATGAGTTATCAGAGGTCTCTGGGGTAGAGAAAGGTCTTTCTGGCTGGTGGCACTTTTATGATGTGCCTCAATATGTCTGGGACAGAGTGGCTGTCAATTAACCCAGTTCCATCCACCCATCTGTCCACACACTTAGGAGTCGTATGACCCTGGATTCATCAATTCACCTTTTGTACACTCACTTCTAAACTGCAGATCAAAATGCCAGTACTCACCCTTGCAGGAACGAGGACCAGAACACCTGAATGGGTAGTTACCTGCTTTAGAAAAGTGACATGCTGGGTAGGCAGAAGGAAGTGTTCACACCAGTATCCCTCATCTCCATCAGGCTTGGCTCTGAGCCCAGGTCAGGCTTGAGCACAGCCAACCAGTGACTCATCCTTGCTGGGGGCATAGCCTGCTGTTGTGTTAGAAAAGCTAGACCACAATGATTAACTCAAGCATGATAAGAACGTCTGGGCTCCGACCATCTGCTACTGTGTGACCTGGGGTAAGTACCTTCCCTTCTCTGGGCCTCAGCATCTCCAGGTACTTAAGACCCCATGAACTCTAGGAACCTTTTCGGCTGAGACAATTGATGGAAAATTGCAAAGACTCCAGGGCGTCTCCCTCAACTAGTTCCTCTTTGTCACCATGTCTGGAAATCTAGTGACAAAAATGCTAGCTCTCCTAACTAATTTGTGTCCGTCTCTGGCACAAAGAAACCTCAGGACCTAGCTTTCTGTTCCCACAATTAATAATATTATTGTTGTTGTCGTTGTTAATATTCACTGCATTAACTGAACTCAATGTGCTGAGTCTTTTACACCCATTGTCTCTTTGAATCCTCTAACTCATCTTTTGGGCTAGATACTATGATCCCTTTCACTTAACAGATGAGGAAAGTGAAGCTCTGAGGGCTTGGTTAAGTAGCTCAAGGTCGTTCTCAGTGCCAGGATCAGAAGCTGCAATTTGAACTGGGAAACTCTGGTGCAGCCTTTCAGTTCTCAGCCATGAGACGGCACACCCAGCCCTGCAGATCAGAAAACAAACTCGCCCTTCCTCGCCTGAAAAGGCTCCCTCACCTTGGCCACCCGGCATGAAAACATTCTGAATCCAGACTGCTAAGAAAGAAGAATCAAGAAAAAAGGAAGAAAAGAAAAATGAAGAACGCTTTGTTCCTTAAACCATTCTCCGCAAGCATAGTCTCCGCCAGGTACATGACTTAACTGCGGAGGTGACCCCCAACCCGCCCCCACCCCCAGCTGCCTCGAACTCCCTTGGCAGCCAGGTAGTCACGTGACGCCCAGACAGCCCTGGCTGCTATTCAAGCGTGTCCGTGTGAAGCAGCTCCAGCGAGCATCGCTCCCAGAGGGGGGCAGGTGGGGGCCCGAGTCAGCCTTGGACACGGCCCCTCAGCCCCGCGCCAGAGAAGTCCCTGTCAGTGCCCACTGCCCTTTCAAAGACACTGCACGCTGGGCCTGCTCCCTGCACCCCTGCCCAGGAAGTAGCAGCGCAGGCCAGATGAAACGGCGGCCACAAGGTAGCATAGCCGAGGGGCTTCTGTTCATCGGGGCTCAGCGTGGCCTCGCGGCTTCACTCACTCATTCATTAACTCACTCACTCATTTATTCATTCAGTCACTCATTCATTCATGCATGCATTCATTCATTCATTCCATCAGTCACTCATTTATTCCTTCATTTACTCCATGCTTCGCTCATTCAGTCACCCAATTACTCACGCTTTCCTTCACTCAGTCACTAATACATTCACTAATTACTTTGCTTACGCATTCATTTGTCCATTCATTCAATCATGTATTAGTCCATTTTCATGCTGCTGATAAAGACATGCCTGAGACGGGGTAATTTATAAAAAAGGAGTTTAATGGACTCACAGTTCCATGTGGCTGGGGAGGCCTCACAATTATGGCAGAAGGCAAAAGGCACGTTTTACATGGTGGCAGGCAAGAAAGAGTGAGAGCCAAGTGAAAAGGAAAACCCCTTATAAAACCATCAGATCTCATGACACTTATTCACGACCATGAGAACAGTATGGAGGAAACCACTCCCATGATTCAATTATTTCCCGCCGGTTCCCTCCTATGTCACATGGGAATTGTGGGAGCTACAATTCAAGGTGAGATTTGTGTGGGGACACAGTCAAATCATATCAATTCAAATACAATATACCATCCACTCTTCTCTGCACTGGGAACATAGCAGTGAGCAAAATAGATGAGATCTTTTTGGAGCCTCAGTCTAGCAGGGGTAGATAGCCATGAAACAATAAACACCTAATTATTCAATTGCAATCATGCTAAGTTTTAGAAAGGAAGAATAAAGCATATGATCATATATAATAGGGGCCCAGCCTTGTCAGACACCCAATTACAAAAGCATAGCTCACTCCCTTTCACCCCCCACATTGCAAAGCGGATATTTGCAAGGCTCTTACGGGCAAGCACTTAGAATCATGAAGGCCTACAAGTATGTCAGTTTTGGAAGAAACATCAATGATTATCTGGCTCTTTGTGGCAAAATACAGTAACATGGTATGGTCAAGGACTCAGACCTCTAAGTTGGATTTCTGGGTTTGAATCCAGCTCTGCTATCAACTGCATGCCATTGAGTGAGCTATTGAAACAACTGGACTTGGTAGAGTGAGAATAAACAAAGTACTAGAGCTGTGGAGGAAGATTAAATGACATGCCCTATGCAGATCACTCAGCATGGACCTGCCCCTGGGCGGCAAACAGTGCATGCTACCCTTGATCATGCTGTCTCTCGTTGAGCATTGGAGGAGGGAACCACATGCCCCAGGATGACCCAGTAGGAGCCTGCACTTGAACCCAGGCCTCTGAGCTCCCAGTCCAGTACTTTTTTCAAGCACAGATGAACCTTTGATATACAATGGAGAAACCACTATTCTCCTGTCTTCACCTGCTGTCCACCAGCCTCTGTCATAAATGTCCCAGAATCCTCAACCAAGATCAAGCCCTGACACTCAAGTGTCCCCCTCCCCAGGTGGCTGCACAGCCGTCTTCCGAGGCATCTTGGTTGGTGGGAGGGGAGAGAGGAGAAGGCATCCAACACACAGCTTCTATTTGCCATGTCAGGAGCAGTAACTTCTCCTAATTATTTCCTGGCTCCTGGATTCATTAGCCACCCCAGTATTAATTCAGATCACTGCATTTATCCCCATCTGTCCTAGATTCGTCACCAAGACACTGACGACGCTAATGTGGTGGTTTTAGCAATGAAGGAGCACTGCAGAGTTCAAATTGTTGTTCAGAAGGGGGAAGGGCTCTAGCAATTTTTGGTTTAGAACAAGAAATGAGAGTCCTCCACCAAATACACACACACCACCCTCAAGCCCCCAATGCCCCAAACCAGGCAGCCCAACGGCCCACAGGCAGATAACCTTCTGCCCTGGCCTCAGCATCAGAGAAATTCCTTTTAAATGACTCCACAGACTTCCCCACCCACAGAGTTCCCCTCTTTGGCTAACAGATGGGCTCAGCTAACCATTCCCAGCTTTCCGATAAAGCAGTGTCAGGCAGTGAGGCCCCCTCGGAAAGGCATGCTTGGATAATAAATTCCAAGGCACCCCTGCCATCTGCAGGCTGCCAATCATGGGGGCACCGGGCACACTAGGGCTCCCAGCCTGCTGCTGGTAGGGAGCTGGCGTGGGACCTCTGCATGTGGGGAGGCAGCCTGCCCCTGCTGCCCCTTCCTACTCAGCCCATGACCTGTCCCAGCTGAAACGGCAGGGGCCAGTCCTGCTGCGACCCCTCTGTCTACTCGCAACCCTCCCTGTCATGCGAGAACCAGCACACAGGCAGCACTGTAATGCAGGCAATAATCGTAAACCTCAACGACCGATAGTCAGATCTGCTGCCACATTTTGGCTCAGTCACATTCCAGTGCTTGACCTTAGACCAGTGGCTTCCCCATAAGAGCCTCAGTTTCCCCATCTGTAAAACGACAGTTAAAGACACTCCCTCTCTGGTAGATTTTGTGTGAGGATGTAAGCAAAATGCATGGCACAATGCCTGGCCCGTGGATATAAGTGGCAGCTGTCATTATCACCATCATCATTATTGTTAATATTTTTCGTGGGGTTGTTACCACTTAAAATACCAATTAGGTGCATGGTGGTGCACTTCTGTAGTTCCAGCGACTCAGGAGGCTCAGGCGGGAGGATGGCGTCAGCCCTAGGAGCTCAAGGCTGCAGTGAGCGGTGATCGATCGTGCCTCTGCACTCCAGACTGGGTGAAGGAGCGAGACCCAGTATCAAAAAAATAATAAAGTGAAATAAAAGGGCAGCAGTTAGCCTGAAAAATTGACTCTGTGATACTTGCTTCATATGATACTTATCTTAGAGGTGTGATAAAATGTATGAGCTGTTTTAACCCAGCACAGAATGAGCCTTCAGGAAATGTTAATTGCCCCTGTCAATCTCAAATTTTTTCATTTATTCATTCATTCATACAAGAGACATTCGCTAAACATTGTGCCAGCCCTTTGGTTAGCCCTGAAGAGAGAAAGAACAACCAAAAAAAAAAAAAAAGCAATTTTTACTTTTAAATCACTCACCGTCAAAGGAGGAAATAAAGCAGTCCCTGCGAACACATAGGTTTCCACAGTGTTAGAATGTGTTTGGAAAGAGGCCAGGCTTCCCCGATCACCCTTCCTTCTATCTCCCAAATAATAATGGAGGCTATTTGTACCACATTACTTGAACTCCTTCTGATTGCTGAGGTTTCCTGAGGTCAGGGATGTACAATGTGCAGTATGCGTACTGTTGTCTCCCCTCCTGGGCCAAGGCAGACATCACTAATCAATCACAGTTGTCTTTCTCATTGAAGGAAGAAGACAAGACTCAGACACTAGGAAGATTCCTTGGTCCTGGAAGTCATAGTCAGCTGATAAGAACTGGCACCCAAGTTTTAAATAGATATCATCCCAGCCTTAGATTAGGGTTTAGACATGTCTGACTATGTCTGGCCCATAGCTTGTTTTTGTAAATAAAGTTTTATTGGAGCACTGTCACACCCATTTTTTTTTTTTTTTTTTTTTTTTTACATATTGTCTATGGCTGTTTTGCACTACATGGGTATAGGGTGAATAGTTGTGACAAAGACCATATGTCCCGCAAAAGACAAAGTATTGACTCTCTGGCCCTTTATGGAAAACAGTTGTCTTTGCTGCAAAGGGTTTACTGTAAGAACTTGCAGTAAAGTGAGATGAGGCATTGTGAACTGAAACTGTTAGTGTCTCACCTATATTCGGTCCACTCTCATACTGAAGCCTGCTTACTGTGCATGCCTGTGACTCCCCGCTTCTAGGTGTTGTTCTGGCCTTGGGAGCCTACTCATCTGTGCAGAGGGCAGGTTGGAAGCAGCAGTGAGTTACTGTCCCTGAAAGCAGTCCTCAACCAAGACAGCGTTGAGGTGGGTACACACCCCAGCCCCTGGACTCTCAGGTGAGAGGACTCCAAGGTGGGTCACACTGCCTTCTGGAGGATCCCAGCAGGACAACACTCTACTTCCTCACCATAGATGAAAGCATTCCACCTCTCACTCTTAAGATAGTCTTTCCTAGGAATCCTTGTCTCAGAGTTGGCTTCTGAGAGAACCAGACAAAGAAGTTGTTGTTTCTCTCTCTGTCCCAGCTCTCCCAAGTCTAGAATGTGCTATGTGTTTTCAGGGCACTGAATCAGTGACTCATCCCACTGGGATGTTGCAATAGCCGCAGTGACCACGTCTCAGTGTGCATCTCACACGCAGACTTCCTGAGAGAGGGAGGCATTGATTATGCCACTTGTCACCAGCTGATGTAGCAGGATTTTGTGCCAAACCATCAGAGAAGGAGTTTCCATCTCTTGCTCCAGCCTCCCAGTTGCTGCAACTGCACAGGGTTCTGGCAGTGAAGCTCTTAGTCTTGTCCACAAAAGCAGATTCCCATCCTGAAATGCCCTACTTCCCTGCTCTAGGCAGACATCATGAATCAATCACAGCCTGATTTCCTCTTGCATCTTTTTCAGTAAAGCACTCCAGGCAGGTGCTATCAGTGGATGGGAATTGGCACACAAGATTAAACATATTCTATGGGGGAATGCCCAGGACAGAAGGCTGCATGAAAGGTAGCACAATAGGAAGTACGGCATGAAATAGTTCTTCAAAAGATAAACAAAATAGGCAAGTACAAATGATAAATGTAGGAAAGTGATATCTCACAGTAGTGTGTGAGTGTGTGTGTGTGACTGTGTATGAGGGAGGGAGGGAGGGAGGGAGGGGAGAGAGAGAGAAAGAGAGAGAGAGAGAGAGAGAGAAATTGCAGTTGTTTTTCTTTTTCTGCTTTGTCTTGTCTCTACACTGAGTGTCTACTTACTTAATGCATGTTCACATTGAGCACCTATTATGTGCCAAGCCCCGTATTAGGGGTACAATGACAATCAGGACAAACATGTAATTGCCTACTTGAAAAGATAACTACAAGTCAATGTGGTAAGGCAAAGGCAGAATCTGTGGGCATCTTCGCAGATTGGGTCACAAGCACCTGAATTTCTTCTTTATGACAATGAGAATAACAATTAGACAATTAGAATCACAACTAGAATACTGCAGTTATTTGTGAGACTGTGTGCTAAGCCTCCCTCTCACTATTTCCTACTCTCTCTCACTTAGACTACAAACTCCCAGAGGGTAGGCACTGCATCTTTTTTGCTTCCTACCCCATCCACTGGGTCTAGATCGGTGCCTGGCACAGGGCAGGTGCATAGTCAATATTCCCTAATGAACCCAGTCCCTCTGGCTTTATTAAAAACTGGAGCTGGGTGTGGTGGCTCATGCCTGTAATCCCAGCACTTTGGGAGGCCGAGGCAAGCAGATCACTTGAGGTCAGGAGTTCAAGACCAGATTGGCCAACATGACAAAACCCTGTCTCCACTAAAAATACAAAAATTAGCTGGGAGTGGTGGCATGCACCTATAATCCCAGCTACCCAGGAGGCTGAAGTAGGAGAATTGCTTGAACTTGGGGGGCAGAGGCTGTAGTGAGCCAAGATTGGGCCACTGCACTCCAGCCTGGGCGACAGAGCAAAAAAAAAAAAAAAAAGAAAAGAAAAAGAAAAAAAGAGAGGGCAAGTATGGTAGGTGTAGACTCTGATGAGAGGTGAAGGTAGAGGGGGCGGGTCGTGTAAACCACACGAAGGGGTTTCAATGTAATAAAATAAAAGGAAAGCAACAAAATGTTTAGTCTTTGTAAATAAACACAAAATGAACCCATATACTACTACCCAGTTATTAACAACTCTGTTCTGAACAGAGTTTCATTTTCAGTTCACACATAGGCTCAGGTCTCTGAGATCTTTAGTTGAGAACACAGGCATCAGCAACTGGGACTTAGGCTATTGACGGACAGGTTTGCGCTCCTGGAGTGTCAATATATAACACACAATTTGTCTTTCAGCTGCAGGGTCACCTTGATTGCTCTCCTTTCAGTAAGGGGAAAGTATTTTCTACACACTGAGGTTTTAGATCCCCAGAGTTCCAGAGGCAGCCAGTGGAGAGACAAAGCGTAAGCTGCTACTTTCTGCCTTTGATGCGTAGGTTACTGAGCACCTTGGAACCTCAGTTTTCTCCTCTGTACAGTGGGGCAAAAAATGATAACTTGCGCGGAGCAATTTTGAAGAGTCCAGCGTCTGACACATATAAGCACTCAGTATCAAAGGCTGTATTCATGATGGAGATGATGATGGTGACGATGATGATAAGATACTGGAGCAGGCAGAGGCCCAGTTTTGCAGAGGAGGAGGGAAACTGAGGCCCAGAGGTTGGAAGTGACTGGACCAAGTTCACCTGAGGAATCACTCACAGAGCTAGAATCCCAGGGAAGACCCTACGAACCAATTCATATGCTCCTTCCTCTTGAACTGCATTCCTAAATTGTGTGTCAAGGCACACTGGGGTGCCTGAGCAGACTCACAGGAACATTGCAAGTTATTATAAATTGTCAAGGTAAACACTGCGATGTTGGACATTTGTTAAATGCCAGGTGAATGACTAGCTTGAGGTCATTCACAGTTTCAGCATTAGATCACCCAACATTCCTTTTCATGATGTCATATCTTCTTGACCCTGGGTTTTTGGTGGCTGCTGTGATAAAAAGCAAGAACTGTGCCAAAGTCAGTGTGGAACAGGAAATGAGGGTGACAAAGTATGATCTGATTTTAAGCTTTCAGAAGCTGTGCAGTTCCCAACCAGTGCACACATTTCAATAGGAAGTGATTGTGCTTATTTAAGGAGGAAATAAAAATATTATTCTTTGATTAACTTACGTGTATTATTTTTTTCAAATGGCTGCTAAATTGTTAGGATGTAAGTGCTTGTTACGTTGTCTGCACCTGAAGACCTAATAGGCAGGATCAGCAGAACCATTAAGGATTTATTTTGCTGGAACAATTCCTAAACACTAAGGGTGCCATGTACTGGGAAAGTTTGGGAACTTCTGTTCCATATACTAGCCACCCCTCTCCTGTCTGGGAATTAGGCAGGAAGCTTTGAGTCTCCAGCCAAGAGTGAGGCATGTGGGAGAGTGGTTAAATGCCTTGCAAACAAGAGGGACAGGAACAGTAAACCTGATTTCTCAGTTGCTGCCAAGTCATTGTTTATTTAGAAACAACAGTGTGGACACATCAGAAACCATGTCCTCCTGGTTTCTCAGCAAGATGGGCAACTTATTCATTCGGCTAACACACAACTGGCATTTACTCTATGTCTGCACTGTCCTGATACAGTGATAAATGAGGCAGTCTCTGTCTTCAAAGGTAGGACAGGGGGAAGGATGGGAAGTTATATGGTTTGGCTGTGTCCCCACCTAAATCTCAACTTGAATTGTAGCTCCCATAATTCCCACATGTTGTGGGAGGGACCCAGTGGGAGGTAATTGAATCAGGGGGATGGGGCTTTCCCATGCCTTTCTCATGGTAGTGAATAAGTCTCATCAGATTTGATGGTTTTTTAAAGGGAAATTCCCCTGCACATGCTGTCTTGCCTGCTGCCATGTAAGACGTGACTTTGCTCCTCCTTCACCTTCCACCATGATTGTGAGGCCTCCCCAGCCATATGGAACTGTGAGTTCTTTCTTTTAGAAATTACCCAGTCTCGGGTATGTATTTACTAGCTGCGTGAGAACTGACTAATACAGGGGAGAAGGAAGAAGAAGAGACTATTCTTTTTACTAATAAAACTATGAAAAACACAGGCTCAGAAAGGCTAAGTACATTACCCAGAATCACACAGAATAAAACAAGTTGGACAGTTTACAGCCAAGAGAATGCCCTATACCACTCATCTTGAGCACTCATGATCTAATTCAAGAGATCAATACCAGCATGTAAGTAATATTTGGAGGCAAAATTTGACCTCACTTAAGAATGGGTTTGGATAGTGTGGTGCTGGGCTAAGGATGGACATAGAAACCCATGGAATCAAATTGAGCGTCTAGAAATAAAACAGACATCTCTGGGTAATTGATTTCTAACAAGGATGCCAAGATTCTCTAATAGGGGGAAAATAGTCTTTCAACAAATGGCGGTACAGACAAATGGATATCCATATGAGAAAGAACAAAACTCAAAATGGATCATAGAGCTAAACATAAGAGCTGAAATTATAAACTCTTAGAATAAAATTTAGGAGTAAGTGTTCATAACTTTGGGTTAGGCAATGGTTTCTTAGATATGATACCAAAAGCACAAAAGACAAAAAGAAAAATACAAATTATATTTGATCAACATTTGAAACATTTGTGCTATAAATAAGATCATCAAAAAAGTGAAAAGATAACCCATAGAATGGAAGAAAATATTTGCAAATCATACGTCTAATAAGGAATTTGTATCTAGAATATATAAAGAATGCTTAAGATTCAATAACCAAAAGACAAAAATAACCAATTCAAACATAAGAAAAGGATTTGAATAGGCATTTCCCCAAAGCACCTGTACAAATGGCCAATAAGGACATGAAAAGATACTCAGCATTATTAATCATTAGGAAAATTCTCATTAAAAGCACCAGGAGATAGCGCTTTGATGCCCACTAAGATAGCTATAATCAAAAAGGCAGACAATAACAACTGTTGGCAAGGATACAGAGAAATTGAGACCTTCATCCATTGCTGGTGGGAATATTAAATGGCACAACCCTTGTAAAGAATTCTGGCAGTTCCTCAAGATGTCAACCACAGCGTTACCACGTGACCCAGCAATTCCACTCCTGAGCATACATTCAAGAGAAACAAAAACATATGTCCACATAAAAACTTGCACAAAAATGTTCATTGTGGTGCTATTCACAATGGCCAAAATATGGCAACAACCTGAATGTCCATCAATTGCTGAATGGATCAACAAAATATGGAATATCATGGAATATTATTCAATGATAAAAGGGAATGAAGTATTGACACATGTGACAACATGAATGAGCCTTAATTATGCTAAGTGAAATAAGCCAGTCACAAAAGGCCACATATTGTATGACACTATATACATGAAATGTCCAGAATAGGCACATCTATAAGGACAGAACATAGATTAGGCACATTGATAAGGATAGAACATAGTATTTGTCATGGGCTGAATGCTAGGAGTAAACCAGGGGTGACTAGTAATGGGTCGGGTTTTCTCATTGGGATGGTGAAATAGTCTAAAACTGGATTTTGATGATAGCTATACAACACTGTGAATAAACTCAATCTATTGAACTGCACATTTTAAATGGGTGAATTTTATGGAATGTTAATGATATCTCCATAAGGCTATTTTAAAAATTAAAAAATGTGTATGTGTTTGGGGTGGTGGGATGGCTGAGCATACAGCTGTGGAGGAGGCAGGGCTCAGAGAGAAGGAATCTGGAGTTTTCTCTGGAGGGTAGTAGAGAACAATAGAAGCTTTTCAACGAGGAAGCCACAAGATTAGAGACCAGGGAGCAGGATCCTACAGAAACCCAGGGTACATGATCAGACCTGATTTAGGGCAGTGTTCTAGCAGGAAGCAGAAGGAACAAGCAGGTCTGAAAACAATTAGCAGGCAAAACTGATAGGACTTGGTAACAGATCGAATGGAAGTGAAGAATAGCTGGAATACTACACAGCCATAAAAAGGAATGAAAATGACGTCCTTTGCAGCAACATGGATGAAACTGGGAGGCCATTATTCTAAGTGAATTAATTCAGGAACAGAAAAACACACACATGTTCTGTCTCATAAGTGGGAACTAATCATTGAGCACATATGTACACAAAGAAGGGAATAATAGACACCAGGGCCTTTTTGAGGGTGGAGGGTGAGAGGAGGGTGAGGACTGAGAAAGTAATTATCAGATACTATATTTATTACCTGGGTCATGAAATAATCTGTATGCCAAACTTCTTCAACATGTAATTTACCCATGTAAGAAACCTGCACATGTACCCCCTGAACCTAAAATAAAAGTTGGAAAGAAAAAGAAATGAAATGGAAGAGCAAGGTACAGGGATAGGCAGACAGTCAGTCCTCAGTAAAGGCATGCAGAGCCAATAAATGAATAAATGCTGCTTATTCTAGTAGATCTCACTATTGTTCCTAGGTCTTGATTCTGTTCCTGATAAAACGTTCTAAAATGGCATGGGATTCAGACTCTAGATTCTTCTACCAACATTCTGCAACCTTGCCCTCCATGCTCCTTTCCACTGGAGAAAGGGTTAGGAAACTGACGCGTACTGAGACCTACCTGGGCAGTTGCACTCTGATGGGGAGGTGTCCATCTTGCTTCCAGTTGCACTTAGCCTTGAACTGAGAGTGCAGTAGGCACTCAGTAAGTATGGATTACATTAATGAATGAATAAAACAGCATCCCATGTTGAATGTTCCTAACAATCGTATAAAGTTAATACTATTATACCACTTTCATAATGGAGAAACCTGAACACCAAGTGGGCTGAATGACCTCCCCAAGGGCTGGAAGGTGGTAACCTCTAGGAGTCAGGACTTAAAAGGCAAGTTGGCCAGGAGCTAGAGTCTTGGAAGATCCCAAACACACCATTTATTCAGTTGATCCATTCATTTATTTAATTTAATATTGTTTTGGGATCTTTGGGAGATGCCACGACTGCCGTTTCATACCTTCTTGGCTTCATTTTTCTGGGGCATTCCAGCTCAACCTCCAACTGCCAATGTGTGTATCTTTTTCCCTAAGGGTTTCTCTGGGCACTGGAGCTTTCACTGCCTATGGACATTGTGGAATGGAACTACCTGAGAATTAATGATACCCTATCGCCATCCTCAGGAGCAGCCTTCAACCCACAATACGGAAGTTGGTGTATAAATACCCCAGCTCCCTCTTTCACTCAGTTTCACACTGTCTCCCAGAGGTCTTCAATAGAAGTAGGTTCCAGTGGCCCATGGTGGTAATTCCCTTCACAACGTACCCTATATTGGTGCCCTTATCATCCTGTCTCACTTCCCCACTACCATACAGGTGCTTCAGGAATCATCCATGTGCACTACAGTCCTGGTTTTAGGGCCTGCTGCTGGAGGGGCCCAAACAAACAGGCACCTCCTCTGTGCCAGGCACTAGGCACTGGGGGTATCTGATAAGCAAGCTGGTGAGGTTTGATCTTCTGAGGGCCACTAGGCTCATGGGACTAGCAGACTAGTGTAACACACAATTATACACAAGTGTAACACACAAGACATGCCTTCTCAACGAAGCTCTATTTATGAAGTCTATTGCCTTGGAACCAACATCTTCCCCTCTCCTTTTTTTTTTTTTTTTTTTTTGCAAGTCAGCTACTTAAACCTAACTAATCCCATTAAATGTCAAGATTCCTGGTGGCAGTCCCACCTCTGGCTTTTGACAACTTGAGCAGCACAAAGGCAGTAGTTTCCACATCTGACAGAAGCTCATGGAGAAATCACAGCAGCACCTAGAATCCAACTGGTGGGAGGAGTGTAGACAGGAGGTTTTCTGCCATCTCACCATCCAGCAAAACCCTCCTGCTCCCCAGGCCCCAGCTCCAGCCTAAAGCAATTAAGTCACTTACTGCCAGGACCTGGAGGTGGCGGTAACATATAATCACAAACATAAACAGTTTTATATGGTAATTATGAATTCTGCCTATTTTTTTATCAGTGCAACACAGACTGAAGATTATTTTCTGCCTGATATAATTCTAATTTTGATCCATCCTTCCCACCCACCCCCACCCAACTTCAGAAGGATTAAGATGGGGCTATGGGTAATAATTTGGGATATGACAGAATTGAGGCATCTATTTTCAGGTCTTGTGCTACACGGATTCGACCAAAGTCGATTTGCTCCTGATGCTCCATCCTATGTTAGGTTGAATATCCTAATGGAATAACCCGCCATTCCACGATGCTGGTCCCAGCCCAGGCCACCGTTGTGTCTCATCATCTGGATATCAGCAATACTCTCTTCACCAGCCTCCCTGACTCCAGCATTTTTCCTTCCAAATGGGCTAGGCCAAAGTTGTTCTTTTCAAAAACATGAATATTCCTGCCTACCCGTTCCTCCCCAAGCTCTCAACATCCTGCTAAATGACATCACCATTGACCCAATGGCTTCAGCTGAAAACCTAGGAGTCTTCGTGTATTCCAAACTAAGTCTTCTTCCAGCTACTTCCTGAATACGCACACAAGTATCCACAGTTCTGCATCTACTTCACTACCAGCTGGTCCAAGTCATCCTCTCTCCCCGGGGTGGCTGAAGATGCTCCCTAACTGACCACCCAGCTTCCCATCTTCCTCCCACCTCGATAATCCACACTCCATTCAATAGCACAGTGATCTTTGAAGACATAAATCAAATCACAGGATGCCTTTTAAGTGGACTTTAAAAAGTGTATCTAAGCTTCTCATTCCTGACTCTGCAGGGCTTGGTCTCTGCCTTCATCTCCATTCCCTCATCCTGTGCCGGCCTCCCTCCTATTTCTCAGGCAGGGTAAGCTCATTCCCATCTCAGGGGCTTCATGCAAACTCACTGGACCCCTGCCTCTAGCATTGTGCCCATATCTCTTGCAGTGGCAACCCCTACTTTGCATTCACGTCTAGCCCGAATACCAGTCCCCAAAGGGACCTTCTCTGACCATCCTAGTCCAAGACCAGCTCTTTCTGGCTCATTGCACCCCATCACTCAGTTTTATTTTATTTGTAGTCCTTATGTAAAATTATTTCATGTACATAGGTATTTACTTATTTCTTGCCTGTCTTCTCTTGCTCCAGAGTGTTCACTCAATGAAGGCAGCTTTTTGTTTGTTTGTTTGTTTGTTTGTTTGAGATGGAGTCACTCTGTTGCCCAGGCTGGAATGCAGTGGCATGATCTTGGCTCACTGCAATCCCCACCGCCCAGGTTCTGCCTCTGCCTCCAGAGTACCTGGGATTGCAGGCATGAGCTACAACATTAGGCTAATTTTTGTATTTTTAGTAGAGATGGGGTTTCATCGTTTCTTGGCCAGGCTGGTCTCGAACTCCTGACCTCAGGTGATCCACCTACCTCTGCCTCCCAAAGTGCTAGGATTACAGGCGTGAGCCACTGCGCCCAGTCGAAGGCAGGGGTTTACCTGATTTATTCCCTACTTATCTCCAAGACTTCACAGAGGACTTTGCACATAGTAGGTGTCTAATAAACAATTGCTGAGTAGGTGAATGAACAGTGCCTTGCACCATTCCTTGAAAAGCCTTTCATGAGCGGCTCCTGGCTTCCTTTCTCCTGCGACTACAATTATATATTTACGAGGTAATCAGCAATTGAAAAGTTCCCCGTAATAGTAACTGGAGCTTAACATACAAATAAACTGAACACTATTAAGGACGTTTTGTGGCCACTGGGGTGGATCAAGTGAGCTAATCGCCCAACTCACAGCAATTAAGCCAATTAACCATTTAGACATATGCTGAGCCATTTCCCGGCTCCAGTTTCCTGGGGCATCTGTGAAATTTGTGCGCTTTATTTATGGCCTGAGCTTCTGGTCGTAGTTAGTAACTGGAATGACTGGGGAAGCGAGAAAGGGTGGCTGGTTAAAATTTAAAAAGTCAGTGTGATGGCAAAGAAGCGAGAAGCTGGACGTTTTCCCTCTGTGGACACTTTCCCCTCCTTCCTTTCCTGTATGCAGAAAGGATGGGAAAGGCAACTATTTCTTGCCTTGATTTTTTTTACTTTGTATGCTTGGGGCTGTTTTTAACAGCCGTGCACGTCATGAAGGGAGACAGATAAAAAAAAGGCAGGGGAAGAATTGGGTAGGGGCGAGGGGTAACTCCTTGGGACACAGACTCAGATCTGGGTTCAAGTTCTGACTCTGCAGTCCGCAGTTCAGGAACCGAGCCTGAACTTCCTCATCTGGGAAATGGGGAATTACGGAGTCTGACTCACAAGCTTCTGGTGAGAGTTAAAGAGGTGAACAATGTAAAGTCCTTAAGCAGTGCCCAATGCAGGGAAAGTGCTAAATACATGGTAGTTATTATTGGTGATTTTTTTTTAAACAAAATCTTACTCTTTTTCACCCAGGCCGGAGTGCAATGGCGCAATCTCAGCTCGCTGCAACCTCCGCCTCCCAAGTTCAAGTGATTCTCCTGCCTCAGCCTCCCGAGTAGTTGGGATTACAAGCACCTGTCACCACACCTGGCATATATATATATATATATATACATATATATACATACATACACACACACATACACACACACACACACACACACACACACACACACATATATATATATATATTTTTTTTGAGACAAAGTCTCGCTTGTTGCCCAGGCTGGAGTGTAGTAGCACGATCTCAGCTCACTGCAAGCTCCACCTCCCGGGTTCACACCATTCTCCTGCCTCAGACTCCCGAGTAGCTGGGACTACAGGTGCTTGCCACCATGCCTGGCTAATTTTTTGTATTTTTAGTAGAGACAGGATTTCACCCTGTTAGCCATGATGGTCTTGATCTCCTGACCTCGTGATCCACCTACCTTGGCCTCCCAAAGTGCTGGGATTACAGGCATGAGCCAATTTTGGAAGAGATGTGGTTTCACCATGTAGGCCAGGCAGGTCTTGAACTTCTGACCTCAGGTGATCTGCCTGCCTCGGCCTCCCAAAGTGTTGAGATGACAGGCATGAGCCACCATGCCCAGCCTTTGTGATATTATTATTGAAAGACTGAAAGAAGGGAGGCAGAAAGTGCCCAGAGACTGCGGTCAGACACGACTGGTTGCAACCCCAGCTTTTCCTGGCATCTCACTGCCACATACAACTACCTTCACTTCTCTGGGCCTCAGTGAGTGCACAGCTGAGAAATGGGACTGATAATACCAGGGGGGGTCTTCACAGGAAATGGGTCTGATACTTGCAAGGCTCTGGCCTGTGGTCCTCTTCATCCCATTGGTTCCTTCTTTGCATTTTTAAGAAGGCATTCAAGGAGTTTGCCCCAGATTTCCAAGTAAGTTATGTAAATGGAGCCCAGGCCTCCAATCCTGATTTCTGAGCACCTTCCACCCTGCCTTGCTAAGGCACTTTACAATCGTGTAAAACAAAGCCATTCTTTGGAAGAGAGGCATGTTCCCAGAGATAATTGGTATGTATAGATCGGATGCTTTTTTATGGACTGCATAAAGCCTTTCATGGATATTATGCAATTTAAACCTTACAAAGAAACCCTGAGAGCATAAAAAAGGCTGGGGAAGGGCAGGTAACTTACCTCGGGTAACACAGCCCGGAAGTGGCACAGTCAGGATTCGAACCAGGCTCTGGCTGAGTCAGACACTCATACCCACTGTGCTCTCCTGCCCATGGCATGTGTGCTGTGATTTTCTCTACATCGTACTCTAGTTTGCAAGAAAATGAAAGCATCCCAGTTTCAAGATTAATCACTGGCTTTTGGAGAGAGGCCCTCACCGCCCTCCCTACTCCCAGCCCCAGCTGTTACCCTCTTCTCCTTTTCTTACTTCCACCCTGAGGGCTCCCAGAAGGCGGCAGGTCCTTGGCTGAGGATGGAGAACTGCCAGATGGATCAGGCTCTGGAGACAGAGACAGAACCTCAACATCAGAGACAGTTCCCACACACCAAGTATGTGCAGGGAGTCACGTCGGACCTGCCAACATCCTGGGCCTTCCGACTCGGCCCGGCAGCATCCCTGCATGGGATTTTGGAAAGCACTGAAAACAGACATCCCTGAACCTAAGACGCATCTCTGATCTTCTGTGGCAAGGGTGGCAGGGTTGCCGGAGACGGTTTCTTTCTGGCAATAGTCAACACCAGCTGGTGCCAGAAAGAGGAAGGAACAAATCCCCAGCGGAGATCATTGCTCAGGTTCCAGCAAGGGCTGAGGCACCCGTCGCTGGCTGCTGGTTCACTTTGACAGCAGGGTGGGGTGGAGGGGCATTTTTCCCACCCCCCTCCTTCTGCATAGTGCTGTATAGTTAATGAAACTTCTTATTGAGATGTAATATAATTTATTCAGTATGGTTATAATAATAATTACTTATATACATATATACATTTCACATCCATGCTCCTATCTATATATATATCTGCTCTATCATTATGCAGATTCTCACAGTTTAGAAATTATAAGTTGAACAGACATGAAAACAAACAGTCATGTGCTGTTATAATAGGGAGAACAAGCTACGAGGGCTGTGATTATTAAACTTTGGTGTGTGCAAGACTTATCTGGGAACTTTATTCAAAATGCAGATGGCTGGACCCAACACCAGAGCTTTCAATGCTGTAAGTCTGGGTCAAGGCTTGGGAATTTAGATGCTAAAAATTGACACTGAATTGAACACTTTAAATTGGTTAATTGTATGCTATGTAAATTTTGCCCCATTAAAAAAAAAAATTGCCAGCAGACCTCAGACTACACATTCTCATACTCTGTACTAAAACAGCTTGAGGAGGGCTTAACACAGATTGGAACATTAGGAAAAGCTACTGATGGAAGGTGCTGTCTGCATTTTCATGGAGATTTCCAGATGGGCAAGGCAGGGAAGGGTATTTCAGGCAGAGGGCACAGCATGGGAAAGATTTGGAGAAAGAGATAATATGGGAATGTGGAGAACATAGGAATTGATGGGGATAGTTGTAGGGTCCAAGACACAGGAGGCCTCACCTACCAGGGCAAGATGTTGAGGATCCTCTGAGGGCCCTGAAAATCCTTGAAGCATGTAAGGTGAGGTTGTGCTTAGAGGCAAGCCCAGGCTGACTCATAGAGACCAGCTTGGGCGATCATACATACAAAGCATAGAAGCTAATTCCAGTGGTACAAAAAGCCACAAGGACAATAATGCAGAAATCGATAGAGTAAAAAGAAAGTGTGTCCCTAAACCACCCTCCCTTTGAGGTCTTTGTAAGATACACACGTAAAATAGTTACACAAATTGGACCATGAGATGTGGGCTTTCTATAAATTCCTTTTCTCTCTCTCTTTTTTTTTTTGAGACGGAGTCTCGCTCTGTCGCCCAGGCTGGAGTGCAGTGGCGCGATCTTGGCTCATTGCAAGTTCTGCCTCCCGGGTTTACACCATTCTCCTGCCTCAGCCTCCCGAGTAGCCGGGACTATAGGCGCCTGCCACCACACCCGGCTAATTTTTTGTATTTTTAGTAGAGACGGGGTTTCACCATGTTAGCCAGGATGGTCTTGATCTCCTGACCTCATGATCAGCCTGCCTCGGCCTCCCAAAGTGTTGGGATTACAGGTGTGAGCCACCGTGCCCAGCCTCCTTTTCTTTCTTAGCAATTTAACATGGACATGTTCTCATAGCATTGCACACATTAAACTGCCTCATTCATTTTAATGGCTGCATAGCATTCTATATGGACACACTAGGTTGAAATTGTGAATACTCAATCATTTTTGATCTAGAAAATTAGTCATTTTGGTTTACTTGACCATTTCCATTTTGCCGGCCTGTTTTCTACTTTCTTCTATGCTATTGTACTCAATGGTACAACGTTTCTCTTTGAAAATATATCTCTAACCAAATGTGCAAGTGTCACACTAAGGGAGATTTCTGAAACTGGAATTGCCAGGTCAAAGATGGATATATTAAAAATTTTGGTGGGTACTGATAAGTGTTCCCCAAGGGGAAAAACATCCCTCATTCCCACTGCTAAGAAACTGATAGAGAGAAACTGTATTGAAACTGTATCTCTCAACTCTTACACGAAGATATTGTATGATAAATGACCACAAAAGTCTCAAGGCATACAACAAAATTTTTTCTTCTTGTACTCCGTAAAGGTTGCACTCAAGGTGTTCTAGAGTGCCTATTTTGCAGCATCCTCACACGCAGTGTGTGTTATCATTAAAGAAAAGTTTGCTAATTTGACCATTTTAAGTTATATCTGTTCAGATTAGGTGTGTTTCTTTTATTGTTAGTGAAGTTTATTATCTTGTGCTATGTGCTTATTTGCTCATTTCTGTGCCTTCCTTGATTAATTTCACATTCATACACGTCATTGTTTTTCTCTATTTGCTTTTATTCTTTGTTTTCTTAATGATATCCAAAAGCTCTGCTGATTGACCCTTTGCCTGGTATAGATGAGGCAAATAATTTTTCCCAGGATATTTTATGTCTCTTATTTGTTTAACCTGTAAATATTTTAATAGTATGTAGCCTAATAAATCTATCTTTACTTTTATAGCTTGTTATTTTGTTTTTATACTTAGAAACATCTTCACTGCTTGAGGTCATAAAATGCTAGCCCACATTTTCATCAGGGGTAGAGGGGAATCATGGAGTTGATGCTTTCCAGTTAACTCCAATCTATTGGGAACTGATTTTGGTGAATGGCTGTGAAGTAACAATTTAACTATATTTTTGGTTTCTACTAGTTAAACAATCATCCCAATGCTATTTGTAGAATAATCTTTTCCAAACTGAGTTGAAATGTGACCTTTATTACATGCAGATTTTTACAAATCCTCAGGTCTGTTTCTAGATTGTCTTGTTTTTGAAACTAATAAGCAAAAGTGCCTCTAATCCTTCCACCAGATTACATTTCCTGGATCCCAGCTCTGTTTCTGAGGAAGACCTTTCCTCTGTTTTTATCCATCCACCCATCCATTCATCCATCCATCCATCCATGCATCCATCCATCCATCCATCCACGCATCTGTGTATTCACTTCCTCGTTCATTCATTCATCCATGCATTCATTTATTTACTTTCCCGTATTCACATTTATTCTGAAGAGTTATGTGGCTCTTAGAATTAATGATACAAAATTGACTCATGCCAGCGAGCTTTCTGCAACAGACACTGAGCTATGCAAGTCACTCGATGAAGAAACTAACACTCAGAGAGACTAATTAAATTGCCCAAAGTCCCCTAGGTAGTAAGCTCCAAAGCAGAAATTCAAACCCAGATCAGCCTAATTTTAATTTTAACTCTGCTGGGTTCCTTATATAATAATTCCTCACATTTATTGTGCATCTACTATGTGCTGAAAATTGTGGTAGGCAGTGTGAATCCCCCAGTGGCCCAGATTCTGTCCCTGCCTAGAGAAGCTGGTAGAGGCAGGTCATTGAAAATATTACAGTTCAGTGTCTCTAAGGCTAAAAGAAGACAGCGAAGTACAAAGCTAAATGATGGATTCTCTGGTGAAGCAAAAGCTCCCAGCTTCTGAAAACATGACTTTACTCTCGGCACAGCAAATTAAAAAGCCCATTTACAGGTGAGGCCTGAAAGTCCAGAATCTGGATTTTCTAGTTGTGTCACCCATCCATTTCCACTTGGGCTGTGGTTACTGTGCCAGAGATGAAGGACTCTGGGCAGACTTTATAGGAGAGAGTGGAGGCAATAAGAGAAGAAGGAAAAAAATTCAACACCCTTCAAATCGGCCTTCTGGGCCCCATCGCTTCTGAAAACCTTGCCATCTGTTCACATAAGCATGTTCCAAAGTTTTAAGTACCTCTTTTCATGAACTCCGTTAAAGTTAACCTGGCCCAGTAATATATGGGGGAAATCTGCTATAAATAGAGGTAAATAGAGATTGTAAAGATAAATAACAATAGCAGCATGTGAGGAGTGATAATGTTCTCTATTTATGGCCTGACTCTAAAAAGGGATGGCCGGCGATACTGCGTCTTTAATGACTTACTTTTGCTTTGGCAGCCGGCACTCCCCGTTAGGGTGCTAAAGATTCAGTGACACAAAAAGCTTACAGATAATTAAATATTGATTTTTGTTTTCTAATCCTATATAAAAATTGTCCTGGGTCTCCCAGTGGTGGTTTTATCTCACCAGGACATGGGGAGAAGCGAGGGCGTCTTTTAACCCTCTTTGTGCTCCCGTTGTGTGAGTCTGGCATGCCCCTTAGAAAAAAGGGAGTGCCCAAGACTGACTTCAAGGGGCGTACAACCTGCGCTGCCACCCAGGGTTCCACCCTTGGTTTCATGCTCTGCTGGCACCCTCTTGACATTCTTGGTAGTCTTGGCACAGGAGGTTCTGCATTTTCATTTTGCACTGGATCCCACAGTTATGCACCTGGTCCTGGGGGCTTGGGTCAGCCCAAGAAATCAGGGGTGGGCAGAGCTGGACCCCCTGCTGTTCTGCTGCTGCTCAGCATGCTCACCCACTCGCCTGCCCCAAATCTTGCCAGCCATGCCAGGAACTTCAAGTCTGGGAAGAGGGCCAGAGAGAAATTTGTGATGAGAACAGTTCCTCTCCCACCCTCTGCTCCCTTTGCTCTCTCTCTCTTTCTCTTTCTTAAAAAAAAGGAAAAGAAAAAAAAAGAAAGAAAAAAAGCACTTCATTGTCATTTTGCATCTGGAGTAAAGCAAGGGGCACCTGGCAGTGTGGCAGAGTTTCGGGCTGGCTGGCTGGGAGGGTCAGAGAGCGTCAGAGAGGAGAGAGAGTTTTGGAGAGCTGGGTTCAGGTTAGGAACTTCCTTGGATTTGCTGTGAGGCCTTGGGCAAACGAATAACTCTTCTGCGCCTCAGTTTTCTCATCTGAAAAATGGAGCTATTAACAATGGCTCCTCTGCCTGCCCCTGTCTCCCACCAGGACCACTGTGGAGAGTCTCTAAGTTTACAAATAATGAGGATCTTCAAAATGCTTAGAATAAAAGTGAAGCTGACTTGCTGCTTATGGGATCAGGAATTTTATATGATTTTCTTACAGATACCAACTCGCGTACTTACTAAAGGCCTTGCACATTTTGACTCATTCAAACCTCACAACAATGTCATGAGGTTGGTGCTATTATTAACATTACCGTTTTACAGACAGAAAAATGGAAGCACAGAGAGGGTGAGTAATTCAGCTTAGGTTGCACAACCAGGAAATAGCAGAGAGGGGGTTTGAGCCAAGCACTCCTCCTGCAGAGTCCTGGCTCCTAATCACTGTGCAGGATCCTCCCTTGTTCTTTGGGTGCATCCTGCAGGAAGTACAAACTAGGGGAGTGCAGGCCGCCAAACATGGCCCAAGTGCTTTTTTTAAAAAATTATTTTTAATTGACAAATAACAACTGTTTATATGTATAGGGTGCAACGTGATATTTTGATATATGTGTACATTCCATTTGAAATTTGAATCAGTTGCCAACATTGAAAAGGAATCTCATTATTTCTATATAAAACACAAGGCCAGGCACAGTGGTTCATGCCTATAATCCCAACACTTTGGAAGGTGGAGGCAGGTGGATCACTTGAGGCCACGAATTTGAGACCAGCCTGGGCAACATAGCAAGATCCCATATCTACAAAAAATGAAAATAAATAATTAGCCAGCCTTGGTGGTGCCTGTAGCCCCAGTTACTCAGGAGGTTGAGACAGGAAGATCACCTGAGACAGGGGAGGTTGAGGCTTCTGCGAGCCGTGATTGTATGCACTCCAGCCTGGGTGACACAGCAAAACCCTGTCTCAGAAACACAAACAAACAAACAACAAACACCCTACAGATTTCCAGCATCTGTCTCTGTTTCTCTCACTTGCTCTCTCTCTCTTTTTTTTTTTTTTTTTGAGACGGAGTCTCGCTCTGTTGCCCAAGCTGGAGTGCAGTGGCGTGATCTCAGCTCTCAGCTCACTGCCACCTCTGCTTCCTGGGTTCAAGCAATTCTTCTGCCTTTGACTCCAGAGTAGCTGGGATTACAAGTACCCGCCACCACACCTGGCTAATTTTTGTACTCTGAGACAGGGTTTCACCATATTAGCCAGGCTGGTCATGAGCTCCTGACCTCTGGTGATCTGCTCACCTCCAGTATATCTTAGATGCTCTGGTAGTGATAGGCTCCTGTACCCACATGGCAAAGATCAGCTGGATTCAAGCCTCCTCCATTTGCCTCAGTCAGCACCACTCCCTATCTTCTCTTTGGCTCTAAGCCCCAGAATCTATTTCCTATTATTTATTTATTTATTTAGACAGAGTCTTACTCTGTCTCCCAGGCTGGAGTGCAGTGGTGCGACCTCGACTCACTGCAACCTCTGCCTGCCAGGTTCAGCAATTCTCCTGCCTCAGCCTCCTGAGTAGCTGGGATTACATGCACACGACCCCACACCTGGCTAATTTTTTGTATTTTAGTAGAAACAGGGTTTCACCGTGTTGCCCAGGCTTGTCATGAACTCCTGAGCTCAGGCAATCCGCCCACTTTGGCCTCCCAAAATGCTGGGATTGCAGGCGTGAGCCACTACGCCCGGCCCTATTTCCTATGATTTTACTGCATCTACTCATTGCCCTCACTTACATCCTACAGTGTGTCCGTTGGTGAGGTGCTGGGAGAGGATAAACTCAAGACCATTGTGGAAGACATCAAAAAAGAACAGCAGAATGTGGAGAAAAGCCTCCAATTTGTCACAGAATGGAGCCTGTGACTCACAGACACATGCAGATAAGGATTTCTATCACTGACTTAATGTGGACATAATTAGCAATCATATTAGAGTTCTACTGTGTGCCACTTGGAGTCTGTTTCATGTAATTATGCTGAAATTATCAGTAGAGTTCGTCCAGAGAGGGGATTCAGTCATTCTCAAAGAATTCTTTTGTGTTGACTTCATTAAGTTTCCGTTGAAGAATTCCTCTAGGTATTACAGTAGATCCAAGTATGCAAGGTGGGCTCTTTTGGACAAAAACAAATATAAAGTTACGCATGTGGGAGACTGCATTAACTAGATGGATTTCTCTCAGAAGATTCTACATGGCAAGGCAGTAGAATGCCTGACATAAAATAAACACTAAATAAACATGAGATAAATTACCAAATAGTTCTCATGGGTCATAGCTCAGAGGTAGGACTTACCCTCCAGGGAAAGGTTGGACAATAGGTTTCACATCACCTGCCAACTCGGAGCATGAATAGTTCTGTCCTGAGGCATTGTGTTAAGAAGGATGCTGAGGGTGTGTCCATGCTAAAGATAAATATGATGGACAGAGGATGTCTGCTGTGGGTGGGAGAGAGGCTCTGACAGCCAAAAGGCTAGGAATTCACCCCTTCCAAGCAGTGATCTGATTAAACTGTAATCAGAAATATTGTTCCAGATACTACATGGAGGCTGGATTAGAAGAGGTGACACCCAAAGAATTAGGCTGGTGCACAAGTAATTGTGGTCTTTGCCCTTACTTTCAATGACAAAGACCGCAATTATAAAACAAAAACCATGCCAGGTATTCTAATAGGGTGAGTTTAATATAGGGATCTGGTGTTGACAAACTGGAAAAGCACAAAGAAGAGGTGAGGGGGAAGCAGAGACAGTAACTGAGGGGAGCAGCTGCCTTTCTTGGGCTGAAAGAGCAAAGAGAGAAGTTGGGGGGAAAAAGCTTGGAGGAAGACCCAGAACTCTGCTGGCACTCAAGAGCCCAGAACAGGGGCCATGCAGAGCTTGGGTACCGACTTCTGAAGAGGTGATATGCAAGGCTACTTGTCACAGGAGGAAAAAAAAAAAAAAAAAAAACAACTCTCCAGGAACTGACTGTCATGGCTGGGATGATGAGCCACTGCTTCCGTCATGCTGACAGAAACTGCAGGCAGGCTAGGTGTGATGGCTCAGGCATGCAATCCTTCACTTTGGGAAGCCAAAGAGGAAAAATTGCTTGAGACCAGGTGTTTGAGACCAGCCTGGGCAACATAGTGAGACCCATCTCTAAAAAAATAAAAACGCTGGGCATGGTGGCCCGCGCCTGTGGTCCCAGCTGCTCAGCAGATGGAAGCAGGAGGATGGCTTGAGTTCGAGGCAGCAGTGAGCTATAATAGCACCGCTGCACTCCAGTCTTGGCAAAAGAGTGAGACCTTGTCTCTAAAACAACAACAAAGAAAACAAAAAGAAAAATAAGAAAGAAGGACAGAAAGAAAGAAAGAAAGAGAAAGAGAAAAAGAAAGAAATAGAAAAAGAAAGAAAGACAGAAAGAAAGGAAGGAAGGAAGAAAGGAAGGAAGGAAGGGAAAGAAGGAAAAAAAGAAACTGCAAGAAAGCAGGAACAAGCATGTCCCTTTTCCTGGCATCTGCCTCAGCATTACGTCTAGCACCTGCTATGGGCAGAGGCTTACAGAGACCCAGCAGGCCCAGCAGCAACGTAGGGCACAGAATCCCAGTCCAGGTACCAAAACGCAGAGTATAAAAGGGTGAGTTTGGAACTAGGAGACAAAAGTGTAATGACTTGCACAGTTAGGGAGGCTTGGAGAGGTGAACCGGCTCACCTCATCCAAGTGACATGTCTAGAGCAGGACGAACACCCACCTGCCTTCTCACCCTGGTCCGCTGGCTCTGGGCTCTTAATTACATAGAGATTTGCAAGCTTCCTGGTGGACAGGGATGATGGTTTTCATCTTAATCCTCTTCATCCCCCAGCACACACGCACATGCGCCAGTCACTTAGAATCACTCCTTTATCTCCCTTTGCCAGAAATAGGTATTCGAGCAATCACTGTTTCCTGCCTCACCCACGGGGTTATTTCCACTTCTGGTATCGCAATCGCCTTGGGTCCAGATCTACTTCCCAAGCTGTGTATGATGTACTTAGTATGAAATGCCTGGGTGTGGCTGCACAACCTGGCTGGCAGGTGGGAGTGTTTGTGAGGGCGGCGACCCACGGCATCGCAGGGGCTAGTCCCTCTGGTGGTGTCCCCAAGCTGCTCAGTCCTCAGATGTACAATAAGTCAAGTGACTTTGCATCTTTCTTTTTATTTTGGCAAGTTGCATCTCTCCTGCAAGAGGACTTCCCTTTCTGTCACATCTCAGGACCCTGAGAGCAATACAGTTCTTCCTCGAATGCAAGGGACAGCAATCCTCATGCACAAGCTACCTTCTCTTTTGGACCCTGCATGCACGTTTGTGCCGAAACATCAAATAGTTCGCCCAGGAAAAATATGGAGAGATTTCTTGCAAAGTGAGCTTTCTTGTCTCCTTTAGGGCTTCATCGGTGCCGAACCGTACAAACCCTTTTGTGAAGGCTGAGCCAGTGAAAACCCTGCGAATAAAAGTGGGACTGATTTTATGCTAATATATGTAAAGAACGTGATGATAGAGTCATAGGTAACATAATGAACTTAACTTTTTTCTCCCTTTTTATTGAATTATAATGACTAGTTTCCATAGCAATTACTGCATCACCTTGTACATTACCAGAAAGATCTACTGCACTATTTTCCAGTCATCCTTGTAAACATTTCTACTTTTTTACGATGTTCTAGGGGAAAACACAAGCCCTTTCGGCTTGGCAGCAATTGGAGAGCATATTTCAGGAGATTAATAAAGCCGGCTGGGGTGTTTTTATTTTCTAAGTTCGGCAGTTGGTTTTCCATCTTCGCCCTCACCAGCTACTTGTCAGGCAGACAAAGAGGAAAAGAGGCGAGCGGGAGAGAACAGAGGTGAAGGGGGAGGTACGCAGTCACCAGGGAGGGCGGAGGGAATGGGGCAGGAGCGTGCCTCAGAGGTCCGCGGTCTGTGAGTCTGTTGGTTCTGCAATCGTTTGGAGAGCAATGCCCTTGGGGACAGCCTTCTTCCCACCCTAGGCTTGGAGAAGGATCAGGGGTGTCTATAAGCTCACAAAATGTCAGCCATGGAACACACAGAGATATCTTGTCTATAGCTTCAAAACCTGTGTCTCCAGGCTCCGACTGTGTCCTGGGTCCCTGGAAGGGGAAGGGAAGATGGGAATGTGGGCATTCCTCCTACCTCCCCATAAAACGCCCACTTCCAGCAGCAGCTTCCTTTAATGGGCTTTTCCTATTGGCTTTCCATGTGCTATTTCATTTCCAAAAGGCCTCTGCAGCTGATGGATATATGAAGATACATGCTTTCAGTTGAGAAATAAGGGAAGTAACACCCAAAAAGGAATGAGTCAGCTACAGTGAGTAAGAGTTATGTATGGTCGGGACTGGGACCCACCCAGCTGTCTGATGTCTGACTTGTCCCATTACACCCTGCAGAATGGCTGAGCTTTGGGTTGGTAAAAGAAATCACAGTCACAGGGTCTGGTAGATAGAAAGACCCCGAGCTAGGCTGGGGGAAACCTCATGCAAGGGTTTTGGAGCTTCCAACCAGAGAGAGGAGCGATAATCCCATCATGAGCCCTTAACGCCTTCAGTTCATTGGTTCATTCGCCGCCATTTATGTGTCAGCTCACTGCCCCTGCAGGGAAAGATACCTAGGCATTGTGGAGAGGACCTGGTATAGGGAGCTTGGGCCTCAAAGTCAGAATGCCCAGGCTCCAATCTCTGGGCTGTGCCTGTGCTGAGCTGTGTCTGGGGGTGAGTGACTTCCCCTTGCTCTGCCTCAGTTTCCTCTGCTCTAAAATGAGTCTAATGGTAGAATCCACCTTCGAGGCATTTGTGAGGGTCAATGGAGATGGCGTGGGTTAGGGTTCAGTGCTCACACCTACAAGGGACTTCGTTGTTTCCAGTGGGCATTCGTGAACTCGCTTGTAGCTGCAGTGAGGCCTTGAAAGAGTTAATTAAATTCGGGGAGTCCCGGCTTTTCCAGTTGTAAAATGAGTAATGTATGCTGGCTGGTCTAGAAAGTTCCTGCTGGCTCTGAAATTCAAGGGTTGTTGGATTTTAACAGTATAGTTGGAAAAAGGAAAGGAGGGAGGAAGAGAGAGAGGAAGAGAGAGAAGAGAGGGAAAGAGAGAGAAGAAAGAGAACGAGATAGAAAAGAGAGTGAGAAGAAGCCGGGAGAGGGAGAAAGAGAAGGGAAGGGGGAGGGAGGAAGAGACACTGTGTAAGAGCAGATGCCTTAAGCAGAAGGAAAAAGTCCCTAAGTGACAAGAAGCTCTGAGTTCACCAAAATGCTTAACCGAGATAAGAAGGATGTAACCGATGTTGGAAAGATTGTTATGAGATTAATAAACGTGATTAAGGGATTAAGACTTCTCAAAAGAGATAGCCAAGGGACCACCAATGGGAAAATCCTCCCTCACCCTCTGTAGCCAGTCTTTCTTCTCGGTTTTTAGTCCTTAGTCATGTAGGCATCTAACAAAATGGTCTCAGCAGATGCTTAAGTAGAAAAAATAGAATCCTGACTTAAGCCCATCTTAGACATTGGGAGAGGTCCCCTGTGACACACACACACACACACAGTCAAATAACTGGATTTATTTCTGGGAATGTCTGGAGGAATTTAAGGTATGAATTGAGTCATGGGGCCAGGGTCAAGGTTAATCTGTGGGCTGTTCTACTGAGCACATAAGTCCTGGATAGACACGCCTGTGGGGCAACATAGATATGAACTAGGCATCAGGAGGGAGCCTGGGTAGGGTGGGGACAGGAGGTGAACTTAAAACTGGAAGATCCTGGGGATGTCAACCTCAGTTTTGACATATGGCAGGTACTAAAAAGAAGAAAAATGCCATCCCCTTCTGCTTCAACCCTATCCTCAGTTTTCCCACCTGCAACCTGGGAACAAGGATACTCTCCCAAGACACAGTGGGTGGGAAAGCACTTCACAGAGGAATCACTGGCATTCCTTCCCAAAGGGGCTTTCCAGCACCCTTGCTGGAAGATTCTTGACTTTTCTGTTGTTCTAGAATAACAAAAAGGAACCCAGACCCACTGTGCCTGCTCTTCTAGCAATTTTCCCAGAGCAGGGGGTAGGGTGGTCAGCTCCAGAATTGGAAAGGTGGTCCCAGTCATTTTCAGGTTCAAAACCTACTTCCCTCTCTTACCAGTTGTGTGTGTGATCTCTGTTTCCTCATCTGAAAAATGGTGGTGATTTTACTGTCTCATGGGTTAGCTGTGAGGGTAAAATAAAACAATGCACAAAAATAGCCTGGGATGGTGCTTGACATATGGCATGCACACACACACACACACACAAAAAAAAAAAAAAAAAAAAAGAAGAAGAAAAATGCCATCTCCTTCCTATCCTGTTATTGGTGAAAGGACTTTGCCCTCTGTCCTCTGCCTTCTGCTCTCTGTGGCTTGACACAAAGTCTAGATTGAACCATAAGGCAACCAGCTTCCCAGATGGCTCCAAAAGATATCCACCTCCTGCTGTTCACATCTTCCCAGGCTGTGTGGCCACTGGAGTATGACAGCTGTAATGGCATGCCACCTCCAAGGTTAGGTTATAAAAAGACTGCGGCCTGGCCTTCATCATGCTTTCCCTCTCCTGCCCCTTTCTCTCATGAACCACCCACTCTGGGGAAAGCCATGCTATGAGTAGCTCTGTGGACAAGCCTACATGGTGAGGAAATGAAGCCTCCAGCCAACAGCTGCTTGAATGGGCTTGAGTCCTTCAGCTTCCATTACATTTTCACAGACCACAGCCTCAGCCAGAAGCTTGCCAACAACTTCATGAGAGACACTGAGCCAGAACCACTCAGCTAAGCAGCTCACAGGATCCTGGCCCTGAGAAACTATGGGATAATGAAGGTAGGTTGTGTGAAGATGCAAAATGTTGGGATAATTTGTTACACAGCAACAGGTAACAAATACAGGTGATGCAACCAGCCTAAGGTCAGCCTTTCTGGGGTTGAAGTTAACTGTCACGCTATAGATGAAGATGTGCAGTGCAAACATGTTTTGTGGTTTATTTCACGAGGAGACTCTCAGTTCTAGACCCCACCCCCACCCAACATCAAAAACTTTTGCCTCGTTTTCAGAAATTGCTCAACAGGAAAGAATGAGCTCCCTTGCACAGACTGGGGCATTGAAGCCTGAGATGGAAAGCCACTTGCTCAAAGTCCCACAGCAAATCCAATGCAAAGCTGGGTACAAAAATAAAGTCTCCTTACACGCATGTGTGCATTCCTTCATTCACGAGTAAGTGTTGATTGGGGACCTACTGTGTGCTGGGCTCTGCTCCAGGTAGTCTCCCTAGTGCCCTGCCCAGACAAGCCTGGATTCTGGGAGCTCCCGAGACAGGATGTTGTACACTAATTATGAGACCTGTTGTGTGCCCCTAGCTATGTTCAGGGGGCAGGAAATAAACCAGACATAGAGGTTCCCACTTTGAGAGAAACCCTAAAGGGCTCTTCCTCATGGTGGGAGAGAGCTAGACAGGCATCTACATTCTCTCGTGAGGCTCAGTGGCTGGCAGAGGCTGAGAAGTGCTCAGTCAACTCAGACAGGACAAGTCTTACTCTGGGAGCCTCCTGGCCTGGCACAGCCAGGTGCTCTGTTCCTACTCAGGTGACTTCCATAGGCCCTCGATGGCCCACGTTGCTGCTGCTGTCTGCGTCTCAGCAGCTGGGTGGAACAATTCCTGCTGGCTCAGCTGCTGTCGCCGATGAGAGAGACAGAGGAGGGAATCAAGCGGGATACGGCTGCAGTCACAGCGCAGTGATGGGTAGGTGCACTCCAGCTGAGAGCAGAGTGGTCGGTGCTGGGAGCCCACAACTCCTGGCAGGGCTGCGGCCAGCTTGGAAAATAAACACCCAGGGATGGTACTTCAGGGTGGGGAGTCTGTTTGGAGATAAAGGCATCTTTGCCCCTTGCCCAGGACACAGGAGCCATCTGGCCAGGCAGGGGTGGGGGAAGGCTCAGCCCCTTGGTGTCCTAGACAGCTGGGGGTGGGGTGTAGTCTGCACAGGCAGACTGAATGTGAGACCCAGGCCCCTCTCTGCAGCCTGGCACAGGCAGTGTCCACATAGCCCAGGGCTTCTCCACCTCAGCACTAATGACACATAGGGGCAGATGATTCTCAAGAATGGGGCGTGAGACTGTCCTGTACATTGCAGGATGTTGAGCAGCATCCCTGGCCTCTACCTATTAGATGCCAGTAGCGTCCACCCTCTCAAATTATGTAAACCAAAAATATTTCCAAATGTCCCCTGGGGATAAAATCGACCTGAGGTAAGAGCCACTGACTGAGACCGGCAGCTCTCTCTCCTCATCCACCGGTTCCCATGTTCCATGCTTTTCCTGGGTAATGAACCCCCCTCAGGGGGTTCTGACTGCAGAAGCTGTTTCATGTACATCTCACTGCATCCTCCCACCAGCGCTGTGATGTGGAGGTGAACATTTCTCCATTTTACAGGAGAAGGAATGAAGACCTGGCAAGGTGAGTTTCCAGGGGTTCAAGGCGGAGGGAGGATTTGAATCCCGTGTTTCTGATTCTCAGCTTGGCTTCTAGAGTGTCTTGTTCTGTGCTGCACACTCAGTGCTTTGCATACAACAGGTGATCAATAATTACAGTAATTAGGTTTTTAGTGCATTAATGAACAAGACAGAGTTTCTCCTAGCTTTCTCTGGCAGAATGCTCTAAGTTTAAGCTGCAGGCTGCTGTATAAGCTAGGTCAACCTGGCTGTGACAAGACGGGGCTGAGGACTGAGATGCTGTCACAGAGGACAGGGGAGGTGGGATCGATCCCTCATAACGAAAAGGCCCGTTTGGCCCCCATCTTTGGCTGTTTCTCCAGCCTCCTTTTCTTTCATCCGTCTTTCTCTCATCAGCCAGCACCATCCCCAAAACAGGCCAATCTAATCACATCAGAGTCTCCTGTGTTAACCTGCTGTGGCTCCCAGTGGGCCGAAGGTTAGAGTCTTTTGATTCTTTTGAAAATGCTTCCAATTTTGGTCTGAGTCAACCTAAAATAATCAAAAGAAGGACTGTAACCAAAGTATATAAAGGAAGCAATCCATGTAACAGTAAGTTACATGGTAACTTAAGTAAGACGTGTGCAAGTCTCAATAAACATGAGCTATTACCATCATGGTTCTTATTGTGCAGGTAACAGTGGGCAGCCTACAGTACTCCTGGGGAAAGCAACACAGCAGGCAGTGGCTGGGAGCACGGTTTAGGGGGTTCACAGCATGTAAAACTTTCAGCCTCTGGGGTCTGATAAGCCTGAGTTTGAATCTCAGCTCTGCTGTGTAATCTTGGCCAAGTTATTCTACCTCTCTGAGCTTCAGTTACAACTTTTCCATAATGGGTGCTTTAAAAAACTGACTTTCTACATTGGTTGTGAGAATAAAAGGAAATGATATGTGTCATAATGTAATCACAGTGTGCAGTATACAGTAGGCACTCACTACTTATTATGGCAAGAATTCGTGAATCAGTCACAACACCCCAGCAAGGTCGACATTGCCGTTATCCCAATTTAAAGTCAAGGAAACTGAGGGCAAAGGTACGTGTCCAAGGGGTCCTGGCCCTGGACTTGACCCAGGGCCACCTGATTCCCCAGTTTTCCTCCTTTGGAAAGTGGCTCCTCCAGAGAAAGCTGGGCACCTGGACATATTATCCCAGGGGCTGCCCTGGAACTCCGAATGAAGCCAGCCAAAGCAAGTTAGTGAGTGAGAAATTTTGGGGTCACTTCCAGACCCGTGGTGTTTGTAGCTTGTGTCTGAGCGAAGCTGAGTCAGGCAGCAGAGGCAACCACTCACAAGATGAAAAAACAAAGTCCCCGCCAACCCCTTAGAGGTTCCTGGCACCCGTCTCCTCTGAGATGAAGCAAATGCGCCCAGACAGGGCAGCAGGGCCAGAGTCCTGCCACTTAGAGGGAGATTTAGGGGGCTACAATTGGGAAAGCCAGACACACTGGCTGCTGGATTTACTGGTCTTTTCAGCGAGGTCAGCGGGAGGGCCCTTCTGTGTGGAGCTCTGTCGGCAGCTGAGATCGCTGAGTTGGTGACAGTGTCCAGCGTCTCCCCGCACAACGCGTTGGGCAGAGGAAGCAGACTTGCTTGTGTCCTGGGATCTTTGGGGGTGATTCATGGTTATTACACCATGGAATTTCAGAGCATGGCTATCTGCCAGGGATTCTGCTGTGAAAGTTATAAGACCAGGGAGCCCCCATGCAACTGTTTACTGTGTGCTTGCTGGGTACCAGGCACAAATAGCTCAGTTAATAGCCATGAAGGTGTTGCTAGCATTATTCTGTTCCACAGGCAAGGAAGCCTTAGAGATGGGCTGAATTTGCATGCACGGACTACTAAAGCCTCCTTAAACTGAGATTCGAAGAGGTGAACTGAGTTGCACAGAGCCAGCAAGTTCCTAAGAAATTGAGATTTTCCTAAACTCCATTTTCTCATACACAAAATAGGTATATCGTTAATGCTTGCCTCACGGGTTGCTGACAGTACTCACCAAGGTAATGCATATAGATTCTCAGCAACGCTCCAGCATGCAGCAAGTCCTCAATAAATGCTAGCAGTTGCTATTATCCTTGTTTGATAGAAACTGACTAAAGAAACATAAACACAAATGAGGATTTTCTTAGAATCAGACTGTTAAAACAATTCATTCACTCATTTAGGCAGCAAATATTGATTGAGCAATGGCTGTGCACCTGGCTCTGTCCTACAAAGTAGGCTTGCAGAAATGAACAAAGCATGGGATTGTCTTCATGACTTTGAGCAATGAAGTGCAAAATAAATGGATTAATAGATGACTGTACAAAGTGGTAGGAAGCTGAAGGACAGGTTCTGTGGTATAAATGATAGGAGTCTTGGTCTTGGGATTTAAGGAGGAATGTTTTAGGGAGTGATGTTTGAGACATGGAAGATGAGTAGGTATAAAATTGGTAGAGGTAAAGTGTGTGTGTGCACGTATGCTCGTGTATGTTAGGGGAAAGGTCTGAGCATTCCAGGCAGAGGGAGCAGCATGGACAAAGGTCCTGAGGTAGGAAGGAATTTGGTGCACTCCAGTAATTCAAAGAAGGTCAGAATGATTGAGCTAAGAGAAGAAAGGGAGTTAGTCTTTGAAAGATGGGCAGAAGTTAAACCCTGCCTGTCTCCACCCCAAACCTCCCTTCCTGGTATCTGTGGAGTGGGTCCCCATCCTCCCATGGCCAGCACATCTCCCTACCTCCATGGTCACCATATCCTCAGGCAAACGTTGGCTTTGTGATTTTGAATCTGTCTCCCTGGCCAGACTAGGACCAAGCTCTGCTGTGTGACCTTGGCCAGGCTACTTCACCTTTCAGAACTTTACTTATGACTTTTCCATAATGAGTGTTTTAGAAAATTGACTTTCTATGTGGGTTGTGAGAATAAAACAAAATTTCAGATATGTAATCACAGTATGCAGTATACAGTAGACACTCACTACTTATTATGGCATGAATTCATGAACAAGGTCGACATTGTTGTTTAAAGACAGGAAAATTGAGAGTGAAGGGACCTATCCAAGGTGTCCTGGCCCTAGACTTGACCCAGGGCCACCTGATTCCCCAAGGGAAGAGACAGGAGTCATTTATCCTCGTGGACTGAACACCATCTCCAGGTCCATAGCATTATAGCTAATTAAAACTACACACCAGGCCAGGCATGGTGGCTCACGCCTGTAATCCCAGTACTCTGGGAGGCTGAGGTGGGTGGATCTCTTGAGGCCAGGAGTTTGACACTAGCCTGACCAACATGGTGAAATCCCCATCTCTACTAAAAATACAACAACAACAACAACAAAAATAGCTGGGCATCATGGCGCATGTCTGTAATCCCAGCTACTTGGGAGACTGAGGCAGGAAAATCACTTGAACTGGGGAAGCGGAGGTTTCAGTGAGCTAAGATTGTGCCACTGCACTCCAGCGTGGGTGACAGAGAGACACTCAGTCTCAAAACAAAACAAAACAAAACAAAACAAGACCAAACCTATGCACCTGAGTGAATGAGCAAATGAATGGATGACTAAATGGCCACTTACAGGTGCCTAGAATTAAACGTCGTCTGCACATTTACATACATGTTTGATTACAAAAGCAATAAATAGGCATCGTGAGGGTTAAAAATGGAGATAAGCAAGAACAATAAAATGAAAACAAACAGCATATCCCTACATCCCAGAGATTACCATTGTTAACACCCTTGTGTCTATTTGTACATATGCCCATTATCTATCATCCTAGACCTAAGTATTTTTTACCAAAGTGGAATCATACTATCCATCAGGCTTTGTATTCTGCATTTTCAGTTACCCATCTCCACATTTTCATGTCCTTATCTCTAATAAGTGGTCCCCTTTGTGCCCCCAAAACATCCATTTGCGTTGGTTCTACAGAATGTGCCACCTTTTGAGTTAGTCTCGTTGCTTCTTTATGGTGTCATTTAGCTTGTTCCTCTCTCCCCTGCATTTCCTAAAGACTAAACATTGGTTCAGAAGGCTGGATGGGCTCAAGGTCAGTGTTTGTGGTTAGCAAACATCACAGGGGTTTTATATTCTTCCTGTTATCAAGAAGATAACCTTGTGTTGTATCAACAGACCCATGATTTCTGCATAACCCACCTTCAGTGAGGTGAGGCCAGTCCCTGGTTAGGTAGAGGTGTAATGCCTATCACATACTTCTGTTTTTCCCCTTGAAATCATAAAATGACATGCATACGGAGGTCCAGTTTCTCCTCAACCGTACACCCCATGGTTTTAACAACAAATAATTATCTCACTTGAATCAGTGATTTAACTGAGAGGTGGCTGAAAGCTGGTTTCTCAATCCTACACTGTTCCATCTGCATTTGACATCCTCCAGGGAAGTGGAGCTGTCCCTTCTCAACTGGTCTATAGACTTTTATGAAATACAGTCTGAATTGTTTTATTTTTAAATCTGCTTTGCCAGTGCAGTGACTCTAACATGATCTAATTTGAGCCCCCAGTGCTGGATTACTTACCCCAAAGTGTTTGAATGTGCTGGAGAGTGGGACTTTCTAGTGGTGGTCTCATGGTGAGTTTTTAGGCAATTGCTCCAGGGAGGAGTTATACAAGAAGAGGCAGAAGAATTGGAGAGTCAGAAATCGCAGGGCCCACAAACATCCATCCTTTAAATCCTGGATGATGTGAAAATGTCCTGCAGACCAGTGGTTCTCTAAATGCAATATGCACATAAAGTATTCTGGGGTTTTGGTAGACTGAAGGTACAGATTCCATACATCCGTGAGACCTGGGATGACTATGCTGAGGGCCTACACATCACACTTTGAGTTACACAGCTCAAGAACATCCCAGCTAAGCCTCCTCTCAACCTCTGCTTACAGGTTTTCTGAACACAGTCTTTATAGACCTACATCATCCAGCCCCATCCAGCCATGGAATTCACATTTTGATTATACATTAAGGATTGAGAACCAAAGATATACCATAAATCCTACAGGGATTGGCTAATCTTTGCTCACATGCATATAGCTAATTCCTTTTTTTTTTTTTTTTTGAGATGCAATCTCGCTCTGTCACCCAGGCTGGAGTACAGTGGCATGATCTTGGCTCACTGCAACCTCCACCTCCCTGGTTCAAGCAATTTCCCTGCCTCAGTCTCCTGAGTAGCTGGGATTACAGGTGCACACCACCACACCTGGCTAATCTTTTTATTTTTTTTATTTTTTTTTATTTTTAGTAGAGATGGGGTTTCATCATGTTGGCCAGACTAGTCTCGAACTCCTGACCTCAGGTCATCCGCCAGCCTTGGCTTCCCAAAATGCTGGGATTACAGGTGTGAGGCACTGCGCCTGGCCACACATAGCTAATTCTATAGAAAAAAATGAGAGTTTGAGCTTCTGTATATTTGTAAATTCTATACATTCTTCAGTTACAAACCTTCTCTCTCTGTTTATGCATGCATACACGTGTCCTTTCCTGATTCACCTAACAGAGCAAACTTTACTCTTCACTTCTCTACCTAACAAGGTTCTGGTTTCTTCTCCCTGGAGATTTTCAAACTGAGTGTGAGATTACATCCATAAACACTTCACCTTACAAAAGAAAATAGCAACAAGTCTTCTTCTTCTGAGCATTTGCTCCCTGAATAACTTTGCAAGCATTTTTTTGCAGAGTAAAAGGGCCCCAAAGGGATCACAGAGTAATCCTTTAAAAAATGAAGTTGACTGAGCTATGAGTGTCAGAGGTAGGGGGTGCTACAGGCACCGGTGTGGACATCAGAAAACCTGGATATCAGTCCCTATCTCACATTTTCTTTGGAACTTCCCAGTCTTCTTTACCCGCACCCTCATTTCCTTAGTCATTTGCCAACTCTTTTTTTTTTCTTTCTTTTTTTTTTTGAGAGAGAGAGAGAGTCTCGGCATTTTTTTTGAGAGACAAGAGAGTCTCGCTCTGTCACCCAGGCTGGAGTGCAGTGGCACGATCTCGGCTCACTGCAACCTCTGCCTCCTGGGTTCAAGCGATTCTCCTGCCTCAGCCTCCCTAGTAGCTGGAATTACAGGCGTGCAACACCACACCCTACTAATTTTTTGTATTTTTTAGTAGAGACTGGGTTTCACCGTGTTGGCCAGGTTGGTCTCGAACTCCACACCTCAAGTGATCCACCCACCTTGTCCTCCCAAAGTGCTGGGATTACAGGTGTAAGCCACCATGCCTGACTTTTTGCCAACTCTTTATTGAGCACCTACTATGTGCACTCAGAAACAGTTACAGACAAAGAGCAAATCAGACAGGGTGGTTCTTGCCCTTGGGAAGCTCATGCTCTGGAGGGGGCCACAGAGCTGAGCTGTGGATCATTGATCATATAAATGACAAAACTCAAGTTTGATGAGGGCTGTAGAGAGGTGATATAGGTTGCTGTGCACTGGGGCCAAGATACAGATAGAGACCGAGACGGTAGAGGAAGGTAGAGGAAGTGCAGGTGCTAACATAGGTGAGGCTTGTGTGTAAAATGAATGTGGGAGTGAAAATGGAGAGCACGCTGGAGCCAGCACCTGCCACAACCCCTGGAGACCACTCTCCACCCTGCTCCTCTATGCTTGGTGCTCAGGACAAGAACCATGTGATATGTCTTTGACAGCACTAATGACTTCAGGTTGCATCCAGCCATCAGGGAGCCAGCAACAGATGCAAGGATTGGAGGACTCTGAGGTGGCTATATTGTGTCTTCCAGCTTCCTCCATGTAGGACACTACAGGGCAAGCTGCATTGTCTCGGACCTTCCCATACAGCCTCTTCTCCCCACTCTGTCCCCTGTCCTTCCAGGCCCGGGAGTGGCAGCTCACTACTTTTACTAGCCCTTGGGGTTCTCCCCAACCTTTGAAAATAGTTCCTGTCTGGGTGCCGTGGCTTATGTCTGTAATCCCAGCACTTTGAGAGGCCGAGGCGGGTGGATGACCTGAGGTCAGGAGTTTGAGACAAGCCTGACCAACATGGAGAAACCCCATCTCCACTAAAAATACAAAATTAGCCAGGTGTGGTGGCACACACCTGTGATCCCAGCTACACAGGAGGCTGAGGCAGGAGAATCGCTTGAACCCGGGAAGCAGAGGTTGTGGTGAGCCAAGATGGCACCACTGCACTCCAACCTGGGCAACAAGAGTGAAACTCTGTTTCAAAAAAAAAACAAAATAGTTTCTTTATCAAAGTCTCCTAAACTGACCCATCTGGGGCTCTCCGTTATATAGCCTTGATCACAGACAGAGGCTTGCAGAGATTTAACTTAAGAGCCTCAGGACCCCACAGAGACTCTTGAGACGCAATGACATTATCCAATTTGTATTCTTATAACTTTTTGTCTGATATAATTGCACGCTTGCAAAATAGTCGCAAGAATAGTACTGCTCTGGGTCGAATTGTGTCCTCTCAAAAAAGAGATGTTGAAGTCCCAATCCCCACTACCTTGTAATGGGATCTTCTTTGGAAATGGGGTCTTGATAGAGGTAACTCAGTTGAAATGAGGTCACTAGGGTGAACCCTAATCCTCCATGACTGGGGTCCTTTTAGAAAAGAGAAATGTGGACAGAGACAGGTATGTACAGAGGGAAGATGATGTGAAAACACACAGGAAGAAGGCCATGTAGAGATTGGAGGAATGCTGCTGTAAGCTAAGGAATGTCTGAGGTCACTAGAAGCAGGAAAAGATGAGGAAGAATCCTTCCTCTACAGGTTAGACGGAGCATGGCCCTGCTGACAACTCAATCACAGACTTCTGGCCTCCACAGCTGTGACTCAACACATTTCTGTTGTTCTAAGCCACCCAGTTTTTGGTACTTTGTTCTGTCAGTTCCCAGGGCAATACATTTCTCTTTGCTTTTCCCCAGCTTCACCAGTTGGAAATGTTTTGTCACCTTCCTCTTTTTTAGCATAGCGGGGGGTTGGGGGGTGGGATGGAGTCTCGCTCTTGTCGCCCAGGCTGGAGTGCAGTGACATGATCTCAGCTCACTGTAACCTCCGCCTCCCGGGTTCAAGCAGTTCTCCTGCCTCAGTCTCTTGAGTAGCTGGGACTACAGGCACGCAGCACCACACCTGGCTAATTTTTGTACTTTTGGTAGAGACGGGGTTTCACCATGTTGGCCAGGCTTGTCTCGAACTCCTGGTCTCAGATGAGCCACCCTCCTTGGCCTCCCAAAGTGCTGGAATTACAGGCATGAGCCACCACGTTTGGCCATTGTCACATTTCTTAATCATTTTCTGATTAAATGTATCATTAAATGTATAGAAGCTTTCTTTCTCTCTCTCTCTCTGTCTCTCTCTCTCTCTATAGAAACATATAAACATTAAAGTATGTACATAAATTAAGTTGTTTCTAAACTATTTGATTAAATTGTGGTTTTGATGCACCAATTCCACAGTGACCAATTATCCTGGTTTGCCTGGTGTTTTCCTAGCTCTAGTACAGAAAGCCCTGCACGTTGGGAAGCCCCTCAGAGTCCTCAGCAAACCGGGACAGTTGATCACCCTCTCATTAAATAGTTCAGTGTGCAGTTTCTAAGTACCAATGCAAACTCGTACATGGCCACAGTACAATTATCAAAATGGGATAATTCGCCTTGGATGTGCACACTAGCCTTTCCAGCAGCCTCTATTCAAATTCCACCAGTGGTCCTAATAACACACTTTGGAAATATTTCCCCGTGATCTCTGGGCTAGGATCGCACGTTGCATTTAGATGTCGTGTTTCTCGAGTTTCTCCCGAGCATCCAACTCTTTCTTCTAGAACCATTTCTCCGTCTTTTCTTTTTAATGACCTTAGTAATGGATCACAGATCATTGAATAAAATAAGAATTCATTCTGATAATAAATTGATAAAGGAAAGAAGACACAACTCTTTCTTACACTGGGCAGCCAGCTAATAATTGTGGAGGGACTAGGCGCAGTGGCTCATGCCTGTAATTCCAGCACTTTGGGAGGCTGAGGTGGGCGTATCACCTGAGGTCAGTCGTTCGATACCAGCCTGGCCAACATGGTGAAACCCTGTCTCTACTAAAAACGCAAAAAGGAGCCAGGCTTGGTGGTGGGTGCCTGTAATTCTAGCTACTGGGAAGGCTGAAGCAGGAGAATCGCTTGAACCCAGGGGGCAGAGGTTGCAGTGAGCCGAGATCGGGCCGTTGCACTTCAGCCTGGGCGACAAGAGCAAAACTCTGTCTCAACATAAAAATAAAAATAACTGTGGAGGAATGATTAACAAATCAGTATTCACAGCCATCATGATATTAGCAGATTCAGGCAGCTATTACTGAAGAATGCTAAAGACAGGGAATGGGGGGCTGGGCGCAGTGGCTCAGGCCTGTAATCCCAGCACTTTGGGAGGCCAAGACGGGCGGTTCACGAGGTCAGGAGATCGAGACCATCCTGGCTAACACGGTGAAACTCCGTCTCTACTAAAAAATACAAAAAACTAGCCAGGCGAGGTGGCGGGAGCCTGTAGTCCCAGCTACTCCGGAGGCTGAGGCAGGAGAATGGCGTAAACCCAAGAGGTGGAGCTTGCAGTGAGCTGAGATCCGGCCACTGCACTCCAGCCTGGGCGACAGAGCAAGACTCCGTCTCAAAAAAAAAAAAAAAAAAAAGACAGGGAATGGGACTATGACGGGAATCGGGAGTTACAGTTTTAATGTTGTCCAGGTAGAGATTTAGGCCAGGGGCTTCAGTGGTAGAAGTTCCTCACTTTGGTTGGTCTGATGCCATCGGCATGCCAGCTCCACAAGATAGGCAGCTGTTTTGCTCACTGCGCTAGCAACGGCACTTAGACAGGCTCCTGAGACATGAAAGGTGCAACAAATACCTGTAATGTGAATGAGTGAATGGTTGAGGAAGTTCTCATTTGAGCAGGGAGTGGCAAAAGAGAAATATGAACAAGTTCTGCTGGATCCAATCCCCTTTCCCACAGGTGTGTATTTTCTTCTGTACCAGGTTCCAAAGCAGAAATGATGGTGAGCATCCAGTCTTTTAAATGTTAACAGTTTAATGAACATGAATCACCAAAAAGTGTTTTTATAATAAGGTTAATGGAGCCGAGTTTATTCCATTTTGTTGCATGGTTAACTAGATCCAAATAATTACCAGCTCCACTTTATAGATGCCTGTTTTAAGGTTATTTTTATGTTGCTCTGTGAGGTGAAGGCTTTTGTTTTCTCTCCTGGTTTTATAGGCTAATATGCAGTAGAATGCTCAATAAAGGCCAGCTGCAGTGCAAGTTCATCCGAAGCTGTGCCATGCCTTCTAAATCCCTCACAAGCCAGATGCAGGAGCGAATCTTGTCACTGAGTTGCAATCAGGGCCCAAGGGTGCTTCAGGATAAACAGAGGAAGCAGAGGACAGCTGACCTGGATGTGTTGCCTCCTGCACTAGCATTATTGTTACCCCCTTGGAATGAGGGACCATGCCAGCCTATATCTCCTCCTTCCTCTCTGTCCTCTGCAGGGCTGAGTGTGTCCTCAATGTTTGCATAAAATGTCATAAATCACGGAATCTTTAAGCACAAGAGAGCTCAGAGGCCAACTCCAAGCAACAAACAAGGAACCCTGAATTGAAAGGGAATCTAAAGGTTTGGGAAAACAGACAGGAGATTGGATGGTGTGTCAAGCTACCCCCTTTATAGGCATGGCATTGAGGTAGGAGATGGACTTGACTCTGGAGGCGGGACTCAGGTACTGAACCAAATTGAAGACCAGCTGAAACAGGGACAAGGTGAAAACACCTTTCTATAGGAAACACCCATCAGTGTGCCGTGTCAGTTTATCATTGCCATGGCAACACCCAGAAGTTACTGCCCCTTTCCATGGCAACAACCTGATGACTGGAAAGTTTCCACCCCTTTTATAGAAATTTCTGCATAATGTAACCTTTAATTTGCATATAATTAAAAGTGGGTATAAATATGACTGCAGGACTGCCTCTGAGCTGCTACTCTGGGCTCATTGCCTATGGGGTAGCCCTGCTCTGCAAGGAGCAGTACCTCTGCTGCTGTTGTACTCTGCCACTTCAAGAAAAGTTGCTGACACCACTGGCTAGCAGTTGAATTATTTCTAGGCAAAGCCAAGAACTCTCCCGAACTAAACCCCAACTGGGGGCTCGCCTGCCCTGCATCAGCATCATTTAATGCTCACAGCTGCCCTCCAAAGGCAGCATCATCATGCCCACCTGAGAGGTCCGAAAACCGAGACACAGAGTGATGGCTGACTCCAGTCCCCTAGCTGGGACTCACAGTTGGATACGAGCTGCCTAACCCAAGGCTTCGGGCTCTATCCACGGTCTGTAGGTACATTGACTGGCCTCTGTTTATGCATCTGTGAAATGGGGATGATGAGGACAAGTATTCATACTATGCCCCACTCAGCAGGCTTCGGGCAATGAGAAACTACAAGCATAGATGTGAATGTGTTCTGGACATGGAATGGACGGTACAAAGAGAATGGATACTCGGGTGTCCAGAGAGTCCTGACTTTGTTCCTGGAAGTGGTCAGATAAAAACACAAAAAACAGTTTGGATGTGGAGTCAGGAAGAACTAGGTTCCAATATTACCTTTTCCACTTAATCAGTGCCTGACCTTTGGCAGGTAACTGTACCAGCCTTTCTACCCTCCTTTTGTAAATATTCACAGAGTGAGGGTCATGTGCAAGATACAAAAGTCAGTCTGGTTTCAAATAGGCTCTGCTTGGGTGACATGTAGGAATCTGCACAAGTGATGTGTCATCATCACCACCATCATCGGTGAGGTACAGCACACATAGAATGCAATGCATAAATCTAAATGCAAAGCCTGAAGAATTTCTACACGTGCATAGTGTCGTAGACTAAATTGTGTCCTCCTACCCCCTGAAAAGTTATCTATTAAAGTCCTGATCTTCATAACTTGGGAAAATGACTGTATTTGAAGTCAAGGTCTTTAAAGAAGTAAAGTAAAATGAGGCCATTAGGGTGGGCCCTAATCCATTTTATTGATGTCGTGCACAGATGCATGTGTACTGAGAAAAGGCCATGTAAGGACATGGCAAGAAGACAGCCACCTGCAAGCCAAAGAGAGAGATCTCAGGAAAGACCAAACCTGCTGACCCCTGATCTTAGACTTCCAGCTTCCAGTACTGTAAGAAAGTAAACTTCTGTGGTCCAAGCTACCCAGTCTGTGGTATTTTGCTGTGGTACCCCGGGCAAACTAATACACATAACCTTGTGTAACCACCACTAAGATTAGGAGCAGAATATTTCCAATAACCCAGCAGCCCTTGCCATCATGACCTTCTCAATCTTGCCCTCTACCCCCAGAAGTAATCACTGTTATGATCCCTATTATCATCAACTAGTTCTGTCTGTTTTTGAACTTCATATACATGGAACCATACAGTATGTTCCCTTTGTGCCTGGCTTCTTTTACTCAGCCTTCCATCTCTGAAATGCATCTTTCCTATTGGGTGCAGCCATCATTCATTCTTTTTCTTTGCTGTATAATATTCCACTGTGTGACTTCATCACAGTTTATCCATTTCCCCTTTGATACACATTTTGGTTGTTTCTATTTTTTTTAGCTCATTTGAATAAAGCTCTTATGGGCATTCTTGTGCAAGTCTTCAATGCCCTGAACACTCATTTCGTGGGGTATATACTCAGGAATAAAATTGCTGAGTCACAGCTTACATGTATATTTAACTTTAATTAATGTTAGAGTCTGTGCTTTATCCTTTCTGCTCCTCACCTTCCTCATCTGTAAAATGGTGCCTGCCACCTAAGGCTGTTAACGAAGATTAAATGTGATTATCTATATAAAGTGTGAAGAAAAAAGCTAGATGCAGAATGATATGTAGAGCTAGATACCATTTATATAAAGTTTAAAAACCTGCATGAGCAACACGACATAATGTTTATGGATACATAATCGTGTAATAAACATTTAAAAACATCTATTGGCATAATAAACTCCAAATTTAGGCTGGTGGTAGGAGGATAGGAGGGAAAACTGAGATTAGGGTTGGCACACACAGGGTGATTCTCTCTGCAATGTCTTGTTCAAGAAGAAAAATATCTGCAGCAAGGAGACCATAAGGTTAAGATTTTTAAAAGCTGGTGTTTATGATATTGTCTCTATCTTTATCTGTATGTTGGAAACACTTTTCATTAAATCAGATACATTATTACTAAATATATAATATTAATCTGCAAAATATTAATATCTTATAAGATTTGCATACAGCCTAGGACACGGTACGCAAATGAGTTCTAGTCATTGTTGTTATCAATACTAATTGCCTATTGTACGCCAGATTCTACATCCAAGGGGTCTGGCATGCTGGGTGAATCACACCTAGAAAACTAAATCCAATCCAGACACTGTAGATGCAGCTGTCACATAGTGCTTGGCTCAGAGTAGGTTCTCAGGAAACGCAAGCTTTTGTAATTTTCTTAAAACGATCGAACGTCACTAAGCATGCTGGCTTTGACTAAACATGTCAGCTGTTCTGGTTGTCCAAATCTAACCAAACCAACAAACAAAGAAACCCCGGAAAATCAGGCATTGACGGGACTCACAGAACACTGCTCCTAGCTTGGCCAGAGAACCTGGCCCAGTGAATGATTCCATTTCTCTGGACACACACACAGAGTACCCAACAACCAGGGTGCACATGACAATGGCCTCCAGCTTTAACAAATGTAGCACTAGCACTATTTATTTTCCAAACGTGGTTGAATTTCGACTCTTGGGGATGCAGTTAGGAAAAATAATGACCAGAAAACACACACACACAAGCGCACACACACATGCACACACACACACATGCATGCACACATTGGCTCACACAGAATAAGACGATGGCAACCAGCCTTCCTGGGTTAGGAGGGGCAGGAAATGGAAAAGATAAACATAAAGAAAAGGAACTTCTTTTGTATCACTTTAAGAGGAAGAAAAAAGCCCGTCAGGCATGCATGCATGTGTGTGCATGTGCGTGTGTGTTGAAAGGAGAGCAATTGAGTGAAGAGGGAACAAGTATGGTTTGCTTAGGAGAGAACTTCCTTGACACCAGCCCATAATCCAGCCACCAAAAATCTGCTTTCTGATTTGCATTGCACAAGTTGGTTGACCATAATAAACACGCATTTTGTTTTAATAATGTATTGGGCAAGGGTTCCTCAGCCCCAGTAAAACAGTGCCCCAGCCTAGCATAGCTCGCTCAATGGAATGCTATTTCTGGGCTCTGGTGAAAGTGGAGCGGAGGAAGTAATTGTGCCACTAATTGCTCCATCTCCGGCTTGGTTTACAGTGATATTAATGCCCTGGTCTCCAGTAGATCAGCTTCATAAAAAGAGAGAGAGAAATTGCAGCCCATTATAATGGGAACACGGGAAACTGTGGAGCAGGTGGGGGAGGCTCCATGCTTGGATCTGCTTTGCCGGTTGAATTTCACTGGTGAAATCTTGTGGGATACTGAGGGGTTTTCTTCTGAAGCCAATGGCATTTGAAGCCTCTGGGTTTGAGATCAGCCTCTGCCATTTTCAAACTATGTGCTGGTCCCCCTCTGAAACTCAGTTTGTTCATCTGCAAAATGGAGCCATGCCATCTGCCCTTAGGATGACAATTACAATGAAGAGTGTCTAGCACTGTGCCTGGCACACAGCCATCCATGCTGAGTGGCTCTAATTTTAAGAGGAAAGAAGAAATCAAACCCGTCAAAGGCAGGCAGTTTGGTAAGGAAGACAAAATCTCAAATGGGTACTAATGGAAAATAGCTCAGGACTGGGGAAGGCTCTGTAAGAAAGAGACCCAGGTGCTGCTGAGGGACTTGCCTGAGACAGAGCTGAGTGGGTGCAAATGGCAGGCTGAATTCTTCAAAGTATCAGATTCATTTCATAACAGTATTGACCAATGAAAGTGGAGAAAAGAGAAAAGTTCTTTTTTTTTTTTTTTCAGATGGGATCTGACTGTGTCACCCAGGCTGGAGGGCAGTGTTGTGATCTTGGCTCACTGAAACCTCTGCCTCCCTGGCTCAAGTGATCCTCCCCCATGAGGCTGCTGAGTAGCTGGGACTACAGGTACCTGCCACCATCACTGACTATTTTTTTACAAACTTTTTGTAGAGATGGAGTTTCACCATGTTGCCTAGGCTGATCTCGAACTCCTGAGCTCAAGAGATCCACCTGCCTCGGCCTCCCAAATGCTGGGATTACAGACATAAGCCACTGTGCTTGACGGAGAAAAGCTCTTTGTTAATCTCCTAATGGGTTCATTGACCATCTCATGTAATATTCTGTCCTTATAATGATGCTATTTTCCTCTTTTCCTGATGTCTGTTGATTCTGCCAGCCCAATTTCCAATCTTCCTTCTTTATGCTAAAGATGCGTTGATTTTCTTCCTGAAAAACATTCTCATGTGCTTCTAATAGGGATGTTCTCTGACTGCTATGGGAGAGCAGGAGTCCAGCCATGGTTTAGCCCTGATTAATCAGTGCATTCCATTCCTCTGGTATTCGTGATGGTCAGAGAGATGGGTATGTGATAAATTCCAGAAATGAGACTTGATTGCAGGACTTTAGCTGTGACTATTAGGAAAGGGCTGTTTTTTCCATGACAAGGCCTGAATAATAACAGGATGTAGGCTTAGAGTTATTGGCATCCTCTTTGTCACCATGAGGGAAGGTCCTGCCTAAGAGTGAAATGAGCACAACGAAAGCAGAGTGGAGATGAGATAGAGTTCTGAGAATACGCTGTGAGCACCTATATCCAACTATACCTGAAGCTAGTAGAGCTTTTGACTTTAGAGTTCTGTGAACTAATACATTCCCCATCTCTCAAGCAAGTTGGATTGGGTTTCTGTCACTCAAATCTGAAAGGATCTTGATGCATCCAATTTTCATATGAACAATATATCACTCCAAGAAGTTAGGAAAATATACTTGCCTGGAACCACACAGCTATTTGATAGAGAAGCCATCATCAACCAAATTTTCCTGAATCCTGAATCCAAATTCCAACCACTTGGTAGTTCTGCTACTGACATTACAGACTGTATTTTGTTGTTGTTGTTGAAAATTTAGGATGGTAGTAGCAATTAGTCAATTGGAAGAGAATAATTAGCTACTGTTGCTGCCATGACTTTTGTAGTTTATGATTCTTTTAGGCCTCACTGGGTCTGGAGGTGATGGTTGCTAACTGTGGCCACATTGACATTCAGGGGCATGCTGAATCATGTCTTGAGTTTCTTTCAAATAGCCCTCATTTGCCTTTCTATCCTCAACCGCCACCCCTAAGGGCCAGCTGGAAGTTGATTTTTTAAAAATATTTTTTCTTTTCATATTTTTAATGTGATTTTATTTTTAAATAGTTTGTGATTCTCAAGAAGTTGCAAAAATAGTCGTGAGAGTTCCTGTGTACCCTTCACCCAGCCTCCCCTAATGATAATACCTTACATGACCGTAGTAAAATTATCAAAACCTGTAAATTGACATTAGTATAATACTATTAATTTGAACATAACCTAATTTGTATTTCATTGGAGTTTTGTTTTGTATTATTATTATTATTATTATTTATTTTTTTCCTTTTTGCAGAGACAGGGTTTCACCATGTCACCCAGGCTGGTCTGGACTCCTGGACTCAAGCATTCTGCCTACCTCAGCCTCCCAAAGTGCTGGGATTACAGGCATGAGCCACCATGTCCAGCCCTGGATTTCACTAGTTTTATCTGAACTTTGTGTATATATGTGTGTGTGTGTGTGTGTAATTCCATGAAATTCTATCATATATACATTTGAGTAATCATCATCATGACCAAGATGTACAACTGCTGATCATCACAAAGAAACTCAGGTAACCCCTGATAGTCACACCCCACCCCAACCACTCTTGGTAACCATGGATGGGTTCTCCATCACCATAATGATGTCACTTCGGGAATGTTACAGAAATGACACCCAGCCCATCACCTTCTGAGACTCGCTTTCTTTCATTCACCATAATGCCTTTGAGATCCATCCAGGGTGTCACATGTATTAATGATCTTTCCCTTTTCATTGCTGAGTAGTATTTCATCATATGATTATATCACAGTTTGTTTAAACACTCAACTATTGAAGGACTTCGGAGTTATTTCCTGTTTGGGGCTGTCGTGAATAAACCTGCTATAAACATTCATGTATAGATTTTTGTGTGAAGATAAACTTTTATTTCTCTACAGTAAATATCCAGGAGTGAGAATACTGGGTCATATGATAAATATATGTTTAACTTTATAAGAAACCACCCAGCTGTTTTCCATAACATTTACCCAGCATGGAGTGTGGGGCATGTAACCATCTTGTCCATCTTCTGTAGACGAGCAGTACCACACTTGGAGATTGTCCCTGGATCACAGAAAACATACACTCCTGCTTTAGTAACTGTACTCAGAGCAAATAAGAAATGAAATCCAGCCAGGCACGGTGGCTCATGTCTGTAATGTCAGCACATTGCGAGGCCAAGAAGGGAGGATCACTTTAGGCTGGAAGTTTGAAACCAGCCTGGGCAACATAGGGAGACCCCGTTTCTACAGAAAAATAAAAAATAACAATTAATGGGGCATTGTGGCACATACCAAGGAGGGAGGATCGCTTGAGCCCAGGAGTTCAAGGCTGCAGGAAGCTATGATTGCATCACTGTACTTCAGCCTGGGCAACAAGCAAGACCCTATTTCTAAAAATAAAAATGAAAGACAGACATGAAATTCAAATCTTGCATTCAAAGACAACATTTATTTAATTTTTTTTTTTTTTTCCTGATTAGAAGCACAGTGCTTACTCACAGCGAGAATATCTGGCAAAATTTAGCAAAGGATAAAGGAGAAATAAAAATCTTCCACAACTTCACACCCAGGACAAAATCACAGTTTCAGGGTTGAAATCTCAGAGCTCATTTCAACTACTTTAAACCTCCACATCTTGCTATCCACCCTCCCAGGTAAGTGCAACATTCCCTTTTTCCTTTAGGAAGGAAAAAAAACATGGAAAACAAAACAAAACAAATTGGAGGTGAAAATAACGCCCAAGGCCTTGACTGCTTTTTCTCTCTTGTCCACCTGCTCTTCAGCGAACAGGAGTTTCCTTTTATGGCCCTCAAGAATAGACACGTCTCTCGTCTATTCCTGTCACAGGCCTCAAGGTTGCACGGCCTGTTCTTATCAGCAGAAGGCACCTGGTGCATTGTGGGAGAGCCGGCTGGGTGGGAGCCCTTTCCAGAGAGGTTTCCTCCTGCTAGGTCCCTGGTCAGCCGCCTTGCTGACCCGGAGTTGATTTTTGCTTCTCCTCACAGCTTCCTCCTCCTCAACTTTTTCTTGATTAGAGGATCCTCAACCCAGGAGAGACATCTGAGAGTGTCCCCAGAAGGCCCTTAGCCTGGAGGCATTTGTAAGAAAGTTTAAGCAATTCATAGGCGGGGGAGAGGGCAGCCTGTAGGGGAAATAAGAACATCCCTGAGTCCACTCAGCCCCAGCAGCGTAGACTCCAAATCTTGGCAAATGTGAGATTGGCATAGTCTTCCCAGGAGCTCTAGAGTTCCGGTGATTCTAATTTTTATTTTATTTTATGTTTTTGACATGGGGTCTCATTCTGTCTCCCAAGCTGGAGTGCATGGTACAATCATACCTTACTGCAGCCTTGAACTCCTGTGCTCAAGCAATCCTCCTGCCTCAACCTCTGGAGTAGCTGGGACTGTAGGTGTGCACCACCAGGGCTGTCTACGTTTTTATTTTTGTAGAGATGGTGTCTTGCTACATTGCCCAGGCTGGTCTCAAACACCTGACCTCAAGAGATCCTCCCGTCTCAGCCTCCCAAAGTGTTGGGATTACAGACATGAGCCACTGTACCCAGCACAATTTTTATATATATATGTGTGTATATATTTCCCATGGTTGAGGTATTGGCTCAAGTTCATGGTGACAATTCTAATCTGTGAGTGTTTTGCAGTTTTCAAAAGCTCAGGCCCAGTTATTGTCCCATTTCATCCTCAGAATAACCATTAGGCTGAGGTTCCTATTATTTTTCCAGTTTTATAAATGAGATACAGGATGGAAAAACACAGAGGGGAAAGGACTGGCTCAAGGTTACCCAGCCAGGACGTGGCAGAACCAGCATTCTGAGCCAGCTACGCCTGGCTCTGACTACCAGCTATTTCCAACACCCCTCTCCCAGGCCTCAGTGTCCCCATCTGCACTAAACAGGGCTTATTCTTGATCATCTCTGTGGCTCCTTCTTATCTGAACTTTTGATGGCTCTGCTTCAGGATCAAATATTTGTAAAATCCAGCTCAATATGGGGCCTTGACTTCTGGAATTGAAAACACAAACAAAGTCAACTGTGGCTTTGCCAAAATGGGAGAAATTGGCTCAGACCCACTCCATCACACATTGACCATGGTACCTGCAGGGAAGCTCAGGCAATCAGACAGGAGAGGAAGAGAAAATGAGACACCAGAGAAATGTGCTTAGGGTCATTTTTGGGCTTTGGGGGGAAAAAATCACAATTAATATGAAAGATTCTGGGAGAATGGAAACTTACAAACAAAAATCATCAGAAAGCTCCTTGCTCAGGAAGACCATACTTAACATTTAGTTGAAGCAGTTCTAACCATCTCTCTCACATACGTGTTTATAGATGAAGAGCCACGGTTTTCAGACATGGCAGCCCCCTCGTGTCCCATCATGGCTTGACTTATGTCCTCGGATGAATTCCTTCTTGTGCTCACAAATGGCCGTCTGATGTTCATGGTGTCAGAATATTCCAGTACTTAAATACAGTGCAGTATGTCGAACTAGTGCCTTAGTGATGGATCTTTCTGTAGTTTTCAAATGCTTGCTGTTGTGATCAATCCAAAACTGAAATGAGATCTAGGTGAAAGATATTGGAGGTACAGATCGTGATATAAATATGTGTATAGGTAACTATATTGATATTTAAAGACGATTTTAACCACTGGTATCAGATTTTATCTTACACTGAGGACTGGCTTTTGGCGGGGGCTCAGTGTCTTAATAGCATATCAGTTTTAAGGTGAAAGGTGGAGCCTGAAATTCTCTCTTTAACTTATGAGGCTCAACCTAGGCCAAGTGGCAGGTACAGAGTGGGTTCTCTGTAATCATCACTTTCTCCTTCTTTCTTATTCCAGCCTCACTTTGGAGACAACAAAGAGGCAGCTCTCATTGAATAATTCATTCAAAAATTCAAACAAGGACTTCACACCTCCCATGTGCCAGATTCTATTCTGCATTTGGGATGCAGCCATAAAGAAGGCAGGGCCCTCACTTCCAAGGGGCTTGCAGGCGAGGGAAAAACGCCCGGATGAACCTTGAGGTGGGATCGAGCTGTGGTGTGAAGAGTTCATGCAAAGAAGCACACACAAGGTCAAGGGCGATGGGTGTTGCTTGGAGGGGGTTTGGAGGTAGGTGGCAATGGCCAGTGAACACCTTCTAGTGGAGGAGACACCAAAGTGGGCTGGGCGGGGGTGGGTGGTGACAGGAATTTTCAGGAGGAAAGTGCCTCTCAGAGAGATGGAAGAAAGTGGAAAATGCAGAGGACTAAGGGAAAGGGAGAGTGGCCAGGCACAGTAGCTCTCTTGCAAGTGGCAGGTGAGCGGGGGCCCCATGGTTCATTACATTCAGTCATGGAGGCAAAAATAAGATGCTCACAGGAGCTGGGCTGGGAATAGGTGGTGAACAGGAGTCACTCATCCTGTTTCCAGCGCCCCTGGTGCCAGGCACCAGAGAAGGGTGTTCCATGAGGGTGTGGGTTACACGTGGTCAGCTCCCATCATTTCTCAGGAAAATCACAACTTTGATGCAAACACCTCCTTATTTTTAAATGTTGGCAAAGGATTCTATATAAAAAAATGCATTGAAATAACAACCACTGTAAAAAACAACCCCCATCCCCCAACCGCAGGCCCCACCCCTAGCCCTCACCTCTATCCTAAAATGCAGTTTGGCTACACAGAAGACATCTGGGGAGGTAATTCTGCCCACAGGGCCCCCATTGGCCAGCTCATTCCCTGACACCTCCCCAGAGATTTTTGACATTAAAAGACACTCTCCAAATATAAGCTTCAAAAAAGAGACCTCCCCCCCTTCCATGTGGCTGGGTTTATTTTTAAAGCAAGGCTTCCTTGTCTGTGTTCAACTCGATGGGTGGAGAAAATAATTAGAATTGATTTCTCTGCACCCACTCAGGAATAGAATAGGAGGCAACTTTAGTCTCTATACACAGGAGAAGAGAAGAGAAAAAAAAAAAAAAAGGAAAGAAACTTCCTTCCAATCCGTGTCTAATTCCTTGGATAGTCTTCTCCTTCCTTGGACTGTTTTAGTGGTGTCTTTTGATTACAACATTGGTTTGAAGAGACACTAATTGTACCCTGCTTACAATGCTTGTAATTATGCGTATTACATTTTGATTCATTTCCATATGTCAACACCACTACGAGATGGGTGGGGGGCGGTGGGTGACTGAGAACTGCTTTTATAATCGGTTATTGTCTATGAAGAAAAAAATCTGCACGGAACATGAGTGAAGTGTTCTTTGTTGAAATTGGAAATAAGATTATACATAAAAGTCGTCCTCTGACATCCAGAAAATGGACAGTTTAAAATAAATTGCAGCTGCTGTTCAACAAGATTGCTAGCTCCCCTTTTCCCTTTTACGTTAATGAGGGAAATACTTTTCAAGCTTCTAATAGCAATATGTTCAAGTGTGTCATTTCAATTGCTTTCTTCTTAATAAAAGATGACCCCAATATTCCCTCTTTAGTGGAAGACATTGTCCTACCCAGACATATCTGTGATTTGAAGCTCCTCATGGAAAAGAAAAGAAGGAAAGGGTAAGGAGAGGAGGGGAGTCCCAGGGAGAGAGAAGGACAAGGGTTCCTAAGGATTCCCAAGCTTGCAGAAACAGAGTATCATAGCAAGAAACAGAATTGGAGCCCCTGCGGTCTGAAGGGAGATGACTCTGAACCAAATAATACATAAATAGCCCAAACCCAACAGTAGCCTGGAAGAGCCTGTGTGTAGGTAGGAGGATGCGCTTCCTGCTGAAGGCTTTTCCTGAGCACAGATACCTTTCATGCCTGAGATGAAAGGACATCTACTTCTTAGCCCGCATTACCATACGGAGGCCAGAGCAGGTTGTTGCCTGCAACTCTGGACCCTGGAAGGTGCTGAAGGTTACCTCAGGATTGCAAATCTTGAAGGTGCAAATGAACAGAGGGGTGAGGGCTTTGAAGCAGGATTTGCAAAGGGCTTGGGGAAGGCATGGCTGAAAGGAAAGGACATGGGTTCAGGGTGGTCCTTTCATTTCACCACTTATGTGCTGAGTGTTCTGGCCAAATTGCGCCGCCCTCCCAATTCATATGTTGAAACCGTAACTAACTCCCACAAGTAGCTGTATTTAGAGAGAGAATCTGTAAAGAGATAATTAAGTTAAAATGAGGTCTTTGAGGTGGACCCTGATTTAATCTGACTGGTGTCTTTTAAAGAGATGGGATGTACAGGAAGCACCTGGGCTGTGCACGCACAGGAAAGACCACGTGAGGACCCAGGAAGAAGGTGGCCATCCCCAAGCCAAGCAGAAATGCCTCGAGAACAAACAAATCTGCCAACACCTTGATTTGAACTTCCAGCCTCCTGAATTGTGGAAAAATACATTTCTGTTGTTGAAGCCACCGAGGCAGTGGTATTTTCCTGCGGAATGCCGAGCAGACCTCTATCTGACTTGGTAACCCCATCTGTGACCGGAGAAGGTAAAGTCCACCTTTCCTAGTGCTGGGAGAATCACACTGGATGCTGGGATTGGGTCTCACCAAGCTCACAGGTGGGAGATTCTGAGTAAAGAGGTGGAATTTGTGTCACAGTCAATCAACGTGTTCAGTGACAGTAATAACAGGAACTACCGTTCATTCAGTCTTCGAGTGTCCGCCTTGAGCCCGTGATACACAAGGGCTTCCTCCCTTAATCCCTCCACCCGGCAAAGTGGGTGACTGTCGCCCTACTCAAGGCGGGGATATCATAAGTAGCCAACGGGGATTTGAAACCACTTCAGCCTACGCTGGCTCTTTGTGGTTTAGTATCTCTTGGGCTGAGGTGTGAAAACTGTTCGGACCTTTTCCCCCACCAAGTGAAAAGACAAACAAGCGTGAAATGGGGTAGCCCCTCTTCAGTCCCCTCTCCATCCCCCATGCTGCCTTCCACCTCCCAGGCACTGGGTGTCTTCTCTTTGATTCCCGAACCACCACAATGGGAATCCATTTTCCCCAGCCTGGAGGTTGGAATCCAGGCTGTGAGCGGAGGTGAAGTTCTGATCTGTAACCTTCCTGAGAGTGTATCATTTTCGGAAGCCCAGCTGCACAATGAGCATCCGTGGTGAGCTTTGCTTGCTTCGGGGGCACAAATGTGGTGTTTTACAATTTGGTCTTTTCACAGGACCCCACGTGGCTTTCAGCCTCCTGCCCTGTCACTGTGTGGGACAACCTCTGGGGTCTTTGCTCTCCAGGATCAGCTGGCCCTGCTGAGAGCCCCAGCTAAGCACTCACAGTAACACTACGGTCTCCCCCTTAAACTGTGCTTTGAATAAAGAAAGAGACACCCTCAAAGATGTCCTGCAGGCAGTGAGAAAGACATCCCCCCAGCCAAGCACTGATCTGTGAATTTGTTCTCAGCAGTCCTGGCTGTCTCCAATGAACTCCAGTCCCCAGTCTATGGCTACTAACGTTATTGAATAACAGCAGCAAGCCTTCGCTGTTGTGCAGGTCTGTGTTAGGACCTTAGACTCAACAGAATGTGTAAGGGGAGAGGCGAGGACCCTTGTCTTGCAAAGGAGAAGACTGAGGGTCAGAGAGACATAGCAACACGTGAAAGTCACACAGGAGCATAGTGGAGCTGAGCTGGGATTTGAATCCTGGTCTGTCTGACTCCAAAGCGTATGCTCCAAATTGTTAGGCTGCCCTGCCATTGGATGCCTCTCCGCCTGGAACCTGCATGCAAACCCCATTTGGGCAGGGAGCCTCCTGTTCCAGTTGGTCCTGACCTTTCCACCAGTTTCCCACAGAGTCCAGAGCTGTCTTTTCAAGTGTCTGTGCCCTGGCTGCTCTTGGGTTCTCATTTTGCTGCCTCTGCCTCCTCTGTGGCCACGATGTGGACAGGACATCCCTGGGTCATAGGGCCCCTGACCTCACCACATCTTGACAGAGACCTGCTGGAGTTCCAGCAGTGTCCTCCAGCTGGCTTTTGGCCTCTGCATCATCTGTGTTTTTTCAACTTGTGATCCTTCATATCTCGTTTTGCCTGCAGCTTCTATGCTAATGTATATTGACTGGGTTCCATCTCACCTCTGCCATCCCCAGGCACTGCGGGGGAGGACAGAAGGGCCTTGGTGGTGCCGTGAGCACCACAAGTTCAGGACCCAGTCTGTCTCATTCATCTGTGAGCCTCTCTGCCCTCCTTCAGTCCTGATTCACACCCAATAAATGGAAGCTCAGCTTACACTGTTATTATTATCCATCCATTCCTGCCACAGCACCTACTCTATGCTAGACAGTGGCTTACATGCCATGGATACTGCAGGGGCCAGAAGAGATAAACATCCCTTTCTTCATGGAGCTTCTATTCTAGTGGAAGGATGATGGTGAGGAATAGAAAGTAGGGAAGAAGGAGGAGAAGAAGGAGAAGGGAGAGGAGAGGCAGAGTGAGGAGGAGGAAGAAGGGAAAAACAAGGGGGAGCAGAGGAGGGAGAAAGAGAAGAGAGATTTTTGCGTAGAAATATCACAGACTATCAAACATTAGAAAATGTCCACAGATATTGCCATATTCTTCAGTTATTCCTTTCTTTTCTATTACCTTGTCTTATTGGGTTTTCTGTCAACATTGAGTCCATACAACCTGTTTAACCATTAAAAAAAAAAACCTCAGAGTTTCTGGACTTGATAAGGTAGAAACCATGGTCTGGCCTAAACAATTCATTTTACCAGTGGAGAAATTGAAGCCCAGAGAAGGTGAGTGACTTGTCTAAGGTCACAGTGTATAACGGACACAGTGGAGACTGGGATTCTGAGATGCCTACTTTTCCCATAAGTGTAGATTCGCAGGAAGTAATACCCCACAGCAATGTTAGAGCGGGGGGCCCAGGCAATGCTCGAAGACTCACACCCTGAAGTCCCTCTTGGGACTTCAGCCCAGCGTATAGAGGACAGCTCCAGACAGCTTCGATTCAGGCCACAGTGCCCACGCATGCACAAACTGGGAGGCTTTTTGCTTTTTGCCTGGGACAATGGTACTAACCCATGGGAGAACTGGCCCCAGGGTCATCCCTCAACGAAAGAATCCTGGAGTTGGGATTTGACTCCCCACTGTCTGATACCTGGATGATCAATTCTGAGAGGTACCCAGGGAATAGAACCCATATTCACAGCAGTGACCATGACCATCACCCTAAAATTGGTCTTCCCGCCTCCCCATTTCTCTCTCCCTGTTTCCACACTCCTGTTTCCCCAGCATCATCCTTAGAATAAGCCACTTGCATCCCAGCCCAAGTCTACAATTCAGGATTCATCCACCCAACAGGTATTCAAGTGTCCACTGCATGTGAGACTCTCTTTTAGGTAGTGTGGCCATGGCAGTGGGCAAAAAGGTGCAGATTCCAGTCCTTGCTGAACAAACATCAAATAAGTTGATGCCCTTTAAATAAGTAACATGCATAATACGCCAAATGATGCTACCAGCTAAAAGCAAAATAAAGCCAAGTTAGAAGGCTGGAGAGTCACAGAAGATGCTACTTTGGAGAGGTGGTCAGGGAAGGCCTCTCTAAGAAGAAGTCATTTGGACAGAGACCAGAGGAGAGGGAGACAGGAAACCAAGAGGCTATCTGGAGGATGTTCTAGGCAAAGGGGAAAATAAATGCAAACAGACAGAGGTAGGGGTTCCTGAACTATCAGGAGAAGACCAATGCAGGGTGGCTGGAAGGTAATGAGCACAGTGTAGAGTGATGAGAGAGGTGAGAAAACCTGGTGTCAGAGAGAGAAGTAATCCCCAAGGTCACATAGTAAGGCTAGGAGTTGAACCTTTTTCCCTCTGAGTCTTTCCTCCACAGCATGCCAAGCAAGGCTCTCAAAAATGTTGAGAGGAAAAGAGAAAAAATGAGAGAGGGAGGGATGGGAGAAGGGAGATAAAGAAGGGAAAAGGGAAGGAGGGAGAGAGCAAGGAAGGAAGGAAGGGAAAAAGGAACGACAGAGGAAGGGAAGGAAGGAAGGAAGGAAGGAAGGAAGGAAGGAAGGAAAAGGCAAGGGAGGAAGAGGGGGAGGGAGGGAAGGAGTGAGGAAAGGAAGGAGGAAAGGAGGGAGAAAAGATAGATGGATAATAGATATATGGATGGATGGATGGATCTATGGATAGATGGATGGATGGAAAGAAGAAAGAGAAGAAGAAAAGAAGGAATGAAGAGGGATAGAAAAGAAAAATGAAAGGGAGAGAGGAAGGAAGAAAGAAAAGCTGGATGGATAATGGGCATATTAATGAATTGATGCATAATGTATATATGAATGGATGGATGGATGAATAAATGGAAAGAAGAAAGAGAGACATGAAGGTAAAAGAAGGAAGGAAAGAGAAGAAATGATGAATGGATGGATGACAAGAGAAGATGAATGGATGGATGGATGATTAATGGATAAAACAACAGATGGATAGATGGGTGGATGGATGGATGGATAGAAAGAAAACAGAGAAGAAAGAAAGGAGGGGAAGAGAAAGGGAGAGAGGGAGAATGGATTCTTTACGTATTTAACATCCAGGTTTCCTAAGCTAAATCTGGCTTCTGGAGTGTCAGGGGCTGTACTCCACCTACCCCATTGTTTCTCTGCATCTGCCCATCCACCCATCCATGCTGTTGGGCTCACTGAGCCCTCTCCCCAGAAAGGTAATTCTACCCTCTAATTACAGCACTTGTAAAAGTAGCAGAGGGGCTCATTCTTCAGAAATAAATCAATACAAGTTAAAAGGCCATCCTGTTTGTTTCTGTAACAATGCTCTTTAGAAAATTGGGTGCTGTTCCATTTGCGGACGGGTACCCCATCCGTCATCGGCAGCCTGAGTCACATCACATTATGTTGCCAAACATAATATAGCATGATCAGGATGATGCATCAAGTTGGAGATTGGCAGGAAAATGAATTGAGCAAAGCGATCTCACTTGAGAAAATATTGAAAGCCAAGAAAGAGGAAGAGCTTAGACGAAGTTTTCATAATCAGAGGTGATATTTAGAAAGCTCCATCGTGTGAGAATCTCAAGACCAAGAAAATCACAGCAATAACAATATATAATAAGAAGAACATTAATATTTAGAAGAAAAGGAAGGACAAAACCGTCACAAGCATTCCCTCCACAGAGACACACAATAGCCGTGTGACAAGTTTCGTTATTCCTGCTTTACGGTGAGAGCGCCCCTGCTCAAAGAGGTTAGCTGAGTTCTCCAAAGTCACACAACCATTAAGCAGCAGAGCCAGGATTTGAAGTCAGATCTGCTGATGCTGGAACCGGGAGCACCAAGATGTGTGGATGGGCAAGGGCAAGTTTCCCAATTAGCAAAAAACATTGCACTTGACTTTGTGTGAAAGGCCCGGAAGCTGACCTAAAGCATCCGATGGCACAGATGTCATCCATCTTTGCCAAGGAGGGATGGCTTGCCTGGATGTGCCTTCCAGCCTTGTGGTCCTCTGGGTCTACACATAAGTGTCACCAGGGCTGTGTTGATTAGTTGGAGGCCAACTGCCTTCATTCTAGGAAGCCTAAAACTCTGCCTGGGGCTGCTATTTCTGTGGCTGCTGAGTAGGGATCTGACTTTGTAGCAAGGATAGGAAGGTATAAGATCAACAGGCACTTCTCCTACTTATGACTCCAGCTGGGGCCTAGCTCTGCTCAAGCCAGGACTTGGAGGAAGGTGGAGGTTCTGCTTTGCCCTTCTTCTGTCATGGCTGAGCGGTTTCTTTCTAGACTGCCTTGGCCCCTACTTTCTGGCTGATCCAAGCTGGTGAGATGGGCGTGTGAATGTCAGTCTCTCCAAGGTGACTTGAGCAATTACTCTGATTAGGGGAATTAGGCTCAGTGTCTGCACTGGACTGCACAGGGCAGAATACATATAAATAGAAACAATGTGCTTTCCTTTATTTGTGAGCACTCTAATATATCAATGGCTGAATACAGTACCAGACTCATGGTGGGGTTCAATAATTGGCAAATCATATTGTTGCTACAGTGTGGAATGTTCAACTGCAGAAGCAGGAAGAAGAGAATAATTAACCAAGCTGGGAGGAAGTGGTGGGTTTCGAGGGATGCGTAAGAGTTTGATGACAGGCAGACTTATTAGAAGTAAAGACATTCCCGGAAAAGAGGTTAATGGACAGAAAGACAGGAAGTTATGCTGTGTTTGGGGAATAATATAATTGAGGAAGGGAGTGTTCTCTGGTTTTTCAGGTAGAGTTGGAGGAGGAATAAAAGATAAATTATGAAACCCTCTTAGTAGGTACCAAACCAGTCCATCCATGGGCGACACTAAAAACAGGGTGTACATGTCATGTATAAACACTTCATATTTCCCCAAATCTGAAGATAATTAACTAGGATGTGCAAACATGTAGGATTTTAATGATTATTTTTTCCTTTCTTCCCTTCTTTCCTTCAAATGATAGGAGACAGACTCCAGATTTTAGGACATAAAAGTGTACTGGGGGGTTCTTATGGAAATGCAGATTCCTGGGCCCATTCCCAGAGGTTCTGATCCCAGTGGTGCTTAGACCACACCTGAAGAGATACCCCTTCCTACAGACTTTGAGGGAGGGCCCCCTAGAGAGAAAACTCTTTATCCTATAACAGCCACACCAGGGGTTTGAAGTCACTGATAGATACTCCCCAAGGAGGCACCATCATTTTAAGTCTGGAAGAAGGGAGGAGGGGTGGCGGCTTTCGATTTCATAGCAAGTACCTCGTGAAATCACAGTGGCATAGTTTGCTGCACACCCACAGCAGTGCCTTATTAAAAAAGATCATCAGGGCCCTTGAAATTGATCATAAACGATTTCTGTCAATGTCACACACAACCATGTTTGGGGAAGTTTGCTGGCACGCCTGCTAAATTGAAGGGCTTTGGGGTTTGAGAACAAACAAATAATAAATAAATGACTATATAATAAAATGAAGATGGGGGTGCAATGCCCTTTGAGTTGGGAGATAAGAAATCTTAAGAGAAAGGAAAATGATGTACGGTGTTGTGTGTGCCCAATATCAAACTTGCGGGAATGCCCAGTGAGTGATGCAGGAATGAATGAATGAATGAATGAATGAACAAAGAATAGAATATTTAAAGGACAATCTGAAGGCAACTGTACCTAGAGCAGGAGATTTAACAGAACTTCATTCCCAGTCCCTTGTGGTTGCTTTCGGTAGTTGGATATTCTCAGTGTTAAAACGAATGACAAGTTTGGGTATCCCCATGTTACCCTACTGAGCAACTGTCTGGCTATTGAGAAGAGAGAAATGGTATAAAATAAGAAAACCAACTTAAAGAAGATAATTCCCATTGGTAGAATAGGAAGGGCCTCTGGCTGGCATTCATTCACTGTGCAGATGGGCAAATGGATCAGGCAAGATTCAGAGAGGAGAAATGTTCACTCAAAGTCACATTGTGCTAGAAACCAGGTCTCCAAATTCCTAATACAGTAATTTTTTTTTTTTTTTTGCCTCATGCAGAGAGGATTCAGTGAAGTAACGCATTCCATATCAAGTGTTTAGAACTATCTGGGGTGCACAGAGGAGCTGACAGCAGGCATAGCTATCATAGCTACTTGTGCCACCTTTGGATCTTAAGCAAGACACATGTGTAGACTGATCTTATGTTTGTTGGCACGTGAAAAAACATAAAGTAAGGGACACATACAACTGTCAGCATGGTTCTAAGTGGCCACAGTATACAGCAAGCCTTGCGGAAGGTTCAGACTCTGGGGGCCACAGCAGAAGAGAAGATCAGAGCGGGTCCTGCCCTTGTGTCTTTTATGTCCCGCACCATCAGCACCACTTCTCTGTGCCTGAATGCCTCTTCCATGCTTGTAAGCTTCGCGAATTCCTACAGATGCTCAAGTGCCATCTCAAATACTCTCTACCTGGAGAGTAGTCATCTCCCCATTGTATGCTCTGGAGAGCCTTGTTCATACATTGATTAAGGTGTTTTCCACACTAGTCTGTAATCCGACCCTACACATCTGCCCCACCTCCAGTCTGTGGGCATCTAACACACTGGAATTCCATGGTGCTATGCGTTCTCAGCACAGGACATAAGCCTGGCACATGGTAAGAACTCAGTACAAGTTTGTTGCATAAATGGCAGGCATGATAATAAATCTGATTGCAGCCTGGGGACTGTCTCTTAACTAGAGACCTCACAAGGCTTCCTAGTCCCTCTTGGCATTGGCTACAATTGTCAGGTCAGCAGAGAAGGCTTTAGCCCTGATAGACCATCCAGCCACAGGGGCTCAAGTAATAGAGAGGGCTACAGAGGGCACATCACTGTCCAGCATCTTCTAATGCAGTGTACCCATCCTCTACTAAAATGCGATGAACCTCTCACAGAATGTGACTCCATGAACAACACAGACCTCAGTCTGAGAGGCTAGGGCCTCCTTATTCCTTTCTAGGGAAGGCTGAAAAGGGAGTTCTGGACACTGGGGCACAGTTCTTTCCCTCCAACTATTACCACCATTTTGCAGATGGAGAAACTGAGGCTCAGAGAGGTTAAGTAACTTACCCAATGTCACATATTGAGGAAATGATGGGGCCAGAGAATCAACCCTATGTCCATCTGATCTCAGACCTGAACTCTCTGGGCTAAGCAGCACTGTGGGGTTCAGAAGTTGGCAGACTGTGGCTGGCACCCTGGGAGATGTGTGGTCCTGAGCAGAGTCACAGATGCAGTGGCTACATGGGGTCCTTTCAGTTACTCCCCCACTGTAGTCTCAGAGTTCCCACAACTATGTTTGCAGAGCTGCAGGGCCTTCTGGGTACTTCCAACAGCCTTGCCTCCCAAATCTTGGACCTCCTCACCTGTAGAGGTATTTGTCTCCCCATTAAATATAGAATCATATCCTTCCCCAGCCTACAAGACCCTACAAGATTGACCCTGAAGCCCTCCCGAGCTCCCACTCACACCACAACTCATTTTGTTTGCTGAGTACCAGTTACAGCCTCTTAATAGCTCTTGGAGAAAGCTGTATTCCTTTCCATCGCTTGATTTTCAACCTTCATCTAAGGTGTTCCCACTATTTGGGAGGCTCTTTTCTTTCCTTTTCATCTACTTAGCTCCTATTCATCCCTTGATCCTTCCATAAATGCCATTCCCTGATCCCACCTAAGTCAAGCCCCCTTTTCTAACCTCTCACCACCCCTCGTTCCTCTCCTCTATATCACTTGTCTCATTTGAATTGTATGTTTATTTGTGTGGTTATCTGATGAGTCTGTCTCCTCTGCTAGACTGTAAGCACCTTGAACGTGGAGACCAGGTCTGGGTTTGCTGTATAACACAGTGTCCGGCACATAATAAGAGCTCAATAAATATTTGTTGGATGGTTAGGTAGATGGAGGGATGGGTGGATTATAACATAGGTGGATGGATGGGTACATGGATGGAGAGATTGTAGGGTAAGTGGACAGACTGGGTGCATGAATGGATAGAGAGATGGATTTTAGGAGATGTGGATAGATGGGTGGATGTTTGGGTGGTTGGGTGGGTAGGTGGGTAGTTGGGTGGATAGATATAGAAACGAACTTTAGGAGAGGTGGATGAATGGAAGGATTAATGGATGGATGGATAAATGGATAGATAAATGGATGTTTCAGCTGGGTAGATGAGTGGATGGATGAGTGGATGGATGGATGGATGGATGGATGGATGGATGGATGGATGGATGGATTCATTTTAGGAGAAGTGGATGGATGGATGGATGGCTAAATGTACAGATGTTTAGGTGGGTAGGTGGATGGATAGATGGATAGAGAGATGGATTTTAGGACGAGTGGATGAATAGATAAATGGATGTATGGATTTTATGGTAGGTGGATTAATGGGTTCATGTAAGGATGGATAAATAAATAATACTTCTTCTCTAGAGTTTCTCAAAGGAAAGTGGACATTATTCTGGTATTTTATCTCCTATAAAATTATGTCAAATAGTCTTACATAAGCCCTGATTGATCCAGCTAGAGTTGTTTTCAGAGCGCAGCATTCTACACATGTTTACACAACACTCTAAGGAGATAGAGAGACTTCCGGTATAGCAGTTACGATAACAAGTTCTTCCATCAGTCTCTCTGGGTCAATTGCCTCACTCCTCTCACCATCCCCCATCAGCTGTGGGATGTTGAATTAATGCTCTCAGTTCTTGACTCCTGTGTAGGAAGATGGCATGTTCACATCTTCACTGGGGCTTCAACGGGGGGACAAATATTCCCCCAACCCCTGGCTCTGGGCTTGAACGTGTGGTTTGCTCTGGCCCATGGGATCTTGCCTTTTGCAGGTCCCATGGGCACGTCCAAGGAGGAGTAGTTGCAGGTCCAAGGAGGATGGGAGATCAGTGGAGAAGACCTGGGGCTGAGCTCAGTCAAGGGCAGCCTTGGAGACCCCCATTAACTCCTAGACACATGAGGGAGAAGTCAACACTTGTTTTCCTCCAAGATGTCTACGGTCACGTGTTATGTGACATTTTTGTGGCCATAGCTGACAGACACCCCGACTGTGTGACCTCCAGCAAGTTATTTATGCTTCCTGTGCCTTAGTTTCCTCATTGGTAAAACAGAGAATAATACTATATTTTTCAGCATAATCAATCTTTCAAAGTTGTTGTGAGAATTATACGCCATGTAGCGCAAGTAAAGAATTTAGAAAAGTGCCTGGTTTATAAATGTCCAATAACTTTTGGCAAGTTAACATCATCATCCCTAAGAGACTCCATAAAGGCTGCTGATTACATTGAAATAGCAATTTGGGGTAGACACTAACCAAGATCAAAGTCTAACAATATATGAGTTAGGAAATAAATTTTCATGTTTGCAAATAATGATAACACTTGCTGAACTCTTGTCTTATACCCAACCCTGAGCTGAGATTACGTAAGTTTTCATCTTGCTGAATTCCCAGAGATGCGCTGTGAGGTAGACTTTACTGTTAACCTGTATTGATACATCAGGAGACTGATAATTGGAGAGCTAGTTCACCTAGTTTGGAAGTGATGGAGCTGGGATTGCATCTGATGGAAACTCCAGGATCCATATCCATAAGCTCCATACTCCACAGCTAAGAGTTCCATACACTTTATAGATGAGGAAACTGAGGCTTAGAGAGGGGAGATGCCTTGGCTGTGGTCACACAGCGTCTACATGACTCAGTCCATTTCCATGTAATCTTGTCAGCGCTATAAGATGAAAGGCATCTCAGAGGGTGGCCCAGAGACAGAGAGAGGGTCTCCGCTTTCCAGCTTTATTTCTGGGTATTCAGGAATGTGTCTTGAGCTGGACTTGAAAAAGAAACACCCTTGACATCAGAGAGGCAGTACTGGGCGGGGCCAGAGTGTGCCAAGGCTAACTGGGCATACATTCCTGGACCAACTGCTGGAAAATGTGCAAACGTGGAAATATTTCCCCTGCTGAGTTGTGTAGTGTGCTGCTGTGGAGCCTGCAAAGCTTAGCAGCCATGACTCACCCCTTCCACAAAGCTGGCCTGGTCATTCTGGGTGGGGACCAGGAGCACACAAGGTTGAATTGGATGTTTATGGCTCCCGAGGGACCTATCAGACTTGCTGCATGCCTCCCATCTTCTTTCTGGTTGAGTTTTCAGAAACATAGGTTAGGACAAAATCCTGGAAGGAATAACAGGAGAATAAACGGAGGGCACTGATAGAGTGCCTACTGCATACCAAGCACCGGTTGAGCAGTTCTATATGTTATAAACTTGCTCTTGGAAGGATGAACCCAGCAGCATCAACATCCCTTCAGGGTCAATTAGAAATGCAGGATTTCCAGCCCCATCGTAGACTTGCTGAATCGGAATCTTTATCTTTAACCATATCTGCAGGGGGTTCATCTACAAATCAGCCCTGTTAAAAATCTCATTGCATTCCTTCCAATGCGAACATGCTGACCCCCATTTTACAGAGGGAAACTGAGGCTCTGAGCAGCCAAGACTTGCAGAAGGTTTCCCCGGTGAAGGAGAGGCTGCAGCGTCACCTGCAATGTGTCTATCTATCCCAGAACCCAGGATCTTTGGGGCACATTATGAGCAAAATGGCTCAAGGCTCTGTGGTTGTAGGACCATAATAAAGAGGAGGGATGGTATTGTGGAAAAAGCTTTTCAGAGTCGGCGGTTTATGTCTCAGCTCTGCCATTAACTTGCTAAGCCATCTTCGTAAGGACTCAGTTTCTTCATCCATGAAACGGGGACAGGCATCAAACCACATGGCCTCTGCAATCACTTTTAGCTGGGCGATTTTGATTTGAGGACCCAGAGGATTGGTAGTGCTCGGGGTCTCTCCCATCTCAACATAAGGTTGAACCACACCCAATCTCCACTCTCCAAGAGCTTCCCAGGGACCTCTCCCATTCCCCAGTCAAACAGAACTGCCCAACCGCCTCAAACGCCACACAAAATCGCAGGCAACAGGGCGGAAAACCCAATTATTCTCAGCTGTTACACTGCTTAATTTAATATTTCCAACGAGTTCCTTGAGTCTGCTCCTCAAGAGTGAAATGCATATTTGGGCTCTGTCACAAAACATTACATTTTGTCAAGGCAATCCATTTTGCTGAGGTAATTTGTAAGTGTGCAGAGCTCTCCCCCATCACCCCTCCCCTTACATGGTCTGGAGGCTTCTACAGTGTCTTCTGGGAAGAGACAAGAAACTGGGGGTCCCCACAATGACAGGCAGGTGGGGATGGCAGAGAAACAGGACCTGATAGGCAGCTGACTTTCTGAAACTCCAAAGAAAGAGTTTGGGGAGCACCAATAGAATCTCTTACCGCTGTATTACAGAGGCAGGACCTGGGGAGGCGGTTAGCCGGCCCCAGATGATTGTTCTAAACTTGAGATTACACAAATCATCATGCATAGTCATTGAAGAAAAAAATTAAAAATAAAGATAATTTTTTAAAAAAAGAAATCGCCAGCAAACTCTCATCTAGAGATGAAGGCAAGTGCTGTTAAATTATATATTTAGTTTTGGCAAGTGAGTAAAACTGATCCCCATCTTGAATATCAAAAAGTATAGAAATTAAGTTTGAAGTTAATTAATTTTTTCATTGATACATATTAGTTGTACATATTTTGGGGATACATGTGATATTTTGGTACCTGTATACAATGTGTAGTGATAAAATCAGGGTAATTGGGGTAGCCATCACCTCAAAAATGTATCTTTTCTTTGTGTTGGGAGTATTACACATCTTTTCTTCCAGTTATTTTGAAATATACAATAAATTATTGTAAACTGTAATTTTCCTAGTATACTATCAAATACTAGAACTTATTCCTTTTAACTGTTTTTTTTTTTGTACTGTTAACCAACTTGATTTATAAACACACACACACACAACCAAATAGGATCTCATTCGACATGCTATTTTAAATTTTATTTTACATTGAAATAACTTCAGACTTATAAAAAGTGGTAAGAACCTTACAGAGTTACTGTGTGTCCTTCATCCACCTTCCCCCTTCTTTTATAACAGTAGCACATGATCACAACCAGGAAACTGGCATCCTGCATACTAATTTATCAGCTGACTTTTCTACTCACCACTTTCCCAGGAGAGCACAGTCCTTGGTTCCAGACTTTAGTGGTTAGATCCTGATTCTTTCTACCCAGGGGATCTTGGCCTAGAGACTTCGGTTTCCCACCTGCAAAATGGGTTGGTAAGTGAATGCTCATCTTGTGTCAGGCTTGTTGTGAAAATTAAATGATATAATGCACAATGCGGGACCCGCACAAAGTACTGAGAAAATAGTATCTGTCCCTGTGTAGTTGTACTCTTGTATTATCACTTCAAATCCCAGAGATCTGGGGCGATGCCTAAGGGGTACTGGGTGCCGGGTGTGGAAAGGGGCTAAGAGGCAGGATTTTTGTTTCCCTACCTAACCACAACTAAGGCAACTGTTTCATTTCTTTTTTTCTAAACATCTACCCCATGTATTTGAATTTTATAGATAAAATCTGGTTTGAAGAAAAGGGAGAATTCCAGGGTTTTATAAATAGGTGAAGTCCAAGATTTTCAAAAAGGATTTTTTGATCTCAAATGGCTGTATAGAATTTCACTGCATGGAAGCCCCATTCTTTGCTTGGTCAACCCCCTTTTGTTGGACATGTAAGTTGTTTCTAATTTTTTTTTAATGCAAAAAGCTCTAAAATGAACATAATTGTGCATCTATTTTTGCATACTTGTCCAAATATTCTTCAGATAAATTTCTTAATTTTTATTGTTTTAGAGAAGGGAGCTCACTCTATTTGCCCAGACTGGAGTTCCATGGCACAATCACAGTCTACTGCAGTCTCAAATTCTAGTGCTTAAGTGATCCTCCAGCCTCAGCCGCCTGAGTAGCTGGGAGTACAGACATGAGCTATCATACTGGACTTTTTAAAGATAAATGTTTATAAATAGACTTTTAAATCGGGGAGACCTGATTAAGAAGGAAGCAGGTGCTTCTCTCCCATGAGTCACAGTACTGGGGACTCCTCTTGCAGAACTGTGGAGAGGTGTCATGGAGGACGTCTATTTACAAGCTTTCTGCTTAACCAGCTGATTGTTTTGAATGTTCCCACAGTTGGATATGACAGGAATTTTCCTTCCCGTTTTGTTGACGAGAAGACTGAGGTTCCAGGAGGTTGCAGCAGTTTCTCTCGGGCCATATGGCTAATAAGGAGCTTGGGCAGGGATTCAACCTGTTTGCAACCCAAGTTCTTTCCACGAGGCCTCAGACTGGCCCCTCCATCTCCCCCTCTCCCTCACAACACACAAACACAGAGACTCAATTCAGGAGCCGGTTTCTAGGTGGGCTTTGAGCATTCATACACAGTCATCTCTTCGTGCTTTAGTCTTCTCACATGGTAAATGGGTATGAGAGATGATATATTCTAGGAATATTTGAATGAAATCCAAGCTTTTCTTTACTACAGGACTTCTCATGGCTTTTATTATAATAACACATATTATGGATCTCTAAGAAGGGGATTTGCTGCGCTCCTTGACAGTGATTACCAAGAAATCCTTTTATCAAAAGCATCTCATGGGGTTATGATTTCGTAGGATTCATTTAAAGGACACTTCATCTGACTGGCTAGATTATCTGTACCTACACTTAACTATGCCCAACATTTACTGAACTCAGAGTATGTCAGGCATCTTGCCCTGCATGTTATAAATGTAGTGTATGGTTTGGTCCTCTTAGATCATCTTTGAAAGGGTGAGTGATTGTGTGGTTGAAAAACCGTAAGAGTGAAGGAATGAGGGGTGGGTACCAATCAGGGCCCCAGCAGGGAACAGATGGCACATTCAAAGAAGTTGTGATGATAGAAAAGAACTGAAAATAGCCACAAAGGACCACACATCAGCCTAGGGCTCCTAGAGTAAGGACCTGTCAGCATCCCTAGGCCAGAGGGGGAAAGGACAGGGGGCTATTGCAGGGGATCAGAGAAAGTAGCTATTGAAGAGGGCTGCTTGTCAAGGGATGTGACCTTTGGTAGAGGGACCCAGCCAGCCTGCAGTCCAGCAGAGAGGAAGGCAGGGAATCAATACTCCCATCTCTTTTCTCCTCCTTTCCTCCTCTTGCCTGCACCTCCCATTGGCAGGACCTACCCAGAAGCTGGAGGGCTCCAGGGCCCCTTGGTGTAGCTCACCCTTCCTGGGCACAGAGCAGGGAGAAGAGGGATGGAGAGAGTGTGGAGGGGCAAATGGGAGACATCTCATGCTAAGGAGTGAGTGAGGGCAAGACTTGAGTGACTGAATGAGAGCATGAAGGAGTAGGGAAGGAAAGCAGCTGTCTCCCCGTGATCCAAGCCCCCTCCAAAAAACCACCTTCCCCTCCCTGCTCCAAACACCACCCAGGACCCAGACTTGGGGTCAAACCCTCCTTCGCTCCCCTCATTATCCCATCAGATTGGGGCTGTCATTAGCCCCCAGCACTGAACAAAGGGCCCTAGCCCAGGCGGCCATATCCACGGGGCTAATTAATTGGATTAATGGTAGAGCAGCCCACACTGGGTCTGCCTCGGATAATTTCAATGAACGCTGAACACCAATCCCCAAAGTCATTGGAATATGGATGAGGCAAATTGAGTTAAAATTGAGGAGATTGCTGCATTCATTAGCCCGCCCACCCTCTGAAGTCGCTGGTTAATATGCAAACTATTAATATGCAAATCAGTGCAAATGGAAAAAAAAAAGAAGTGTGAGGTTCCCCCCCACCCCTTGTTTTTTTGGAAACTCAGCTACACTTGGGCAGCTGCTTCCTGGGAAAGGGAGAGGCAAGTTTGTGTGCAGGTCTCTGAGGCAGGAGAAGGGACTGGGAGCTTTCATGTCAAAAATTAATTAAAAGCAGCAGCAGCGACACAGCACACCTTTATCAGCCCGCAAACATGTGTTAGAGTGAGCGGGGCAAGGTGGGAAAACCTGATGCCAGAGGAGAAAGCTTGCTTGTTCACTTGGGAGCAGGGTCCTGACAGCCACAGGGAGGTCTGTTTGGGCTTTTAAAATTTTTTATTTGTGTGTTTGTGATATATACACACACACGTGTGTGTGTGTGTGTGTGTGTGTGTATAACTGCAGAAGCAATACATGTTCATTACAGAAAAATTAGCAAATAGGTTGAGTGGAAGCTTACTTGTCTAGAATTAGAACCAAATCAGAAGGAAAAGTTAAGTCACTTTATCTCATAAGTTACTTAATGCAAGGAATCTTTTTTAAGTGACACATTCATACATTGAACATTTTATTCATTTAAAATTTCACTCTTTAATCAATCAGTGATACAGTCACATGGTTCAAAATTCTAAAGGGAAAAAAGCAGAAGGAAGGGAGGGAGGGAGGGAGGGAGGGAGCGGAGAGGATGGGAGGAAGGAGAGAAAGAGAGAAAGAGTGAAGGGAAGGAGGGAAATCCGGAGAGGAGGTAGAGTGGGAAGAAGAAAGAAGAGAAGGAAAGAAAGAAGGAAAAAAGAGGGAGGAAGGGGAGAAGGAAGAAAGGGAGGAGGAAAGAAAGGAAGGTGTGCAGGAGGGAGGGAAACAGAGTCTCTAGTTTGTCTTCACCCCTCCTAGAGGCAACAATACTACAGGTTCTTAAGAAGTCTTCCTGAAATATACTATGCACATACAAGCAATTATATTTATGCATTTCTGTCTTTCGCAGAGATTACTGGGCATGCAATTGTGCATCTTGCCTCAATTACTTAGCAATCCGTCTCAGGGATTGCTTCCAACATGCTTGTGAAGACCATCCTCATTCTACTTCATGCTCATGTTATGCCACACATAGAGGGGCCATTCTTCCCTTCACCAGCATATTGGTGATGGATATTTAGGTTGCTTCCTATTTATGTGGCCGTTTCAGCCAATTCAGCAGGAAGAACCCTTGTCTATATGCCATTTTGGATGTGTAGGAGATTATCTGCAGGGTAGACTCCTGGAGGTGGAATTGCGGGTCACACGGTAGGCACATAAGCAGTTATGTATGTTAGCTGCTGCCAATTGCAGGAAATTTTTGCCAGATTAGAGGAAAGTTGCACCAGCTGCTGCTCTCACCAATTATCTTAAAATAAAAGTTAAAAATAAATAAATGAAATAAAGTAAAGGAGAGCCCGCTCACAGCCTCAGTGACATAGCTGGTTCTTGAACTTCTGAATCTTCTTGAACTTTTGAATCTTTGCCAGTCCCATCCATGAAAAAACAAATGGTGTCTCTAGAAAGGTTTATTTTGCGTTTCTTTTATCAAAAGTGAAGCTGAGCATTTTATTTTCACACGTTTCAGAACGATTTGTATTTTCTTTGTGTTCACTATCTATTAGTCCCTTTACATATCTTTCTATTAACCAAGTTTTTCTTTCTTATTGATTGATAAATAGAGTTCTTTACAGGCTAAGAAATTAGCCTTCGGTCTGTGATGGGAAGTGCTCATGCTTTTCCCCAGTTTTCGGTTTGTCTTTGAACTTTGGTGATGGGTTAAAAAAAGTAATATTCTATTTCTACTTAAAGCATAGAGTGTACATTTACTCATCAAACTTTTGATCCTAGTCAGAGGCTCTATGCTGGAACTTAGCTTCTCTGCCTGGAGGTCTCTCCTAGCCTATCTTCCTTAAGGAAACCCAGAGTCACAATGCCTCGGTTCTCAATGTCAATGTCCGGATTTGATTTCTTTTGGATGGAGCAAGAATAGAAAACATTTAAACAGCCACCTGAATGCTGGATTTTTCTCTATCTTTTAGGATCCTCCTCATCTATCTCTTATAGTTTTCTTGCTTTACATATATATATTTCTTAATATATTAATAATTTATTTATATTTAAATATATATTTATTTCCATGTCTATGTATATATAATTTCCATGTAATTATATATATTATACATAATATATAATGTATACATAATATATAATATATTATATATTATATAAAATATATATTATATATAATAATATAAATACTTTCTCAAGAATTTTTTAAAATTTTTATTTCTTAGAGACAGGGTCTCACTCTGTTGCCAAGGTTGGGGTGCAGTGGCATGATCACAGCTTGCTGCTGCCTTGAACTTCTGGGCTCAAGTGCTCCTCCCAAATCAGCATCTCAAATAACTGGGACTACAGCACGCACCACTGCGGCCAGCTAATTTTTTTGTAGAGACAGGATCTCACTATGTTGTGCAGGCTGGTCTCAAACTCCTGACTCAAGCAGTCCTCCCACCTCAGCCTCCCAAAGTGCTGGGATAACAGGCGTGTGCCACCATGACAAGCCAAGAATACTTTCTGTGGTCACTGTTAGTTAAAATTATATATATATATATACATATAGCTTTTAAAAGCAGCTTACGGTTAAAATAAAAACTATAGAACCATACAACTCATCTTTAAAAAACTATACAACTCACCTTTAAAAAACTTTTCAAGAAGCAAAATTAATTTTCCCGGAAATGAACAGCTTTTCCTTGCATACTCATAGTCATCGGTTTCTCTAAGTTTTAACTGAATGATCTTATTATGCTGGTGAGCATAACTGGAATAAGCAATTTTGGGAACAAACAAGTGACGTCTGGTAAGTGGGGACCTTAACTAGCAAAAGGGCATGCGTCCAGGTGAGGTAAAGAGTGGCCACTGGTGGCTGGGCATCTTGGCTCACACTTGTAATCCCAGCACTTTGGGAGGTTGAAGCGGGTGGATCACTTGAGGTCAGGAGTTCGAGACCAGCCTGGCTAACATGGTGAAACCCCATCTCTACTAAAAATACAAAAAAAATTCAGCTGGGCATGGTGGTGCATGCCTGTAATCCCAGCTACTCAGGAGGCTGAGGCATGAGAATCTCTTGAACCTGGAGGGCAGAGGTTGCAGTGAGCTGAGATTGTGTCACTGCACTCCAGCCTGGGCAACAGAGTGAGACTCTGTCTCGGAGTGGCCATTGGCCAAGAGTGCTTTTGGAGCCATGGGCAATTGTTCCATGATGGAAGGAATGAGGAACATTGGTTCATCCAGCCACCTTGGTAAGTGGATCAGTTCCAAGAATCCTTAGATCAGTGGCAACAAATGCTAATCAATTGGAGGGAGACAGGGAGATCATTGGCTGAAAGTCTCAAAAGTGGCAACTTTTTGGGGCAACTTACTTATTAAGCGCTTATTATCTGCCAAGCACCACGCTAAGCACACCACAGGCTTTCTCTCAGTTCCTTATTCCCATTTTATTGACAAGGAAACTGAAATCCAGAGAGGGGATGTAATTTGCCCTAGGTCGTGTTGAAAATGAATACTGTTATCTCACACGCTTAAACTGATGAAAGAAAAATAGAATCACACTGGATTCCTGTTTTGAAACTGATTTTGTTTTTGCCCCCTTCTCAAATAAGATCTTGCAATCAGTTTTCTTTAAAGAAATAAAATTAAATATTGGGTAGAAATACTTGAGTATTTATTGTATGGGTAGGGTGTAAAAATAGCAATTAGTGAATCCCTTTTATCCGAAACCCAGTTTAAGCAAAAGACCAAAATGGTGGGTGTCCTTTCGCACCATCAGGTGCCCTCCTGGGCCTCACTCCTCCTTCTCCCCCACAGAGTAACCACCGTCCTGAGTTCCGTATTTATCAGCTGTTGCTGTTCTTTATAATTTTATTTATATGTTTGTAAGCCTCAACAACATATTGTTTACTTTTGTCTTTTAAAAAACATTTTAATTTTCTTTTTCTATTGAGACAAAATAGGTGTACGTATTTCCACGGTACTTGTGATAATTTAACATATTCATATAATTTGTAAAGATCAAATCAATGTAATTTGGATATCCATCACCTTGAATATTTGTCTTTTCTTTATATTAGAAACATTTTAATTAATCCTTTTTAGCTATTTTGAAATATATGATAGATCGTTGTAAACTATAGTCACCCTCCCGATCTATCAAACTCTAGGTCTTATTTCTTCTATCAAATTGTGTATCTGTACCCATTAATCAACCTCTCTTCCTGGTATTTTTGTCTATTTTTGAGCTATCAGTAAACAGAATTGGCCTGGCATACTTCAGGAAGACTTGCCTTTTTCTCTTAATAAGATGCCCTGGGCATCCTTCCATGTCAATAGCTGTGCCTCTCATTCTTGGTGTTAATGATGGTGCATTATGTGGTTGAATTCACACTTACTCAGCCAAGGACAGTGGTCTGAATGGTCATTCTTCTATCACACCTTACTTTGCAATGGAGTGTGTTAGGGCCATCTTTCCTGTGCAGGCCTGGATTGGGGATAGAAGTATGGCTGCTTTGCTAACAAGTGAAAGATTCATTCACTTGTTGAGATGTTGACCTGTGGTTGAGAAACCCCCCGAGAAAGAAGGATCTCCAAGCAGGTTTCGAAAGTGACAGATATCAAATCTCAACTCAATCCTCTCTGCTCTACGGCCTTCTGGGGCTCCTCTTTGCCTCCACTGAGCATCCAAAATCCAGGAAGTCCAGGATACACGTTTTGTCCCCTGCTGGAGTCTAGCTCCAGGCTGGGAATAGAGCAGTGCTTAATAATATTGGGTGAAGGAAGGAAGGTAAGAAGGAAGTCAGTCTTCCCTGGTTCTGTTCTGAAGTCACAAGTCACCCCTCTTTCCCTCTCATTCCCCGTACATACATTTTCCATCCTTCTCTTATACCAAATTCTGTCCATCTTGCAACACTTAGAATTAACCTCTGCCTGTAGGTGCTTTGGACTCAGAGCTGACACGACTTAATCTCTGATTAAGCTGCTGAGTCTCTAAGTGGAAAAGACAAGGCAGCACCAATGACCGGCCCCAGTAGAAGTGCACACCTGCAGAGGGGCTTTGCTGGTGAGGATTTCATGAGTTTCCCATAGAGTCAGCCCACAAATATTGATCAAGCATCTGCCACACAATAGGCCTAGCTCTAACTCAGTCCACAAACAGCCAAGAGGAGCAGAAAAGAAAGAATTATCTCACTATTATCACTACAAATAACACGTAGGAATCACTCACTGTATACTGTTCCTGCTTCCAAGTGCTGTACGTGTTTTGACTCACTGAATCCCAAAAGCACAGGATGATGTAGGCACTGCTATTATCTGCATTTTGCAGAGAGTAAACTGCCTTTTGCAGAGAGGCACAGAGAGCTTAAAGAACTTGCTCAAAAAGTCACACAGGTTATAAGAGAAAGATGAGCTAGTATTTAATAAGGTCCTATTATGGGCTAAGCAATTTAACTCCATCTCCGTATTAAGCCCTCCGGTGAGCCTGTGAGCTTACTGACGGTGATTCTCTGTTGTAGGCGAGAAGCTGAGAATCAGGGTGACACAGTGACACTCCAAAATCACACAGCCCGTTAGTAGCAGAGTGGGGTCTGTCACTTACGAAGGCAACAGCTATTTCCCAGATGGCAAGGGGATGGAACGTGACTAGGACAAAGATGCTGTTCTTGAAGAAGACACAGTCTAAAGGCCGGGGTGGGTAAAGCAGCACGTTGAATGGGTGGGACACTGGGGATTCCATGTGATCATGCTGGGTGCAGAAGCAGCTGTAGAGAGCTTCAGAGGGAGACGAGCAAAAACACCTGGGGCAAGTCAGAGCCTAACCCCAGGGGAAAATGGACAACCTCATGGGGTGAGAATTTAGGGAAGCACAAAGGATGTGATGATTATAAGAGTCACATTTCTTGAGCACCTACTCTGTGATGGGCCCTGTACTAGACCTTATGAGTGTTCACACCTAATCCTCACATGATCCTCCAAGGTAGGATCTATTTTTGTGCCCGCAATAATAAGATAGCAGTTTATTAACCCATGCACTCATTCCATAAGGTAGGTACTGTTATTGTTCCCATTTCACAGATGAGGAAATGGAGGCCCCGGGGAGGCTGGCGAATACTTCAGGTCACGTAGGTGGTAAGTGGTAAAGCTGGGCTGTGAACTCAGATGGGCTGATTCTGGAGTCCCCCCTCTTACCCACCTGGCTGCAGCTCAGATGGGTGCAGCCAAGTCTCCCCAAGACAACGAGCAGCCCCTGAGAGGCACTGAGCACACCCCTGTCCTCAGCACAGCTCTAAGCTCCACAGCAGACGAGTTTGCCCAGGCAGGTTCTCAGACTCCCCCAAGGCCCGGGGATGGGGACCTGAGCTAGGTCAACTGAAGCCGTGGGTGGCCTGGACCTGCTCTGAAATGGAGAATCCCATGGGGTTGTTTGTGCTGGGTGACATCACGGCTCCACTTTGGTCTCGACCTCTCCAAATTAAAGAGAAGGTAATTGACTTTGCGTTAGGAGGGGCCTCTTCGTAATTTCCATCTGTTCTGGGTTGATGTGGCCACTGTGGAGTTAGCTCATTCTGGGAAGTTCCTCCAAAGAGGCCTTTCCATCCTCTTTCCATCCAAAGAGGCCTTGTCATCATCAGGCTGGTGGGGCTGGTTCACCGGCAGCTGCTTCCGGAGCTCAGTAGGGGCTCCAAGGCCTCACAGCAGATAGAAAGGACCTCATTGAGCAGCCTTGGCAGCTGCCAAGGAGAACTCAGGCCCGTGTCACTCCCAGGTTGAGTGTCAGTGCAGGGTCAGCCAGGAGGATGCAAACTCACATACCTTGAGCACCTACTGCATGCCAGGCTATGCATTGTAAGTCCCATTGACTCTGCATCTTCTCGAAAGCCCACACGGGAGACCTTTGTTCCTTCTTCCATTTGGCGGGCCTTTTATCAGACATTTAGTAAATGCTTAAGCCATGTCCTGCTCCATGCTAAGCCTGAAAGAGTGCTTTGAGGAGCAAAAACACTCAAGCTCCTGCCCTTTAGGGGCCCACAGTCCAGTGTGGAGACACTGATTGTCAAGTGCAACACAGGCAAATAACAAGAAAACACATGCAAATCACATGCAAACACATGTAAAATAGTGACTATAAAAAGTGGGTGGATGGCAGTTGCTTCTTCTCCCTAGGTCTATAATTATGGTTAAGAACCCCATTTTACAACTAAGGACATTGAGGTTCCTAAACATAAGCAACGAGCCTGAAGGATAATGTCCACTCTCCCTGGGGCAGGTTAGAGGACCTCTACTTGCGGCCTTTCAGCCTCAATCCTAACACTCCACACCTTCACTACAAGGAGCTACAGGTGGATATATTTGCAGCATATTTGCCTTTCTCCTCTCCTTCACCAAATTGCAAGTACCTTCTCAAACAAGGAGTGTTTTTGCACCCTTTGTCCCCTTCTCATGGCAGACTGCTAGTCCTAATACAGTACCTGACATTTAGTAGGTAGTCAGTAAGTATTTGGAGGATGGACAGATTAAAAGTTAGGTGGATAGGTAGGTGGGTGCATGGGATTTGGAATGGGCAGATGGAGGAATAGATGCATGGTGCAATGGTTGGACAGGCAAGTGGTTAGATGGTTGGATGAACAGATGGATGAATGAATGGTTGGCTTGATTAATTCATGGATGATTAGATTGATGGATGGATAGGTGGTTAGTTGGATAGATGGATTGATGGATGAATGAATGGACACTAAGTCTTTATATATTTATTTTTATTCTTTGCTATCCTAGCATTACAAATCAATACATTTTCTTTAATAATTCTAAGAAAGATAATGGGATGAAACTAATATTTTTTTTTCTCCTTTCACCCATATGTCCTCCTCCCCACTCATTTCTTGGGAATGCACCATACCCTTTTAAATGCTCTGATAAGCCCTGTGATAAAGAAAGATTTAACTTTATGTAACTGAGAGTTTACCAATTATAATCAGTGACAGCTTTTATTTTCCCTAAGACCATTTGTCACTCCTGGATCTACTCTTCTATGTACAACCTTGTCAATGTAAGTATAAAACACCTTCAGAAATTTTTAACTTGACAACCCCTTACTTCAAGTGTTTCTATGACAAGAAAGGTCACTTCATGTATGTGTGTCTGTGTATGTGTTTGTGTCTATGTATGCATGTGTATGTGTGTATGTGTCCATGTGTATGCCTATGTGTGAGTCTGTGTGTGTGTGTGTGTGTGTGTGTATTCTGATGGCATGGTTTTATAAACACTATACCAGGAGAAAGGAGGTGTTTCATGCCCACTTTGTTGGTGATGAAACTTGCTGTGTGACCTTGGTGGTTCAATCCTCTCTGGTCTCCCTATGTCATCTATAAAAGTAAGAACATGATGGGCTTGGTCTCTAAATTCTCTTTCAGTTCCAGCCTGGCTCTGCTGCATGATACTGCCTGTCTCCCAAGGGATGCGTCCATGTATGGAGACCTCCACATCTCTTCCTGGGCTGCCCTCTTTCCCAAGATGCTGCGCTTCTCCTCTGTCTAAGCAACAGATGTGCCACGAAGGGGTAAATTACCCATACCTGCTCCAAATGTCTGGACATCTTGATGCTATGACTCAATTTTCTTTGCCAGCCCTGCAGACCTTCGCAGAGCAGGCACGTTCATCTTCCTAGCATAGCCCAGCCCTGCCAGGCAATCAGCTCCCAGCACTGGCTGCTCTGTCCCAGCACAATGCCCCCACCTCCCCCTCCTCAGAGCAAACTAACTCATCACTGTGTTTTGACTGCAGCCGCTTGCACCCCCTGCTCTGGCTCCTCCTGTCTCTTGGGAATCAGCAGTGGCTGAGCCGACAAAATCATTCTACCCTAAATGTTCCAGAAGCTCAGAGCAACAGTACTAGAATCATCATCACTACAGTCCCATTGAGGACTGCCTGGGGCCCAGCGCAGTCTCCCTGGGTCCAGGGAACTTGGGGAAGGTGTTTGTCTGAGTGGAGATGGACAGCAGGGCACCTGCACAGACTGAACAGAGGCTCAGCTCTCAGGCTCCTCAATGAGAGCTCCTGAGAGGCTGGTGATGGTCGATGGTCACTACCACCCCCAACCGCCACCACCAAAGTAGAATCCTTCTGCACCCCCTGTTCCTTGAACAGAGCTGGCCAGTGAACATGGTGAAGGGAACCAAACCCTGACACCTAAAATCCATCTTCCTAGGACTTCCCAAGAGTCCCAGCTTGCCCGCAGTCTGCTCCATGGATGAGGAGAGCAGCAGGAGCCATGTCCAATACTGGCATATAATAGGTGCTCAGTAAACACCATCAAATAGGCCTTTGCTTACAACCGCACCGTTATTTTACGTTTCACTAAGAAAAAAAATCTACCTGTTAAAACATAGCATGTCATGCATTGTATGATGAAACTGGATTTCAGAGATAGTAAAAGCTAAACGAGCACATTTGAATCAACTACCCAGGGTACCTGTTATGTGAGGGGATGAATGAACGAACAGTGGCAGGTTTAGGTTTACAGTTTTGTATTTCCAGATCGTGCTGCTGCTGACTTGCTTTGTAACCTTGAGGAAATCACTTTCCACCCCTAGACCTCAGCTTCCTCACCAGTCAGGTGGGATTCACCGTCCTTTCCAGCAACCCCAGAAGGCTACTGTAGAAATCAGATACGATACAGGCAGCAACACATCTTCAAAAGCTGCAAAGCCATTGGAATAGGAACCCAAGATGGTCAGTCAATCAGTGAAATCCTCATCCAGGGTACTTCCTGTCAGCGTATTTGCTATGTGACTTTGGATAAGTTGCTTTGCCTCTTTGGGCTTGGCTTCCATTTCCCCCAGTATCACCTATAGAGACAAAGGTGTATATATATATATTTATATATATACATATATACAAGATATATATATATCTTGCAAGGTTGTTGGAAATATTAAAAGCGGTGATGTTTGTAAGGTGCTTTAACACCATGCCTGACACATGGTAAACCAGGCCCATGGACACCGGCTGCTGTTGGTGTTGGTACACATATTCACATTATCTGAGTGGTGGGAAACATGCTTCCAGCGGCCTTGCTCCCTTCTTTCTTTAAATCATCATTTGCATCCCCAATGTCCTGTAGACAGTAATTTGCTCATTGAACAATCTGAGGAATGAAACGATGAATGAATGAATGAATGAATGAATGAATGAATGCCTAATCTTGGGTGTGCAGGTAAGGCTGAATTCTACAGGCATAAACTTTTCAAATCACTTACAGGCAAAACAAGAAACAACTCACCTTGGAGGTCATGCAGCCAAACCCTCATTTCATAGAGAAGGAAACTGAGGCTCCGAGACGTTCAGGAAGTTGCCCAAAGCCACACAGCCCACAGGTATCCAGCCCCTAACCACCATCCCCAATATATCTCCTTCAGTCTTAGACCCTGGGTCAATGTCCAGTCCCTCTCCGACTCCAGTGACCAAGGGCACACTCTTCCCAGGTTAAGCATTGTTCCATTTTCCCTGACACAAATGCTTCCCAAGGAAGCCCTGGGTGGAGAAACTGCCACTGCCTCTGGGGCCTCAGACCTGGCCCCATTATTATTCCTCTCGGTGTAATAAATACATTTTAAGAGAAACAGATGCCGGAACAGTTGGACAGGAAGGGCCCAGGCCTGTGAAGAGGAATCTGGTTTGTGAAAATCTGTCTATCTGCCAGACGGTGAGCAATATGCTGCTGCCAGCCAGGTCTGGGTCCGGCTGCCAGGTGGGCTAATCGAGCCTTCCCGCCGTGCTGGTGGGTCCTTCCGGACCACCATCCTCAGGCGCTCAAATGGGCGTCGAGTTGTCGTGCCTGCTGCAAAGGGCCCCAGGATGCCAATCATGGCCCCTTAATCACTTTGGCCTCCTTCGTGGGAGGGGCACCCATAGCAACTTATGCAAAGCGTAGCAGGGATAGGGAGGCATCTTCCGACTCAGACACACCACCATCCATGAGTGGCTTTTCTCTTCCATCACTGTCTGAGGATGCTTGTTACCTGCAAGTAGCTACATTGATACCTGACACTTTGAAACTGCGATCGGAAACGGTCCCCTTACCGCCTCTTCCGTCTGGCAAGTCTCTTCAGTCTCCCTGCATCACTGCCCTGATGGAAAAAAAGACATGTGGGCTGCTATAGGTGCAGGCTCCAGCTTCCATGAGGTACAGAGACCCAGATCAGACTTTTGTCCCGGAATTGGTGCCCCATCACATACATTCTCCATTGGCTTGAGCTCATAAATCCCAGTAATTTTTGGCAGGCCCATGGGCAGCGGCAGGAAAACAGAACACTCAGCGTATGGCCTGACTTTGTGTCCTCATAGCCATCCAGCAGGGAGAAGAGATCACCTCCACTTTGCAGATGAGAGAGAAGAGGTTCTAGGAAGACCACGACCTGCCCAACGTCATGCATCCCAGCGGGGGCAGGGACACACAGGGCTGCCTGATTGTGATTTCTCACCTCTTTTTGCTGATTCAGCTGCCCTTCTAGGAACAGATTAATAACTCTCTTCCATCCTCTCAAAACACTGGATGGAGATGAAGATATTCCACTATTTTCCTCCCATGCTCTGTGGTCCCAAGCAAAGTGAGGCATTCGTTTGCTTCTGAGAGAATTAATACCAAGAACCTCTTTTTCTTTCTCCTCCCTTCTCGGAGCTGCTCCACAGAAGGGGATTAACCATATACTAAGCTTTCCCCACAATAAATTTAACTTCTAGTATTCTTTCCCATTGTCCCCCAAAAGCTAAAGAAAAGCCCTGGTAATTCAAGAATTCTGTATCTAAATTATATTTCTACAAGGATTCTTGTTCTCAGAAGCAGTATGAAAATACTTTGTGTGACTGTGTAACCTGAATTTTTTTTTTTTTTTTTTTTTTTTTTTTGGTGATGGTTCTGTTGGTAAGGAGATGAGAGGAGCTAGCCTTTTCTAAAACTGTGATAATAATAATGGTCTCACCCACCTACCATTTGTTGAAGACTTACGGTATTCCAGGCTCTCTACTGAGCATTGTGCAAGCATCATCTTATTTAACCCTTTCAGCCCTTCTAGGAGATGGCTGCTGGCATTGTCATGTCATAGTGACAAGAAAGCAAAGCATATTTTTGTCACTTGCCCAAAACCACACAATTAGAAAGTGGCAGAGCTGGAATTCAGCCTGGGGTTTCCTAAGTGCTGGGTTCTCTGCGTGGCTTCACTGAACTTCCATTCCACCTTCTTTGGCCTGGAGACTCTACAAAGCTAAGCAGGATATTTCTTTTTCTTCCTTTTACTTTTTCTTCTTTTTTTGAGTTGGAGTCTCTCTCTGTCACCCAGGCTGGAGTGCAATGGCGTGATCTTGGCTCACTGAAACCTCCGCCTCTCAGGTTCAAGCAGTTCTCCAGCCTTAGCCTCCCAAGTAGTTTGAATTATGCCTGGCTAATTTTTGTGTTTTTTTAAAAGTAGAGACGGGATTTCACCATGTTGGTCAGGCTGGTCGCGAACTCCTGACCTCACGTGATCCGCTCACATCGGCCTCCCAGCATGCTTGGATTACAGGCGTGAGCCACCACGCCCAGCCTAAGCAGGATATTTCTAGACTCTCTTAAAGCTAGGGTTCTGGATGCAGATTTGTTCCTGCCAATGAGAGATATTGATGTGAGATTTAGGAAGCTAATGTGAGTGCATTCTCTGGCAGTTTGTGGCTATTGCTACTGGCAAATAGTGTAGTGCTAGTAACTGGAGGTTTTCCTGCAACCGGGACCTCACTTCATTCTCCCACATCCTAGACATCAAGAGGCAGTGGTGTTAGAAATGCAGCAGCGTCTTGCATCTGGCATAATTCTGGCAGTAGCTGTCCATATGCCTCTGCTCTGTATATTCTGGGAGTTATTCTAGGAGACTTAACCTAGAACTTGCTCCTTCTGCCATTCCAGTGGTCTTATATGTCCTGGATTCCGTGTATTAAATCCCTTCCTGCTTAAGATACCTAGACTGTATTTTGTTTCCTGTGTGGAGCCTGGACTGATACATTGGGTGGCATCAGGGAAATCCATTCTAGTTTCTGAGCCTTACTTTCTGTACCACTTACAGAGTCATAGAAAGGCTGTAATGAGGGAGTGGAAGCAAAAGAGCTTCCCAAAGGTAAGTCTTTCTGCAGAGATCATGGCCCGATCAGAAGGTACTCTTCCAAATAGAGGACCTGGGGCATAGTTTCCCCAGTAAATGGCCCGTACTCACTTGTTACTTTCAAAGCCATTATAGAACCTGCTACCTAAACAGCTCGCCAAGGACTTGGAGAGCACCTGGAATATGGAACAAGGGGCAGGACAGGCTTTTAGCTCGTATCTGTTCCTGCTCCTCTTCACTCTTGATTCTACCACCTGTGCCAGTTCACCTGGGAGCCTTGCTTTGACAGCACAGTGAGGAGCTGCTGACATGAGCTGCATAATCCTTCTCCCTCTATCTAACAGGGGGCACGGCAGGAAGCCCCAGGAACAGACTCCACCTCACCATTCTTGAGATGTTGCAACTTCCAGAAGTCCACAGTGCTAATTAGGGACCTGTGGGATCTTGTTCACCTAACAGAGAAATAGGTCTGAAGTGGATGGCCGTGAGAATGAAGCCAGCTATCTGCCAGGATGCCTCAGCCACCATCAAGACTTGTGTGTGCAGAGAAACAGGATTTAAGAGGGGAGGGACTGAAAGGGTGTGGAAGCCACTGGGTTCAGTCATCCATTCAATCCACATGATTTGACCACCCTCTATGTGCTAGGCCCTGTGCTTACACTCAGGATTTAATAGTAAAGAAATTATTGGGCCTCACTGGGCTGATAGCATTTCAGGGGAGAGGGAAATGAATACGGTTATACACGAGAGTGATTAGTGCCAAATTGGGGGAAGCAAAGTGGGTGGGGTATGTGTGCTGTGGAAGCCCAAGGAAAGCACCTGATTCAGCCAGGGACAATCAGGGAAGGATACCTGGAAGAGGTGACACCTAAGCCAAGACCCGATGAACATATACGAATTTTTTTGGCAAATGGGGGATGCTGAAGTGAGGGCAAAAATGCTTCTAGAGAGAACAGCCTGAGCGAAGACTCTGGAATGAGAATGAGTTTATCCCAGGACTAAGAGATGTTCAGAAGTGCTGAGTAAGGAGTGATGGGGAGAAGGGCAGAGCCAGACCTCACAGGGCCCTGGAGACCAGGCTAAGGAGCATAGCTTTGTTGTGAGGACACTGAGAAACCACGGAACGGTTTTGGGTAGGGAAGTGTTTTATAATTATTGATGGTTGCATAAATCCATAGAGCTTCTATTTTTCTAATGGACTATATTTAGAGCAGGTTTAAATTCACAGCAACATTGAGAAGAAAGTTCATGAGTTCCCACCTATACCTCACCCACCAACATAGCCTCCCCGACCATCAACATCATTACAATAGATGAACTAACATTGACACATCATTATCAACCAAAATTCATAGTTTACATTCAGGTTCGCTCTTGGTACTGTACAGTCCATGGTTTTTGACAAATGTATAATTTGTATCCACCATTATAATAGTGTACAGAATAATTTCACTACCCTAAAAGCCCTCCAACTCCCATGGAACCTTTTTAAAGGAAGGATTTCTGGGTTTCTCTCTCAGATCTATAGAACTAGAATCCTTATAGGTAAGACCCAGGAATTTGCATATTAATGTTTCCCCCACCTATCTCCATATAGAGGGTGAAATTTAGACAGCTAATCCAAGCCATGGTCTGTCTACAGAAACTCCTGGATGATGTAATATCTAAGGCCTCTTCTCTGTCTTGGCCTGGAAATCCACTTCCAGTTGACTTTAGAAATAACCAAGCAGTTCTCATGGGACCCCGGTGGTCTTCCCTGAATGATTAGTATTGAGAAAAGATCCTTCCCCCCTACAAAGCTTTTTCTTCCCACCAGGGCTCTTGGACTTCTAGCCTTCCTCTAGGGACACTCATCTCTTTCAGGGGAATATGTGGTGCATGATGACCAAAGTTTGGAAACAAAATGAAGGGAAAGAGCAAAAATACATATATCTTCTGGAGTTAACACCGCCCATCTTTGCTACAGTAATCAATCTCGCCTGTAATCCCAGCACTTTAGGAGGCCAAGGCAGGTGGATCATCTGAGGTCAGGAGGTTGAGACCAGCTTGGCCAACATGAGGAAACCCCATCTTCACTAAAAATACAAAAATTAGCCAGATGTGATGGCAGGCACCTGTAATCCCAGCTACTTGGGAAGCTGAGGCAGGAGAATAGCTTGAACCTGGGAGGTGGAGGTTGCAGTGAGCTGAGGTCGTGCCACTGCACTCCAGCCTGGGTGATAGAGCAAGTCTCCATTAAAACAAACAAACAAACAGACAAAAAGATTCTCGAAGTGCTGCAGCAGCTTCCTTTACACTCATGAAAGCACCCTTTATGCACTAATGCATGTGGCTCTTACCATGTCTAAAGTGGAAAAAAATATGACTTGGATCAAGGATGGAAGATTCTCATTCAGTAGAGTGAGTTCTTTGTAAACTAGGAGGTTTTATTATTTCTTTCTGTATCTGTAGTGCTAAAATGTTACTGGCCAGGGGGAAGCTTAGTGAATGTCTGTTGAATGAATGAATGACTTAAATAGTGAAGAGGAGACAGTTTACTTCAACGCTTGGCACACATAGGTGCTCAATTTAATGACACATTCTTATTGTGAGTCCTAGGTCAGCTGTCAGGAGCCTGGGTTATTAATCTGGCTTTACCTTTAATACACTGTGAAATGGTGGGTCAGTCTCTTTTCCTCTCCAGACCTCAGTTTCCTCATCTGAAAGTTAAAGTCCTTCCAGTTCAGGCATTTTATGAAGTGGATGAGAATTTGGCATTGATTTTTTTAAAGAGGTCTACACACACAGTGAGACTACTACACACCCACAAGAATGAATAAGATGAAAAAGACTGACAACGCCAAATGTTGACAAGGATGTGGAGCAACTGGAACTCTCATGCATTGTTGGCAGGAATGTAAAATGATACTAGAATTTTGGAGAAAGATCTTATGTGGTTTCTTATAGCACTCAACATCGTCCTACCTTCTGACCCAGCAATTCAATGCTTAAGTATTTACCAAGAGACATAAAAATAAATGTTCACAAAAAGATTTGCATCTGAATGTTTATAGAAGCTTTATTTATAGTGGCCTCAAACTGGAAATAACCCAATGACCATAAACAAGAGAACAAATAAATCAATTGTGGTATATTCATAAATTGGAATCCCACACAATAGTGAAAAAGACAAACTACTGCTACATGCAAAAACAAAAACCAGTCTCCAAAACTTTATGTTGAATGAAAGAAGCTAGAAACAAAAAAGTACAAATTGTATGATTCCACTTACAGGAAGTTCTAGAACAAACAAAACTAATCAGTGGTGGGGGAAAAAAAACCCAGCACAGTGCTGAACTCTGGGTGTGAGAACGAGGATTGACTGGGGAAGAGTGTAAGGAAACTTTCTGGAGGATTGACAGGTTTGGGCTACACAGATGTTTGCATTTGACAAAATTCAATGTACATAACTTTAAGATGTAAGCATTTCAATACATGTATATGCTTTTTACATAAAAAGCTATAGATAAATATTGGCATTGCATTGTTGAAATGCTTGCTTGAAATGTATCAAAAATTAAGATGGATCAATAGATGGATTGAGGGATGGGCAGACATTGCAAATAAAGTATATAAATGCTAACCAATGGTGGGATCTAAGTGGAGGGTATACATATATTTGCTATAAACTTCTTCCTAGTTTTTTGTTTGAATACTTTTACAATAAAATTTTGGTTAAAAAGGGAGGATCTAGGACCCATGTAAGTTTAATATAATGTTTATCAGCTTTACCCCTGCCCCATTTGATTTTTTTCAGACCAATAATATGAAAGAAAAATTAATCTTAAGCATCTCTAGGGCACATATAGATTTATCAATTTATCTCTCACATATATACATACATAAATATATATATGTATGTGTGTCTGTACATGTGTGTATATTTGTCTTTGAACATCTATAAAAAGATAATTGAGTAAATAATTCCTTATTTCTACATAATTACTAATTATTAAAGATCTCCTGGGACCAGTAACAATAACACAAACTTACCAAGATGATAACATTTGGATTCAGCAAACATCTACTGAGCTGAACTAAAATGTGCCGGGCATTGTGATCCATGGTTTCTTTGGCTTTATCTTCAAAATAACTCAATTTAGTGTAGACATCTCTGTGAGCATTTTACAGACTTCAAACTGAACTCAGAGGTGTTTGCAAATTGTATCCAAAATCACGGAGCCATTGAAATGATCTTTAATGACTACCATCTTTCTCTTTCCAGAAAATGTGTCCACTTTCCCTATCTTAAGATAAAAACCCTTGTAATGTAACCACAGACAGCCCTTTGGATGTGTGATCAGGTTAAAGGATGGTCACATGACTGGGGCAGGCCAATCAGAGGCCTTCTCTGGGATTTTCTAAGTTGGAGGTAGTGAAAGGGCATCTTGTTCTTTCTTTTAGATCTCATACTTTAAGTGGATAGATTTGAGGACACTGGGGTCATGTGAAGTATACTCTACTCCAGGAACTCTATATGGTCCAGCCTATTCAAATTCACAGCAACTTTGTGAGGCAAAAACTATTCTTTCCCTATCTTATGAAGGAGGCAACTGCAGGCCAGTGAGGCTAACAGAAAACATAGCTAATAAGGGAAAGATTCAAAAACCAGGCTAAGCCACCACACAATGTGCCTAGAGGGCTCCCACCTAGGTTGGTGAGGCAGCCTGGAGCTAGCAAGGCCCCTTCCCATCCAGAACTACACTGGCCAGAGCTCTCCACCTGCTCTCAGTCAAAACCCACAAATGCACGTGCCAAGCAACTGTGTACTTCTGGGTTACCGGAACTACCCAGCTAGTCTAAAGGAACCAGGGGCCACCTGGTTGTCCAGTCCTAGGTAATCTGGTCTTCACAGATTCTCTTCCTGTATAAAGAAGCAGAACTCAAGGCCGAGCGCAGTGGCTCACACCTATAATCCTAGCACTTTGGGAGGCTGAGGCAGGTGGATCACTTGAGTTCAGGAGTTCAAGACCAGCCTGGCCAACATGGCAAAATCCCATCTCTACTAAAAATACAAAACTAGCTTGGTGTAGTGGCGGGTGCCTGTAATCCCAGCTACTCTGGAAGCTGAGGCAGGAGAATCAGTTGAACCAAGGAGGTGGAGGTTGCAGTGAGCAGAGATCATGCCACTGCACTCTAACCTGGGCAACAGAGCGAGATGTGGCATCTAAAAAAAAAAAAAAGGTAGCAGAGCTCAAGATCTGGTTGTGGTTATGGGAAAATAAAGGAATTCTCCAACCATTGAAGATCCCTTCTTGATACTGGGGGTATTTATTCCTATAACAGCATATCGGATGTCAGTCAATTACACCAAACTGAAGACAAGAGACATTGGCATTGGCTTGGGGGCTGGACTTCTAGATCCTGATCCAGGCTATGCTGTACCAGTTTATCTCATTTAATACTTAGAGGTAGATAATAGAAGTCCCATTTTACAGATGAGGAAACTGAGGTCAAAAAGACTTTCTAAGCTAGTCTTTATTAACTCTTTACTCTGTAAAATCCTGTACTAGGTTCCTTCTATGCTTTAGTCACATGCTTGCCACACAGCCCTGTGGTGGGTATTGTCCATCATACCCATTTGACAGATGACAAAACTGAGGTTTGGAGAAGGAAGTGAGTCATCTAGGAGGTAGCAGAGTCAAGATTTTAACCTATGACTCTTGAACCTTTTTAGATGCAGCTCTGCCTCTAGTGTAGATCAAGGACTGAATGGTGGCTAAAGCCCATTGGATCCATGGGTATGAAATTAATTCTGATATTGAAACTAAAATCCAAGGTATTTTTTAAAGGTATATTCTGTGCTGCTTTCAGGAAAAAAAAAAAAGAGAGAGAGAGAGAGAGAGGAAGAAGTGATTAAGTCTACCTCCCTCCTGCCCACCCTTCTCCTAACACCCTTTCAAAGGTCCATCGCTGGACCCATAGGCATGGGTGTGGGGTTTATTGGCATCGACAGCAGCTGAGATGCAGCCATTGCAGGCTACGTGGTGCTAAAAATGTTTCAAAGTTCACAGGGGAGAAAAGGGAGAGGAGGGAGGGGTCAGAAGCAACTTTTGCCCACTCTGAAAACAGTTCCGCCCACTAAGTCTTAACTGCGCAGCAGAGGCCAGATCAGATTAGGGCCACCAGTTGCCACATTATCCTGTCTTGAGTCCACTAACTCTCATTAAGCTCCAAAAATCCCGTTTACGGTGTTTAGGACACCTCTGGAGGAGTTTGCTGTGTAAATATTATTCCACCATTAAATCCTACAACCAGGCCACCGTCAACAAGTGGATTCGCAATGGTTTCGCCAAGGGGGCTGCGCTGGGGGCCTGTGAAGTGCGGCCAAGGGGCTTGGCCCAGAAGCCAGCATGAGCGGGAAAGCGCCTCATTCTCCGACCAAAGCCTCCTGCCACTTGGGCCTGCTTAATAAAATGGGGCCGCTGGGGCACTCGATTTGGGCTGGGAATCAAACACACCACCGAGAGCCACTGAGAGCAAGGGCCTGCCTTAGACAGCGGGAGCTCCTGCTTACCCGCCTTCATCTTATGCGGGGGACTTGTGGGCTGCAGCCCTCTTGGCTGAGTCTGGGAATGACCTCCAGTATCTCCCACCTCGGCAGCAGAACCGGTGTGGGCATCGTTCTGGGGAGGTGACTTTTTCCCAGCCGGAGGCAACTTTGCCTTGCGTGTCCTTTCTGTTGTCTGCAGGCCCAGACCGTTTCTTTATTCATTTGTGTATTTGGAGGAGGGAAATGGCTGGATGATGAGCCATCGATTATTGTGGATGGATAACCTGTCTGACTCAGCAGATGCTGCTGTTGCTGCTGCTGTGATGGCTGTCACTACTTTTTTCTTTTTTCTTTTTTTTAAAAAAAAATTAATTAATTTGCTTTTTAAGCTGATTTGCAGATTGCACTTCTGGGATGTGGTGAGCAAGGATGAAGGACTTAAATTTGAAAAGTGCTTAGCTCAGGTATGGTAGGAATTCCTCATTCCAGAATTGTTCTTTGAACTCAACAGTGGGTAATCAAGCCTGGTGCTCTCACAGTGAGGAATCCAATGTTCTGAACCTAAAGGGCTATGAACCAGGCAGGTCTTGGCACACAATGGGTGCCCAGTACGTGGGGACTGAGGCGTATGAAGCCCCAAGCACCACTGTGTCTGGCACATAGCAATTGCTCAGTTAACATTCTTCTTCTGGGAGCTTGAACCCCAGCTCCGTCATGTTTGTAGTTGCCTGATGTTGAGAAAATCCCTTTCCTTTTCTGAGCCTCAGCTTCCACATCTGTAAAACGGAGCTTATATCTGCAACCTGGAGCTGCTTAAAAGGTTCATTCATCCACACATGGGCTTGTTTAATATGTAGTTGTTGACTACCTACTATGTGCTGGTGCTGAGGGTTTTGTGATGAATGACACCTAGTGCTTCCTTCAAGGAGCTGGCGGTCCACAGAGGAGTTAACAGATAATTAGGATGTTCTGTTGTCAGTGCTGTGATGTGGAAACCCTGATGAAAGGCCCTTAATGTAGCCTGCCTAGAGGACAGGGGGTGACCAGCAATTACCTCCCAGAGCAAGGCTTAGCAAACTGCTGCCCCCAGGCTAAATCTGGCCCACTGCCTCTTTCATACAGCTCACAAGCTAAGAATGGCTTTTACACTTTTAAATGGTTTTACACAATCAAAATCATGTTTGAGCCCACTCGAAAATTATGTGACATTCAAATTTCAGTGTCCATAAATCACGTTTTATTGAAACACAGCCATGCTCATTCTGGTGTATTGTTTGTGTCTCTTTGCACTTCGACAGCAGAGTTGAGTTGTGGCAACAGAGACCGTGTGCCCCCACAGTCTAAAATATTTACTGTCTGTCTCTGTACAGAATAAGTTGGCTGACCACTGTCCTAGAGGAAGTGATATGTGAGCCCAAGCCAAAGGAGAGGGAGAAATTGGTCAGCCAGAGACGGATGAAAGGTGTGAGAAGAGGTTTGCTTTGCAGGTTGGAGAATATTCGTGGCATCTTCAAAGATGATGCAATTCCTGTGCAGCAAACTACGAAGTGCAGTACCAACTTGAGTGAGTATTCAAAACAGTGGAGGACAGGCCCATCACCAATCTCCTTAGAGAAAGTACAAGGGGAATAATCATGACACAAGATCTCATTTATTCAGCACCTATTTGGTCCACTGTAGTTTTCCTAACACACTCATATTCAGTCCTCCAAATGGACCTGAGAAATGGGATCGTTAACCCACTTCACAGATGAGGAATTGGGAACTCAGAGAAGTAAAGACACCCAGCCGAGGTCACACAGCAAAACAGAGATCAGAATGCCCAGACTGTCTCCTTTGCAAATTCATGTTCCAAACCCACACTCATAAACCAGTCATTGTCAGCCCTTATCCTGTAACGTTAAAAAGCCATATGTTGGTAAGAAAAAAGAAAAATAAATGAAAAATGAAAGTGAACTAGAATCCAAAGTAGATTTTTTTTTTGAGGCAGTGTCTCACTCTGTTGCCCATGCTGCAGTACAGTGGCACAATCATAGCTCACTGTAGCCTCGACCTTCTTGGCTCAAGCTGTTCCCCTGCCTCAGCCTCCCAAGTAGCAGGGACCATGGGCATACGCCACCATGCTCTGCTGATTTTTTTATTTTTTGTAGAGATGAAGTCTCACTGTGTTGCTCAGACTGGTCTCGAACTACTGGGCTCAAGCGATCCTCCCACCTCAGCCTCCCAAAGTGTTGGGATTAGAGGCATGAGCCACCGCGTTTGGTCCGAAGTAGAAATTTTGCAGCTACTCTCCACCCTCCAACATCTTGGATGCTGTATCCACTTCCCTCCCCCCAACTCTTGCAAGTCCTTCTGAAATCCAGCTACACCGCTGGGAAGGAGAAAGAGAAAAATAAAAATAAGCCAGGCTTCCCAGAAAGAGCCAGCAGGAAAGAGCTCTCTGAGATGGGTGGAGAGACGCATCCCTGAGCGCAGCAGAGTTGGCAGGCCCAGCTCCCGGCAGCTGTTGGCTGCGCACAGAATAAACACAAGCGGATGGATGGGTTCGGGCAGGGAAGCCACCTCGCCTGGCGGGCTCCAGGCAAAGCCGCGAGGCGCTGGGTGGCAGGCCTGCCAGCTGACGGGAAGTGACTCGGGCGCGGGGTTTGTGCTTTTAGCTGCTTGGCGCAGGTCTGCGCAGCGTCAGGGGCATTGGTGAGAGACATAGGAAGCGATGGAATTGGGAGGTCCTGGCAGCTCCTGTCTGTGTGTTCTGGAGAGAGACTGTTTACCCATCTGAACCTCAGTGACCTCATCCATATGTGGAGGTAGCAGTACCCTCCTTTGGGGACAGTTGTGCACTGGACATTAAGAGGTGTTGCTTGGATCCCTCTTCGAGGAAAGCCTCATTGTCCCAGCGTCTGGGAGTGCTCGCCTTAGCCACTGGCCCTTTAAGGGGTGGCCCCAGCTCCACAGTTTCATCTGAGGTCACGTCCATGTGGAGATAGGAAGCTTCATCCAATGACTGATCCATGTAAGTTATAAAGGCTTGGATGACACTGAAGGGCTGTTCTAGCTCCAGGGCTGCCCATATTGTTGGCTGAGGCCGTTGTTCAGCCTGCATCGTGACTCAACTTCTCCCTCCACCCACTTCCCCTCTTCCCTCCCTTCTGTGGGTGTCAATCCGAAAACTCTTCCTAATAAATGACACGCATGGTAAACTCTGCTTCGCTATGCTTCTTGGGCACCCAACTTGGGACTATATGCTTGAGAAATTGTGTTTGGAAAGCACCTATGGCACAGAGGGAGCTCAATATGTGCGAATAAGTGAAAGGAAGATGAGAACTGCAGAGGAACCTCCTTCAGCGTGTCCACATCCCTCTTGATGTCAAAGATAATGAACAAAGTAAATCAGCAGAACAGGATCCCTTTTCTAAAGCATTGGGGCATTTGTTCTGCCATCAAATACTGAAGCCCAGATATGCACCAGACATGCACAGGCAGCTAAAGGCATTATTATTCCCACTTGACAGAGGTGAAGACTGAGGCCAAGAGAAATGACTATAATTTGGCAGAGTATCCTGCATGAGCATTATTCATTTATGAATAAAATATTGAGTGCTGGGCTCTAGGGCAACTGGAGCCTGCTCAGAGCCCAGAAGAGAGACAGTAGGTGAGTCCAGCAATGAAAATGATACAAGGTTTGAGAAAACTGATGATGCACACATGCAGGGGGTGATTAAGGGATAAAACAGGGGAACCTAAGGTGGCCAGGAGGGGTCACAGCAGGATTGAAATTGACATCTTCCAACTCTGCTTCTTCAGCAGCCCAACAAATTTCTGTTTGGGGAGGTAAATTGGTGAGGCTGGGTTCTCAGTCATCCCTAGCTTCTTCCACCTCTGTGTTTAAGAGCCAGCACAAAAGCCCCAAATGTCCCCGACCTCTCTGCAACTGAGAAGCCAGAATCCCATAGCTGAGCTTCTTCTCCAGCCAATCCAAGACTTAGCACACTCGGTTTTCTCCAAAGCAAGATGGCCAAGTTTGGAAGCAACTCCGAATCTTCCCTTTCCTTTTCCTCTCCAGCGAGTGGTCAGCTTCTCTTTCCAGTAATCAAAGCCAAAGTCATCTCTCTCCATTTTCCTCCTTTTTCTCTCATAGGCTGAAGCATCTGTCCTCTGCAGAATCTCTTTCCTGCTCTGAAGTCCCCCATCCAGGTCTTTTTCCTGGCAACATCAAGAAGCTTTCTCAGCATGGGGAAAAAGAGTCTAGAAGGGTCATGGCTCAGCAGCAGCTATTGGATTCCTGGGAAAAGCCAGGCTCAGAGTGAGAGAGAGAGAGAGAGGAGACCATCAGAGTTATGTGGGTGCAGTGGTGAGTGCAGCACAAATGCACCTTCAAAGCCACAGCCTTGAGGAGCTCTCCCAAAGACAGCTTGGGACAGTCTCACTTGTACCAGCACAAGTCCCAGAAAGCCTGGCCCTTGCCCAGGTCTGCAGCCTCCAAGCCCACTGCTCCACGTAAGTGCCCCAGTCTACACTGCTGCCAAGTTCCTCCCCGCTCTTCCTTCTGTCTGGAATGCTGGTCCTCCTGTTGGCTAGGACCAATACATTCTTCCAATTGTAGCTCAAGTAGCGCCTCCTCTGAGAAACATTCCTGGCCAGCCCTGCACTTTGGTATCTCTCCCATAGACCTCTTCATGTAAGAGTGCTTGTCACACTGAATTGTCATTGTGGGTTGACTAATCTTCTTCCCTCACCAGTCTCTGAGCCATTTGAAAGCAGGGAACACTGGAGTTTACTCATGCTGGGACCACCAGAAGTTAGTTCAGAGCCTGGCACATAGTAGGTGCTTTGATGTTGTTGCCTGACTCCACGAGGGCTACCCTTCTCTCTTTTTATCTTGGCTTCATTCTTCAAATAGGCCTCAAATTGCACCTGGGATGGCCATCCACCTTCCTGAACTGGTACACCCCTTGCTTAGTAACCCACCAAGAGGAAAAATATCTTAGGGAAGATTCTCATCGGTCCAGAATGGGTCATGTGCTTCTCCCTGAAACAATCACATGACCTGGGGAAAGGATGGCTTTGCTTGGCCAGGTCTGGGTCACATGTGGCTCCTGTGGCTGGCAGTGAGATCAGCTACATCAGGAAGCTGTAAAGGAAGCAAAAGGAAGCAGTGGTTCTATTCCTGGAAAATGAGGAGGAGTGTGAGACAGGGAGAGACAACACATTTCCAGCATGAACCATGTAGATCAATCTTGGGAGGGAAAAGATGTTTGTTTGCTTTACCAAATGATTATTTTATGGAGTAACTGGTGATTTTCTCCAAAAGGAGAGATTCTGAAATATAGGCTCTGGTAAAAGCCTATATTGGGTTTTGAATGCACCTAGTGAGGAGTTGACAAATATTTAAGCACGAGGCTGAAGTGTGAAAGGCCTTGAATCGTTCAAGATGTTTGATCCTGTAGCTGAGCAAACTACAGCGCTGGAACTGGCCATCGGTTTTATAAATAAATATTTATTGTAAAACAGCCGCACACACATATTGTCAATGGCTACTTTCACTACATTTGCAGAGTTGAGTGGTTGTGAAAGTGATCATATAGCCTCAAGCCAGAAATACTTAATGTCTGACAATTTACAGAAGGTATTTTAAAGATAGGGACGATGGGCCACACAGTTCACTGGGATGTGGGTGGATCTGTAAGTGGTCACTGTCCCGCTGGTCTTTCTCTCAGGTGGGCCTCCCTAGAAACAGACCCTGAGACAAGGAAACCAGTGAGAGTTTATTTGGAAGGTGATCTCAGGAAGCACCATTAGGAAAGGGGCAGGGAGTCAGAGAGGAAAGGGAAGACAACCTTTAATAGGGGCATTAGGAGTAGGTTATCATTGTCAACCAGAGCTTAGTTTCACTGGGAACTCTGGGAGTGGCATAGATTAAGTACTTCTGCGGGGAAAAGGAGCTGGGGTATTTATACACCAACTCCCACCTGGGACTGGTTGAGGACTGTTCCTAGGGCAGTATAAATTACTTGGCACTTGCAACCTTGCCCATGCATGGGTAGAGCAGGCTCACAGCCAGAGGAAACCAATGAGCCACAGGTGCTGGCAGGCATGCCCTCTTCCCCAAACTCAGGGCCAAGAATCTGGCCTAGATATTCCTTGAGGCTGATTTTCTTCAGCTTCTGATGGAGCTGTCTTTGAGAACAGTCTTGAGGAATTCCCAGGGGAGGGCTAGTGGTGGCAGAAAAGGTGAGTGGTTTACACTCCTGGATTTTACAGGTGTTTATAGAATGTCTGTGATATGTCATTGAGTTTCCCGGCACATCTGTGGGAGGCAGAGCCCCTCTTCTGCTAAGTACTGGCGGTGGGATCTGGAGCGAGTTCCTACACAGTCTAAGCCTAAATTTCCTTTTCTGTAAAGGAGGCAATGAAGCTTCCCTGGAGGAGTGATTTGAGGATTGACAAGACACTTAGAATGGTTCCATCACACACTGAGCCTCAATTATTATTATTTTCCATGTCCCTGGACTCTCCTCTGCCCCCCAGCCTTTCTTGTGCATGCCCAGGTACTCTGTACCCCTGGGAATGGAACTCCACTAGGTGGCTTTGGGAGCAGTGGGGCTGGAGCCACAAAGCCAACACTCCCAGTGGGACCTGGGAGAGCTGCTTCACCCCTCTGGCCTCAGTTTCCTCATCTGCTGATTTGGGATTGGAGTATCTCTTCTTTTCTGCCCACAGAGTTGGTGGGTATGAGAATTGAATGATGTGTATTCAAAGTGAGTTGTCAACTGTAAAGCAATGGGATATTTTTTGCTGTTTGCATAATTGTTTTTTGTTTGTTTTGTTGGCTTTTTTTTGTTGGTGGTGTGGTGGTTTTTCTACCGTGTGTGTGTGTGTGTGTGTGTGTGTGTTCTGTCACCCAGGTTGGAGTGCAGTGGCGTGATCATAGCTCATGCAGCCTGAACCTCCTGGGCTCAAGCAATCCTCCTACCTCAGCCTCCTGAGTAGCTGGGATTACAGGTAAGCACCACCATGACCAGCTAATGTTTTTAATTTTGTTTTTGTAGAAATAGGGTCTTGCTATGTTGTCCAGGCTGCTCTGAAACTCTTGCCTTCAAACAATCCTCCTGCCTTGGCTTCTCAAAATGCTGGGATGACAGGCATGAGGAACTATGCACAGCCTGTTTGGTTTTTTCATACACGTGTTTCCAAACCCATGTATAAAACGTGAGCTCCTCATATCTCAAGTAACCAGCACCTGCCACATAGTAGATCCCCAATAAGTGTTTATTTAATAAGTCACTGTGCCTGGAACATAACAGGACCTTAACACAAGCTCAATGAAGAGTCAATGAATGAATGAGCAAATGAAATGCATCAGGGAGTCAAAGATGTGTGAGTGTAGAGATAGTAGCCCAAGATCTAGGGTTCCTAAATGGTAGGTTTTGCTCTGCCTTTTTCTAGCTGTTGGACCTTAAACAAGTCACTTTCCTGATCCAAGCCTCAGTTTTCCTATGTGTAAAATGGAAAGGTACCAGGAGTCCTTCCAGCCTGAAAATTGAGGGCTTTCCTGCTTCATCCAGACAGCCCAGGGTGACCTTGATGTCACTGGTTTGTCTCCTGGACCCTCTGGGACCCAGTTGGATGCTTCTTTTTCCTTGAATGTTGTTTGCAATGTGTTTTCTGAACCACTTCTTATCTAGCATTTTTGCTTTCCTCCGTGTGCTAGAATTAACCAGTGGAGCAGAATTCCTTCAAATCTGCTTATGCGTCAGCATCCACATGGTTGATGGTCAAATGCAGAGTCCTGGGCCCTACCTCACGTAAAAGGTCTTACTAGGTTTTGAGTCAGAATCTCAGGGAAGGAAGGTCCAGACACCTGCATTTCAGAAGCTCCCCTCAGGGTGCCAACGCTGCTAACATTGGGAACTCTGGCAACTGTGATGCAGTGCACAGGCTCTGGGCTCAGGCTGGCGCATCTCACTTGCTGAGAGGATTTGGGGAATTATCTACTCTCTCCGATCCCTGCTTCTTTCTATTGTAAAAGGCCTCGTGGACCAGGTGCGGTGGGTCACGCCTGCAATACCAACACTCTGGGACACCAAGGAGGGCGGATCACCTGAGGTCAGGAGTTCGAGACCAGCCTGCCCAACATGGTGAAACCCCATCTCTACTAAAAATAAAAAAGTGGCCTGGTGCCTGTAATCCCAGCTACTCGGGAGGCTGAGGCAGGAGAATTACTTGAACCCAGGAGGAGGAGGTTGCAATGAGCCGAGACCACACCGCTGCACTCCAGCCTCGGCAACACAGTGACACTCCATCTCTAAATAAATAAATAAATAAATAAAGTCTCATGGTCGGATGAGGCTTAAACGAGACACAAATTCAGGCTATCATTACCAGTCCTATGGCAGGCTTGAACCCTGTCCCCCAGCTCAGGAGTCCGCAAGAAATCACAGCTGTTTATTTTCTGTGAATCAATGTAACTTCTTTTTCCAACCCCCATTCCTTTGGGCTAGAGGAAAACATAACATAAGGCAGATATTGAGAAAGCCCAGCTCCCACCTGTACCGCCAGGGTGGTGCCACAGCCAGGGTCTTAGTTTTAAAATACCAGAAAACCAGGGATCTTTGTCAGTTCTCTGCATGGATTGTACCCTGCCCCCCCCACCCTGAAAGATGACAATAGAGCTGGCGACCTGCTTGAATGAGATGGGGGAGAGGAAAAAAGATGAAACTCTGCAGAAAACAGAAATGTACACTTACTGACAAACAATTTCCATTCCAAATATCATCCAAACCCAGTCCCTCTACTCTACCATCTCATGTTGTTGAATTTGACCTTTCCTTATTGGGTGGTTACCATTAAAGGAGAATTTTTAAATAAAGGCAAAATCACGACTCTCGTGCAATTACAGAATGAACACCCGTCAGAGATTTTATTTAAAGCATTAATTAATGATGGAACCAGGAAAATGGCACAACCGGTTCAAAGGAGAATTTAAGCACCACACATAGACATGCAGGCAAACAGAAATGCTGGCATTCATTTACAAGTAGATACGAAAGTGGTCAATAACTTGAGGATAATAATCAATTGCATTCCACTGGACACAATTCATTTGCATTTCTATGGCATCAAGCATTTGTATTACTCTTGGTTTTTTCTTGAACTTAGAGAGTTAGGAAATAGCTCAAAGACGATGAAAGGCATAGATATCCTGGACGGTTATGCTAGACAGAACATTCAGCAGTCTTTATACCTTTTTTGGCCCATATCAACATCTTTTATAATTTTTTTCTGACAGTACAATGCAGCCACCACCATCCCAGAGAAGAAGTGAGGGGCTATGTTGTGTTTCCTGGACCTCCGTTTCTTAATCTGCAAAATGGGCATAAGAGCCCTTGACAATCCAGAGACATGAGGTCCCGCTGTGACGAGTACCGTGGGAAACGTGAAGTGCTAAGGGACAGGGTCACAAATCTCAGTCACAGTGTGGCCCTCCTTCCTGATTTAGGTCACATCCTTGTTCTACCTTGAAAGAGTTATTTTTTTTTTCCTTTATACCAACTTTGATTTGATAAAACCCTTGAAATCAGAGAATGAGGTGCTGATTCTGTATTTTTTTTTCTAATACCTATGAAAATAGACAAAAGCCATTGAGATAAGAAAGGTAAGTTCATTCTTGTACCAACTAATCCAGTGCTCTGTGGGAAGTGCAGGATTAGGAAGATTTTGAGGAAGAAATTAAATGATAGCCTACAAACACACACACACACACACACACACACACACACACACACACACATACACACCACTAATCACCACCACCACCACCACCACCACCACCACCACCAATGTATTCTGCAAATTCATATACAATTTGCAAACCTCCTCCTGAAATAAAAGACTGGGCCAGGGACGGATTGTTGTCACATGGGCTGTCGGGAGGCAGAGCTCCCCTGTGTTCCTGAGAGCACCCCTTCCTGAGAGCACCCCTCCCTGGGGCCTCACCAGCCCCCAACTCGCCTCTCAAATTCCCACCTCTCCCTTTGCTCTGAGCCTTTGGAAACCCAGACAGCAGCGGCCCCACTCCTGTGATTCATCCGGCAGGAATGTGGGAGTTCTCGAATTGCTCCAGCTAAAGCCTTTTAATTCCCCTTCGGTGATGAATGGGCGAGGCTCTCAAATGAAATGTGGAGGCTCCCAGTCCCAGCCCGCTGTCCTCCCCCTCCTCAGCGTAATTATTTCTGTGCAGAACATGTCAAGTGCCCTGCTTCCCGGGAACTCGTTTCGCATGCAAACATTTGGTGATTAAGCGAGGCTTACTTAATTAAGCACTTTGTAATGACTCTTAAACCAAAGAACAGTGGATTAGGAGTCCAATTCGTGCTGGTAATGGGAAAGGCAGCTTCATATCACAGGGAGGCAGACAGTGATCCGGTGTGGGGAGGTAGCCAGGTCAGGCAGGGCAGAGTAGGGGCCCTGGGAACTCTGCTAGAATCATTCATTCATTCATTCATTCATTCAACTTATTTTTGGAGCACTTTTTGGAGCCAGAGTAGCTGGTGAACAATAATAATAGTAATACGGCCAGGCACTGTGCTAATAAGTCTGGTGAACAACCAGAGTGAGGAGGAGCCAGAGATAGTTATTGAGAGCTGACTCTACAAGGCATGAACTGCTAGTAGTAATGACGGCAATAATAAGCATCTTCATTACAGCAGCAAATCCTTGAATAGGATTTCTCTGTGGCCCTGTGTGTCCTGAAACTGCTGGGTTTCTGCCATGGCCTCGGCCTTTGGAAACAGCCCCCATCTTTGTTGCTGTCTTCCTGACTCGTCGGCTTCTCACCCACCAGTGGCACACTTCCCACATCTGTATAATGAGTAGTTGGATCTGGGTCTTCTCTTAGACGCTTTTGGGTCTTAGGAGCCTAGGGTGTCTCCTCTGCTTCTGGGGGCTACGGGAATGGTGGCGCCACTTCGGGGGACTCAGCTGCAATATTGCAGAAGGCTTCAGAGCCCAGCCCTACACAGCTTCAAGACAGAGCAAGGGTGAGTCTCAGCTCAGACCTTCATAAACTGTAGGACCTTCACCAGGTAGCTTGTCCTCTCTGAGGTACGAGTCCTTCACATCTCAAATCAAATAACTCTTCCATCTGCTTCCAGGGCTCTTGTAAGGGAATCACACAGACTCATGGACATAGGGGGCCTTTGAAAACCATCTACCTGGTGGCAGAAACCATCATGTCTCAAACTTGGGCCCACGAACACACCCCAATGTATTCACTTGTCTACTTGCTTTGGTTTTACCATTTCTACTGTAACCTGGAAAAGGGTTCTAATTGCCTTCTAACCTGGGAGATCACCTTAGAACCAAGGACTTCCATGTGACTTCAGTGCCTGGGTTCACAGGTGTGAGATTACTAAGTAAAATCCAAAAGGTGCCACAGCGTGGCTCCAATGAAGATTCTACAGATGTTCTAAGAGTAGAATTGGATGGAGGAGTTGCCTTATCACGTAGCAGATGAAAGCACAGTGGCCTCCACAAGGTCCAGCCCACTGCATCAGCGCCAGACTCACATGTGAGTGGACACTAGACTCCAGCCCTGCACAGGCCAATGGGCAATAACTCAATGGCAATGAGGGAGGCAGGCAATATGCAGTGAAAACGTTTCTCTGTTTCTGATGCCTTCAGTAATTGTAATAGATGTTCATTTAATGGTGATTTCAAAAATCTGGTTTATGCAGAGCAGACTACCTTCTTGTGTACTGAAGTGATGCATCATTAAGTTCGGTAGATTAAGTGAAATCTGATTTAATGGAGGTCTGATTATCCTGAGCTAACAAGCTAAGCCTTTCCATTGCACATACTGTTTTGACCAATACCCCATTTCAAAAATTAGTCTTTGCTTGGAATTATACAAGTTAGAAAACAAAAATAGAGTGTGGTAGCCACTGGTACTCTTCTGTCCAAAGTCCATTCTTTCCTTTCTCCATAGCGACAGGCCCCTTATTTTATCTGAGGTGCTGATATGCTGAGCTAAAATATTTTATTCTCTGCCTCCCTTAGACATAGAGCTGCCAAAGCGACACAAGCAAAGGTTGTTAGGTGGGATTTTTGAGCAGACTTTTCAAAAGGGATGGGTGTACTTGGGGGGCATGATTCCCTCCTTCTGTTCTTTTTCTTGCAGGGAGTACAGATGCAAAAGCTGGAGCCACAGAAGCCGTATTGTGACCATCAGGCACCTTGAACTTGTTGGTCTTGTGCTAAGGCTCTTAGCACGGAAGAGTCCAGATATTTCCTGATTACTCTGACACAAGAGAAAAATAAAACTTTGATTCACTTAAACCATGGTCTTCCAGGTTTCTTTTATTAGTTGCCATTTCTAACTGATGCAGAGTAAACATATAGAAGTGGATCGAGAATTTCAATCCTATATTAAACCTGGTATGTGTGGTTTAGATTCAAACAAACAGCACTCATTCTCCATCAGATTAAATTAATGTTGATAATTTAAATTGTATGTTTATGTAGTTATGCTTAGAAGGTGAGGAGGAGGTTTTCTACAAAAATAAGATATAAGAGGTTAATGTGTTGATTTACACTGGTATAAATTTAAAATAAACTGACTTAAGTAACTATTAGGAGCCTCTTCATTTTTGCTCCTTAAAAGGGACTGTACGTTATTTGAGTTTAAGAAATGCTGGCCAGAACTCCTCCCGGCACCCCATCATGTTGGAGCTGAGCAGGAGAATCAGGAATTCTCATTAGCAGGTGAGAAGAGCTCAAGCTGGGAAGTCTAGGGTTTGGCTTCAAGTGAGAGTGGGGAATAAAAGAAATGCTTTCTTGCATTTTAAAAAATGTTCCCACCCAAGACAAGCCCCAGCAGCATTTGTCTTCTCATCGTTTCCTGGCCCAGAGTGAGGCCGGAAAGCAGAAACTACGAAACACCTTCATGAGAAGCTGTTTTTATAGTGTCCCCTGCAAGTACCGGTGTAGGAAAGACACAGCACTCAGAGGGAAACCCGCCTGATGAGATTCCCATCTCAGGGCTGGTGGAGCTGCTGTGACCAAGAGTGAATCCATCACCCGTCAGGTCAGAACTTAGGCTTCCCCTGTGGCTCCACTGAGCCTGTCCCTCAGTGGCCCCAGACTCTGTATCTGGGCAATGGGACCGTGGGTTCAGCAGAGCATCTGCTGGGCATCTGTAGTTCGAAGTAACCCAATAATGTATGTTCACACAGGAGGTATCTAAGTAGAGCAAGGGCTGCATCAGAGTTAGCTTAGTTTCTTTAAGGTATTCCTTTTCCTTCCAAAGGGATATTTGTTTCAATCTTTTGTTGCAAATGGCATTTTCAGGCTCCACAGATCTGGGGCCAGGACCACATTTGGATGAATCAGAGCAAATGCTTGGAGTAGTCGGTGCCTAAGTGCAGATAAATGCTGGAGGCTCAGGCTGAGTCCTTAAGCTCAAAAGTAAAGGAGGCTTGAACCAGTGGAACCATGAGAAATCAGATCCGAAACAAATCTCTCCCAGCTGATCCCCACCGTAAGGGGGGAGGGTCTTTGCTTTGGAGGGGCTGTGAGCGTGCCGAGCTACATGCTAAATCTAATGAAGTCAAGTTTAACAGAAATAAGAACAAAGCCATCCTGCTGGGTCCAAGAAGTCAATGACGCAAGTCAGAGTGGGGACATTTTTTGTTATGATTACAGCTAACATTGAGCATTTGCTATGTACCAGGCGTATTGCCAAGCATCTGTGTGTATTATTTCACTCCAAAGAAGGTGGTGGATCTCCCCTGCCAGGGGCTGAGTCCAGCCAGGTGAGGCCCCAGGGTGTGTGGTGATTGCTGAGTCCCCTGCAACATCTCTTACAACCTGGACTCCCCTGGAATCATTATTTATCATTGGTCTGTCCTGCTAGACTGTGAGCCCCACAAGGGCAGAGATTATTTCTGGCTGGTTCACCCTAAATCTACTGCTTGCATGGCACCTGGCACAGGTAGATTCTCAGTTAATCCTTGTTGCACAAATGAATGTGGTAATAAATCAAAGCCAGCCTCTTGGAAAACACTGGGGTCTTCAGTGGCCTGTGAACCTCCATAAGACCCCCAGACCAACCTTGAATCACATGGCAGTTCTGTCATTCAAGGTGGCTCATGGGTGAAGCATGGTCTTGAGTCATATGTCCTCTGCCTTTGAATCTCGTCTCAACCATCTACCAGCTGGAAGGCCTTGGGTATGGGAACCAAGCCTCAGTTTCCTCTTCTGAAAATGGGGATAATAACTGAACTTACTCAGAGGGAATTTGTGGAGGATGAAGAAGACCGCATGCAAAGCCCTTACTTAGAAGTTTTTGGCATAGAATGGGATGGTTGTGAGCTTGTGTTATAGCTACTATTATTTGCATCGTGAGCTCTTGTTACAGTGAATATGATTCCTAGAGTTGAATTTTTGGATGCAGCTCTAGGATCTTCAGAGCTCCCTGTTCAATTGTACCTGCCCAGATTTGACCTATTCTCCAATCACTTGAGATCCTTTGGAGTCCTGGGTTTGTCACCAGCTATGGACCCAGTTGCTTGCCATTCAGACATCTGGTCATAGATTCTCTGTGTTCCCTTTGAATCATCAAAGAAAACACTTAGAAGTGTGTGTTCAAGGCAGAGCCACAAAGGACGTTCTGATGAGGAAGCTACATTTCTGCAAAGACACAAGCAGTGGTGATTAGTCCAGTGAAATGGAGTTAATCTACAAGGCAAAGGAGGGGCACAGATTTGATCCAAAAGTCCCCAGAGAGGCTCAAATAATGGCCAACCTTGATCATGGCCATCCATGTGCCAGGCACTGTGCTAAGTGTTGTTTGTATTTCTTCTCCTTTCATCCTCACGATGACCTGTGAGAGGACCTCTGCTATTATCTCATTTTAAGCATAAGAAACTGAGGTTTGCAGAGCCCAAAGTCACACCAGAAGTGGTGAAGAGGGATCTAGGCACGGTTTTGTTATTTGAAGTTTTTACCTAAGACTCAAAACATGTCTGACTCAGCATCTTGTATTAGATATTGACTACAGTCTGCCCAACTATGGGAGTCAAGGAATCTGGGGCTCGAAGGATGGATCCCACTGGGAACTCACCCGCAGCCACTCCCTAGGGCTCTCCTCACAACAGGCTGTCTTGGGAAATACTGTCTTTCCCAAGCTGTGTGACTGACTCCCTGGCTTCAATCAAAAGCCACTTATGTGGATGAAATGACACTGCCCTCCAGGGACCAGCGCAACAATTTGTTTTGGCTGCTTTCAAAGCCAGGCTCTGGTGAGGGCCTGATTTCCCACCCTGGAATGACTCAGAGCATCAGAAAAGAAATGAGAGGTTTCGAAGAAAACACAGAGCCTAGCCTACATACAGATGTGTCATGCCAGGACGTTTACCACTGTGATTCCTAAGGGTAAGAAAACAGAGACAGCCCATGACATTGACATAGGGGGTTTCCCATCAACCACTATGTTGCACCTATTTCAAAATAGTTACAATCACTTATTCTCCCTTCTGTTTATTTATTTATTCAGCAAATATTTATTGACCCACTACCATGTGCTATGTATTTCATCCCCTTTCATCCTCACGAGGATCTGGGAGAGGACCTCTGCTATTTTCCCAATTTTTTTTTTTTTTTTTTTTTTCTTTTTGAGACAGAGTCTCGCTCTGTCACCCAGGCTAGAGTGCAGTGGCCGGATCTCGGCTCGCTGCAAGCTCCACCTCCCAGGTTTACGCCTTTCTCCTGCCTCAGCCTCCCAAGTAGCTGGGACTACAGGCGCCCGCCACCTCGCCCGGCTAGTTTTTTTGTATTTTTTAGTAGAGACGGGGTTTCACCGTGTTAGCCAGGAGGGTCTTGATCTCCTGAAGAAACTGAGCAATGTCTGTCGATACAGCAAATAATAGGATGGCTGTCTCCCTGCCCTGGGGGAGCAGCCAGCCAATCAAAACAATTGATAGGTAATTCCGACATGCATGGGATTAGGGAAAATACAGGTGGCCATACCATCACGGGGCCTCCTAGCATGATTACAGAGTAAATGTTAATGATCCGGGGGAACCCTTATGTGAAAACGTTAAGTGAAAGAACAGACTACAAAATTTTCTATGAAGCGTAATTCCAACTTTATTATAAAAATATATGTGTTCGTGAATAAGGAAAAAGACCATGAGGAAATACATTAAAATGTCAACAGTGGTTATCGCTGAGTTGTGGTAATTAAATAGTCTTTTTTTTTTTTTTCTTTTTACCTTAATGCAAAGCTCAGATTCTCAACCACAAGTAGGGATTCATTTCATTTTATAGGTTTATATGTGTTTTAATTGTAAAAGTAATTTATGCTCTTTGGAACACTTCAAAGTGTTTAACTCCCCTCTCCCCACTCCAAACCCTATTATTTAAAAGTGGGATGTGCTTCAGGCATCACCCACAAGTACCATTTTGTTTCTGTTTCGATGCGTATGCTGTTTGTAATGTTGGTTTGTTTCTTAAAGAAACATGGGGCCAGGTACGGTGGCTCACGCCTGGAATCCCAGCACTCTGAGAGGCCGAGGCGGGTGGATTGCCTGAGGTCAGGAGTTCGAGACCAGCCTGGCCAACACAGTGAAAACCCATCTCTACTAAAAATACAAAAAATGAGCTGGGCATGGTGGCAGGCACCTGTAATCCCAGCTACTTGGAAGACTGAGGCAGGAGAATCGCTTGTATCTGGGAGATGAAGGTTGTGGTGAGCCAAGATCATGCCATTGTACTCCAGCCTTTGCAACAAGAGTGAAACTCCGACTCAAAAAAGCACACACACACACGTACATATCTATATGTTTCATATATGTTCCCCTAAATTATATGTGTATACTATATATGTGCATATCTATTATATATAAACATATAATTTCTGCAACTTTCTCTTAATAATACATTTTGGTCATTTCATAACAGTACATGTAATCATTCTTGTTCACAGCTGAAAGGTATTCCAGAGTATGGCAGTAGAAAATGTGCTAAATCCCACCAAAATAATGGACATCCTTAAATCAATATCTTTGCACACTTGCACAAAGATCCTTGCTTCCTTCCTCCCTCCTTCCCTCCCTCATTCTTTTTATCTTTCTTTCTCTTTTCTTTCTCTCTGTCTCTCTTTTTTCTTCTTTCTTTCTTTCTTTTTTCTTTCCCTTTCTCTCTTTCTTCTTTCTTTCTCTCTCTCTGTCTTTCTCTCTCCCTTTCTCCCTCTCTCTCTCTTTCTCTCTCTCTCTTTCTTTCTTTCTTTCTTTCTTTCTTTCTTTCTTTCTTTCTTTCT